>NC_139019.1:20920438-21312218 GCF_964374135.1 Grampus griseus
GAGCTCTGGGAGAGAGGGTATAGAGAAAAGGCAGAAGCAAAGTAAGGAATAATTGATTGTCTATAGCCTACAGCTTGGTTGTCTATTTGTGACTGATTATCCCTAGGTTTTGATTTCACAACCTTGAGGCATCTACAGACTTAGATTTCAGTTTGCCTACATAGGTTCCCACGGCATTAGAGCCTTCACGGCTTCCTTATTTAATTAATGTAACTTCTCAGGTATCTAGTTTGAGTAATTGGTTGAGTACTATCTTACATAATGAATACAAAAGGTATACATTCATAAGAAGATTTTTAAAATTCTCTTTTAGAAAATATCAGGGATTTAAGAGACTATGGTTATAACAAATAGCAATAGTAGCCAATAATTATATTTATGTAGAAATTTCCCCTACAGTTGTGAATTGGGATTTCTTAAATTTCTCTCAGTATTTTTCTTGTGATTGTACTGGTAAGAAGAGAGGAATGCAGGGATGTTTTTGTTAATGTATTACTAAAATTTGATGTCCTGGGTAGGACTACTATGGTATGCAGTTTGCTTACACAGATAATCTATTAAGATCTTAGATTAGTATTCATTGCTTCCATATTATTTTTATTGCGATAATAATGCATAACAAACAAGTTCCAAATTTCAACAATTTAAAATGTATTTTTTGCACACTTATATACGGGTCAGCTATGGCTCTGATGGTTTGCCCAGGTTGAGATTTGGGTTCAAGTCTGTTCCATTTATTTCCTCATTCTGGGACCAATGGCTATTTTTCTTTCACAGTGGATTAGAGAAACATAAAAGGGCAAACCAAAGCTTACAAGTACATTTAAAATTTCTGCTCTCATCAAATTCATTTTGAAATGAATGTGAAGAAACAACTTACCTGGCTAAACCAACTATCAAGGTGGCAGGAAAATATATTTCCATCTGTTCTAGTGAGAGATAATATTTGAAAATAGACATGGCCAAGGGTATGAATGTATATTTCTACTACAGGAAAGAAATGAAGGGTTGCAAGGATAATCCATTCTATAATATTTACTCTTAGATTTCTTTTTGAATTAATAAATAGATATGAAGTCAGCTTTATTTTAATCTATTCCAACTTGTTTATTGTAAACAAAGTCTGAAAAACCCATGTGAGAAGGTATTAATATTTGCTCCACCTTTAATTATTAAAGCTAGCTTGTAAGATAAACAGCCCCAGATGTAAACTAAACCAAGACAAATTGATGATTCTTCTTGAAAGATTGTATGTAGTAAAAAAGCCATCTCAAGAGCTCCAACATTTAAGGAGTGGATGGGATAAGAGAAGATCCTGATGGATACTGAAAATGACAGGCTAGAAACCCAGAGAGAATCAGAAGAGTTGGAAGAGAAGAGAGAGCTCGAAAAGAGAGGAGGAAAGTGTGATTAAAGATGAAAATAAGAGTAACTTGAAGACTGACAATTATCTATTAGATGTGACAATTAGGAGTTCAGTAATGTCCTAAGAAATGAGGTTAATAAAATCATTTATTGCTTTACAATTTCCGACGTTAAGTAAATAATAAAAGCCAGAATGTTTTACTAGATGGAGATAATTAAAAATTGATTAGACAAATTAATATTCTTGACAGCCTAGGATGACTGGAGTGCAGTGGAAAACATAATTCAACCCCTTAATTTATGATGATGGGTGAGAAAAACAATACTTTTTATTTTTTGATAAAAAGATTAAATCAGAGATCGATAGTTGCTTTAAAATGCTTAGTGGCTTCAAATTTTGTAAAGAAATGCCATAGTGCTAACTATAATCATTGCTCTTATACTTCTACAGATGAAAAGAAAACTAAGCAACACATTTCTAATATAAAACTTTCTATACCTCACTCCAAATATAATTGTTTCCCAGACAATACTTCAGTGTTGTTGCTTTCTATAACTTTAGAAACATCTGACATAGTTGAAAACATATGCATAAGTATAATCTATAAACAATGTGTTATTGTTTTCTTCCCTGCTTGGGTTTATTTATAATAATAATTACCTTTATATAAAGCCTGTAACATTTGTTCAGAGTGCTTTTACTAATTTATTTCTTTTCATGTGTTTTGTTTCCAAGGTTACCTTGAAAAATATAATTTCATTACTAAGAACTGGTGAACACTGGTCTATAATTGATTTTAAAATATTTAATTTTCCTTGAACTATATATATATATATAATATACAGAAAAATATTTAATTATATTAATGTTAAATGTTTCTGTGTGTATGCGATACATATAACCAACAGCTTGTTTATAATTACATCACCATTAGTTAAAATAACGAAAATAGAGATGACTTTCCATTAGTAGTTTTGAAACAAAGATACAAATCTTGATAAAGTAATGTTTTAAATTTTAGATGTGCATAATATAATTGAAAGAAGGTATATCTATTCTTGAGAAACAAATATATATATTTTAGAATATCTGAATCTTTAGGGGACTTTTTTTTTTTTTTTTTTTTTTTGCGGTACGTGGGCCTCTCACTGTTGTGGCCTCTCCCGTTGCGGAGCACAGGCTCCGGACGCGCAGGCCCAGCGGCCGTGGCTCACGGGCCTAGCCGCTCCGCTGCATGTGGGATCTTCCTGGACCGGGGCACGAACCCATGTCCCCTGCATCGGCAGGCAGACTCTCAACCGCTGCGCCACCATGGAAGCCCTAGGGGACATATTTAACTTAGACATCCAAAGAGAACCCCCAAAGTGTCACTGCACGTATTTTCTTTTTAATCAATAGGGAAGTATAATGTATACTGGTAAAAGCTTTAAAAACTCTAATGTAATGTATGTTTACATTTCTTTCTCACTACAAAAAAAAGCTTAATATATATAGTATATGCACTTCTATTAGAAATATGAAGGTGAACATTTTCTCAACAAAATTTTAAAGATTCTCAGTTAGTTGAACTAATATATATTTGTTCAACTAACATATATCAATATATTATATATAATATACATATTAGTTCAACTAACTTTATATATTAAACTTTTTGCTTTTTCTTTATATTTCAACAAGTATTTGCTGAGCCTCTTCTCTGCATGAAACACTGTACTAAGTGTTCCCTACTCTGCTGATTGTTATTCTCATCAAAGGTGTTTAATCCACCTTATGGCCTCTGTGCTGTTTTGTTCCTCAGTGCTGAATATAAGCCAGTCTGTGTCATGATACTTACTGAAAGGTATATAGGAATTGGTTGCATAACTAATCACTCTAAAACTTAGTGCATAAAATAACCATTTATTATCCTTATGAATTCTAGGGGCCAAGGATTTAGATAGGGCACAGTAGGGTAGTTCGTTGTAGTTCCCCAAGGGCTAGGGCCTCACCTGGAAGTCTTGAAAGTTGGAATCACTTGAAGGCTCAGTAGCTCACCTGGCTAGCAGTTTATACTTGCTGATGGATGAGACCTCAGGTGTGACTATCAACTGAAATACCTACTTGTGGCCTCTCCATGTAACTAGGACTGCTTGAGTGGTTAGGTTCCATGGTAGATCATCCAGAGAGAGAAAGAAACAGAGAGACAGAGATCAAGAGACAGAGAGAGAGAGAGAGAGAGAGAGAGAGAGAGAGAGAGAGAGAGAGAGACAGTGACTGGCTATATTCTTTTAATGACATAGCCCCAATTGTCAAATAGTATCATTTCTGCCATACACACTGTATGAAGTCACGATACCTTTTCCCCAGATTCAAGGGGAAGGAAATAGATTCCAATACTTGATAGGGAAGAGACTTGGCAACATTTGGAAAGATATATGAGAATGGAGATATTGCTGTGATAACTTTTGCAAAATGCAATCCCCCTCAATATTGAAATATCAAATATGTCAATCATCAGTCTAGAGATATTTATGGTTTTTAATATTTGTTTATTTTTACATTTTTGTTTCATATTTTAAGTAATAATCATATTGCTTGAATCTAAAACAATGAAGAAGGTAATATGAATGTATATAGTGGGAAAATCATCAGTATTATACATTTCTTATCCAGATAATAGAAAGCAGCAGGGCACGATGGCTAAACATTTTATCCTTGAATATCTTTTTCAAACAAGAAAAAGTTTAACTATTTTACAATACATATATCAATCAATTTTAAGGTCTGGTAGGTATGTATGAGACTACTACATTGTGGAATATAATGGTGATCAATGCTGATTAATAACAATAGGTTTATAAAACATCACTGCCTTTCAAAATATTTTTGTTGGTAAAGTACACCTATGTTAGTTTCCTAGAGGTTCCTTAATAAATTAGTAGAAACTGGGTGGCTTAAACAACAGGAGTTTATTCTCCCAGTTTTGTAGGCCAGAAGTCCAAAAATAACGGGTCAGCATGCTCTGTGGGGGAATCTGTTCCATGTCTCTCTCTCTTAGCTTATGCTGGATAACAGCAATCCTTGATGTTTCTGTTTATCAGCATATCACTCCAATCTTTGGCTTCCTTTCACATGATCTTATCCTCTGTGTTTCTTCTCTTCTAAGGACATTTGTCATGGGATTTAAGGTTCACCTGGATAATCCCAGGAAGATTTCATCTTGAAATGTTTAACTTAAGTACATCTGCAATGACCCTTTTTCCTAAATAGTTCACATCCACAGGTTCTGTGTGGCCATACTTTTGACGGACCACCATTCAGTCTACTACAGTATCAATGGTAATATTTTACCAAAAATATAGAAAATTAATTAGTACACACATGGCTAAATGCTAAAGGGAAAACATAGAAAGTTCTTTTAGTTAGTGTTTTTTTTTTTTTTCCTTTTCAATGTTAGCATGGGCTGCTAGTTGTCATTAATTAAAGTGCTTTACAAAATTAGATAATTTTTTTTTGCTGTTGAAATATCATTGAATTAAATTTAACATGGATTTATTGTCAATTTAAATATTTTATAAATATCATCCTTTGCTTGTTCAAGTAGCTGATTTGAAATTCAATCCATATACAGACCAGTACAGTAAGATATCTACTTCTCTGCCAAGCCTTATCCTCCCCAGGAAAACAAAAAGAAAAGAAAAGGAACAAAAAAAAAAAAAAAAAAAGGTCTGGCTTATATATAATTTTTCCATTCAATCTTTTGACTCTCAACATGGCTCACTATTGTTCAATTTATCCCAAGTCATATGTAATATCTATAATGCATAAATTAAGTAGCTTATGAGGCCAGCAGTCTGATATAATCAATTAATCCTTATCATACCTTTTTATTAATTCAGACTTCTTGACTTTTCACTTTTCCTATATAGTCTCATGTATAGATGGTCCAATTCTCTTACTAAAAAACCTTTTAAATCTATTTAAGAATAAAAAGTTGCCTATTAAATGCATCTACTAATTTTCACAATCTTTTTCTCAAGTTTCATATCTCTATAACATTGTAACTGAATATCTTAACTCTATGACTTTTGAAAATAAAAGTAAATTAAAACATAACATATTATACAAGTCTAAAATCTTTATTTCTAAGAAAATATTACATTCTTATTTAACACATATAGGGATTATGGAGTTAAGGTAACTTTTGTAGATGCTTATGATTTAAAACATCCCTTAAATTTGTAGATAATACAACAAAGCATGGCTTATTTGTGGTTATTTTTGTTTGACAGCTCACTAAAATCATTCTTCAATATATTTCTACAGGTCACAGTGGTGATTCCTGGTAAATAAATACAAAGTAATATAAATTCAACACTGGTACAGTGAATTAATTTAGATCTCACATACTCTGTAAACTAATTGTGTGTAGAGAAACAATGTTCAAGATATTGAATAGATGGAGGAAGTTGAGTCTAATTCCACAAAAATAAGAATTTATAGCTAGGAGAGAACTTTGTAAATCATGACCCTGAGGCAAATAGAAATTAAATAACTTATTCAAGTCAGTTTTAGGACAAGAAAGAATATTTTGACCTCCAGTTCTATTTTCTGTGTATTATATCATTACATTTGAGAACATGCCCTCCAATTTAATAAGCCTTTACATTTCGGTTACAAATAAATTACTGAACAGTAATTAATTTTACAATAATTTAGGTCCTATTTGGTTTTTATTGTCAAAACAACTTTTCCAGAGATTTTTTCCCCAGCATGAATTACCCCAAAACTTGATAATAATTTAGGCAAGTTGGCAATGGGATGCTTTCTTTTAGGGAGAGGTATGCTAGAATCAAGTGTATCAGTTTGAGTTTCTTACATAACACTACCAAAACTTGACTCTCAGTAGAAAATGATTTGAATGTGCTTTAAAATGTCTTAAATTCCCTTTAAATTGATGATGTTTTAAAATATTAAATATAGCAGACTAATAGTTCAATTAATATTACAGTGTTAACTGTTATGATTACTATGTTTTATTACTTGAATTTCAAAGCTGTGTTCTTAATTTTAATTCCATGTTATTTATAATTGCCTGAAACCATCAGTTAAACTAAAACTAGACTTGATTTTTTTTAGCACAATGACACATTTTCCCTGCTTATTTTATGGGAATGTAAAAAAAAGATGAAGTTAGTTATTTTCTTAAATTAGATTGCTCTCTGAAATTCCTTTTGTGCGACATACTGTCTTGGAAAAGGCTTTACATTTTTTAACAAAGAAAATCTCTCTTATTAGCCAAAATTAAAATAACTACTAATTAACTAAATTAAGAAATGCATTACGGGAAATTAAGAAGTTTACTTAAATAGGCTATTTGTAAAGTTGGGGAAATAATCTTTTAACTGGAATACCCCAATTATTTTGTGAGTCCATAGCACAAAGAGATATCATAAAACTAATTATTTTAAAATCTGAAGAAGTTTATGCTTTTTTAGATTAATAAAGTTATAATGTGATTAAGAATAATAAACTGCAATTTTAATAAATTATTCTTAATCTAATTAAGTGTGCAGTGTGAATGCATCTAGCTTTCACTGAAACTTTTTCATTGCGTTTTAACTAAAAATATCTTCTATAAATTAAAGTATGTAAATAGATATCTTACAATTGATACAATTTGATAATTAGTAAGGATTCACTCCTTTCTTAAACTAAGTATATGAAAAACTGCAAAATAAATGCCTGATACCTACCAATTAATATTTTAGCTTGAATATAGATATGATTAGAGTAAAACAAAAATAAAGGCACTCTAAACTCAACAAAAAACATTAAATTAAATAAAGGCTTTTGAAAACTTACAATTTCCATTTACTGAAGTATTTGGGAAAATAAATGATATCTGAGATACTGTATACTATATTCACAAAATACTTATTAAAATTTTTGTGCATTTATATAATCATTCATTCACATGGTGAAGTCTCATAAATTTTTCTCCCAAATCATAGGTGTAATGAAATTGATTTTTAAAATTACATTAATTTTAAAAAATACATTATATGATTGCATTTGGGGCAATGATCAGATAATACCTTAGTTACTCCAATGTAAGACCAAAGATTTCTTTATCTTAAGAAAACCCATGTTTTGAAAATTATTTTTTGTTTACATTTGCAATCGTATCTTCTTCAAAAAGAGAAAAATTTAAATCTTTCTTTGCAAAATGCACCCCTATTATATAGTTCTTGCATTATTTAATTGGCTAGTACTAACAATGAAATATTGAATACAAGCGGTGAGAGCTAAAATCCTTGCCTATTTCTGATCACAGGGAAAATCATTCAGCTTTTCATTATTAATAATTCTGTGAGTTATACATTTTTCATAAAAATCTTTATTGAGTAAATCCTTTAATTCACAAGCTCCTGAACTTTTTTTTTTTATGATGAATTGGTATTGAATTTTGTGAAATGCCTTTTCTAGAACTATGCAGATAATCATATGTTTTTTCTCCCTTTTATCCTTGTTTCCAAGGTTAATTATATTAATTGATTTGGATTGTTGAATTGATCTTGCATTGCTAAAATAAAGCCCACTTGGCCATGATATATTACCCTTTTGATATATTGAAGGATTGCTAAATTTTAAAAGAAGATTTATATCTAGGTTTGTGATAAAAAAGAAAATTGTAATGTTTTTATCAAGTTTTGGTATCAAGGTGTGTCAGCCTCATAAAATGAATTAGAAAGTATACTGTCCCCTGTATTTTTTGAAAGACTTTACGTAGATTGATATTATTTTCTTAAATTTTTGACAGAATTCACCAGTGAAATAATGTGAGGTGAAATTTAAAGGGAAGTTTCTGATTACAGATTCAATTTCTTTAATGTGTAAAAGCTCATTAGTTAAACAAAAATTAATTTTTTTCCAGTCAGTTGTGGACAACTGAGGATAACTGCTATTTTTTAAGGGATCTGTGCCTTTTACCTATGCTATTAAATTTATTAACAGAAAGGAATATTATCTTTTTAATGTTGTTAGCTTCTGTATTGATATTCCCTTTCATTCTTAATATTGGTAATGTGCTTTTTCTTTCTTTTTCCTTTATTAGTCTTGGTAGGTGTTTATCATCAAAAGAATATTTTCAAAGAATCAGTTGTTGGACTTGCTAATTTTCTCAATTGTACATATGTTTTCTATTTTATTTACTTACTTCTGCTCTGATATTTAGTATTCATTTTCCTAAGCTTATATTTGTTGTTGTTGTTGTTTACATTACTAGTTTATCTATCTCATTGTTATGGAATAATATCAGATTTACAGAAACAATGCAAAGACAGTATAAAGAGTATCTGTATACATTTCACTCAGTTTTCCTTAATGTTAACATCTTATAAAGCAATTGTGTATTTGTCAAAAATAAGAAATTAAATTAGTATTAGCTGAACTCCAAACACTCTTTAATATTCACTTGTTTTCCACTCTTGTCCTTTTGCAGGTTTAGGATCCAAACCAGGTTACCACATTCCATTTAGTATTTCCAACTTTTCAAGTTGAAATGTAAACAGTAATTACAACCTTTCTTGTTTGCTACTGTAGATAATTAACGTTATAATTTTCCCTTAGGAATTTTTTAGTTGTTTACAAATTTAGATATGTTGTAATTTCATTATCGTTTGGTTGAAACATTTTATGATTTCCCTTTTTATTTTTCTTTTTAGAAAAATGTGCATTATAGTACACAAGAGAATATATATAGTAACCTCTATTATACATGCACTTAATATATAATTATATTCCATGCTACATATAACTATATATATTTAAATTATATATATTTCATATTATGTATACATATACACATTTCTAAATACTTCAAGCAATTTTCCAAAGAAAATTTAAATGTCTTTGTGTGAATGTTCTGATCCAATTTAAATTTAAATTTAAATTTTATTCCTCACACTACTGACCTAATGTTAACATGCACTTATGTTACTGGCACTCACACACATATCTTATTGGTTCTGTTTCTCTGGAGAACCATAGAAAATACTACACATCACATTTTACCTAGTAGATTTGTGTAACCACCACTACAATCAAGGTACAGACCTATTCCATCATCACAAAATCGCCCTTGTGCCACCCCTATAGAGCCCCACCAACACCTGGCCTTCCTCCCTATCATTCCTAATCTCTGGAAATCATAAATCTATTCTCCATCTCTATGATTTTGTTATATAAATAGAATCATACAATATGTGATCCTTTAAATCACTCCTTTCATACAGCGTAATGCCTCTGAGGGTTATTTAAGTTTTAGCATGTATCAACAGCTTCTTCCCTTTTTTGCTGAGAGTACTCCATGGTTTGGATGGTTTTGGTTATCAGTTTAATACTGGGTTTGCAGAATGAGTTGTAGAGTGTTTCCTCCTCTTTATTTTTGTGTAGAGTTTGAGAAGAATTGGTGTCAACTCTTTTTTAAATGTTCCATAGAATTCACTAGTGTAGCCACCTCCTCCTGGATTTTTTTTTTGCCGGAAAGTTATGAATTAAATCTCTTTACTTGTTATATGTGTGTTTATATTTTCTGTATCTTCTTGAGTCCGTTTTAGTAATTTGTATATTTCTAGAAATACGTTCATTTCATCTAGGTTATCTAACTTGTTGGCATATACATATCCAAAGTACTCTCTTATAATCCTTTTTATTTCTGATGTTCATATTTATGTCCCCACTTTCATTTCAGATTTTAGTTATATGAGTTTTTTTTTCCTTAGTTATGCTAAGAGGTTTTCAATTTTGTTAGTCTTTTCATAAAACCCACTTTTGACTCCATTGATTTTTTTCTATTGCTTTTCTATTCTTTATTTAATCTCTGTTCTAACCTTTATTATTTTTTTCCCTCTACTAGTGTTGACTTTGTTTGTTCTTTTTCTAGTTCCATAAGATGTAAAGTTAGCTGTTGATTTGAACTCTTTCATCATTTTAAATGTAGGTGCTTTCAGCTCTAAAATTTCTCTCTGAGCATTGTTTTACTGTATCCCATAAAATTTGGTATGTTGTGTTTTAATTTTTATGTATCTCAAAGTGTTTTATTGTTTACCTGTGATTTCTTCTTTGACCTTCTGTTATTTAAGAGTTTGCTGTTTAATTTTCACATATTTGTGATTTTTCTAGTTTTCTTTCTATTATTGATTTCTAGATTCACTGCATATTGGTTGGAGAAGATACACTGTATAATTACGATCTTTTTATATTTATTGTGACTTGTTTTGTGGCCTAATATATGCTATTTCTTGGATACTGTTCCATGTTCATTTGAGAAGAATATATATTCTAGTGCTGTTGGTTAAAATAAACTATATACGTCTGCCAGGTCTAGTTGATTTATAGTGTAGTTCACATCTTCCATATACTTATTAATCTTCTAATTGTTCTATCTTTATTAAAAGTAGGATATTGAAGTCATCAACAATTATTGTGGAACTATTTTTCCCTTAAGTTTTGTCTTCATTTGAGGGCATATAGTTGTTTGTTGTCATATGTTTATATTCTTCTTAATTTATTAACCCACTTATCAATATATAATGACCTCCTTTGTCTCTTGTAAAACTTTTTTATTTCAAGTTAGTTTTTGGATATTAGTATAGCCACCACTGCTCTATTTGCATGGAATATCTTTTTTCATCATTTCAATTTCAGCCTATTTGTTTTCTGGTATAAAGTGAGTCTCTTATAGATATCATTAAGTTAGATTGTATTTTGTATTCATTCTGCTAGTTTCTGTCTTTCAATTAATGAGTTTAACCCTTTTATATTTAAAGTAATTATTGATTAAAAGAAGTACTTATTTCTGTGGTTTAGCTATTTGCTTTTGGTTTGTATTCTACCTTTTGCTCATTTTCTCCATTATTGTCTTCTTTGGTGTTTGATTTTTTTGTAGGGCACTAATTTGATACCCTCCCCACTCCCTTTTCTGTATTCTTTCCAGATATTTTCTTTGTGGTTATTCTGAGATTTACAATTAACATCCTAAATTTACAATAATACAGTTTGAATTGATATAATTTAGCTTCAAAAACATACAACTGTGCTCATATAGGCCCACCGTGCCCTCTTTATGTTGTTACTGCCACAATTTACATCTTCATAACCTGTGTGCTCATTTATAACACAGATTTACAAATTTTGTGTGGATTTGTATTTTAAATATATAGTAAACAAAAATGGAGCTAAAATTTTTAAAAATCATACCACTAGCTTTTATTTTTCCCTGTACAGTTACCTATGCCATTCTTTATTTCTTTACACACATACACACTGTATAGCATCATTTCATTTCAATCTGAGGACACATTTTAGCATTTCTTATAGGACAGGTCCACTAATGACAAAGTTTCTCAAATTCTGCTATCTATAATATCACAATTTCTCCTATTTTGAAGGATAGTTTGATGGGTGTAGAATTCATAATTAACAATTTTTGTTTTTCCACATTTTAAATATGCTTTCCTAATCCTTATGGCCTCCATGGTTTCTGAAGACAAATCAGCTGTTAATTTTATGGAGGATCGAATGCAAATGAATAATTGCTTTCAGAATTCTCTTTTTGAATTTCTTAAATATGTAGATTTGTATCTTTTATATAATTTGAGGATTTGGGGCCATTATTTCTCCAAATATATTTTTCTGTCCTTTTCTCTCTTTCCTCTCCTACTGAGTCACCCACTGTGTGTATGTTGATATCCTTATTGTCCCACATCTCTTTTAGGTTCTGTTCTTCTGTTCTTTGTTTTTTGTTCTTTCTCCTCCTTAGCCTGCATAATTTCAAATGACCTTTCTTTTAAGTTTGCTGATTCTTCTACCTGTTCAAATCTGGTCTTGAAATTCTCTCATGAGTTTTTAATTTCAGTTTTGTACTTACAAGCTAAAAAATTATCTGGTTCCATTTTTTTATAATTTCTATCTCTTTTTTAAATATTCTATTTGTTGGGTCACCTGTTTTCCTTTAGATCTTTGTCAAAGGTGTCCTTCAGATTTCTGAGTATATTTAAACTGTTGGTTTAAAATCTTTGTCTAGTAAATCTAATGCCTGTACCACCTTAGGGACAGTTTGTTACTCTTTTTAATAAAATTAGTATACTTTCTTATTTATTTGCATGCTTCATCTTTTGTTGTTTTTGTAAAGTGGACATTTTGAATACAGTGATTGGTACCTGTGGATTCTTCCTCATTCTCAGTGCTTAATTTGTTGCTTGCTCTAGGTTGTAGCTGTTTGTTTTAATAATTTTTTGGGGTAAAATCTGCATTCTTTTCTATAAATGTCATCTGAAGTCTCTATCCCATTTTTTTATGTTTAACTAGTGTATTGACAGAAATTTCCTTGAATTCCTTGAATGCTGAGAAGGGAGAGCGAGAGATAAGAAAACTCAAACAAAACCAAACAAAACCAAACAAAACAAAATCCACTGTCAGTACACTCAGTCTTTCCAGAATGGTTCTGTGCTGGAATATATATTGCATCCTTCCATGTATAGTAAGACCATTTATAATTATGTTTTAGTCTTCATTTACTGCTTGGACTAAACCAAGAGACCAGCCAAAGGTAAAAGCTTAAAGTGTTCTTATATCTCTATTTTCTGAACAGGTACCTTTTGCAGAACGTGAATGTCACTTTCTAAATTCCCCAATATACATGGACACTTTCAAATGTCCTAATTTCAAACAAACAAACAAGCAAATGAAACAAAACTTATTCCCCAGCTTTTCCTCCCAGGCTTTCTATTGTTTGCTTCTACTTTATTTTTTTCTTCCAAGGGGTAGCTTATCATTCATTTGCTTTACAAAGAGGGTGCTCTCATGTTAAGTGTTCTTAATACACACACACACACACACACACACACACACACACACACACACACACACACACACACACACACACCCACAAAGACACTCTGGGAAGTGTTAGATATGTCTATTCCCTTGATTATGGTGATATTTTGGTTATTTGAATATGCCCAAACTCATCAAATTGTACACATTAAATATGTGCAGGATTTTTGTATATAAATTATACTTCAATATAGCTGTTAAAAATAAATTCAAATTAAAGGAAGAAAGGAAGGAAGGAAGCAAGCAAGGAAAGAAAGAAAGAAACAAAGAAACAAAGAAAAGGAAAATTCCTAAAGCTAGTTCTTTTCTATTATCCCAACCTGCCTATTTTTCCTTAAAACTTAAAATTTATATTCATAAATTTCTCACCTATTTTCTATATTAAATATTCAGTAAAATTGTGAATGTTATCAAAAATAAAAAAAGATATTTTATAAAATTTTAAAAGTTTTTTCTTTAAAAAAATCACTACAAACTTAGTAGTTTAAAACAACACAGATTTATTCTCTAAAAGTTCTGAAGATCATAAGTTTGAAGCTGGGACAAAGTGAGAGAGTGCCATGGACGTATATACACTACCAAACGTAAAATAGATAGCAAGTGGGAAGCAGCTGCATAGCACAGATGCTTTGTGACCACCTAGAGGGGTGGGATAGGGAGGATGGGAGGGAGACTCAAGACAGAAGAGATATTGGGATATATGTATATGTATAGCTGATTCACTTTGTTAATAAAGCAGAAACTAACACACCATTGTAAAGCAATTATACTACAATAAAAATGTTAAAAAAAAACAAGAAGGGAGTATCATTGTCATTAAAGTAAATTTTAAGAAGTAAAATGGTGATATAATGCAAATGTAAAATGAACATGTTAAAGATTTTATTCAACTCACTACAAGAGTGAACTAATAAAATAATACAATCAATTCAAAGAGCCAAAGGACATTTGAAAATTGTGTGTGTGATTTAATTATGTGTGCTTTCTAATATAAATTATAAAATTCATATAATTATGTAAATAATTAAATGTTAGACTTCTGGGTTGGAAGCAAAACTGGTTAATGTCTTATAGTGCAATAAACTGTAACCTTTGAACTTAAAAAAAAAAACAAAACAGTTTCAAGATGTTAGCAGTGCTGTTTCTTCTAGAGACTCCAAGGGAAGAATCCTTTTCCTTGCCTGTTTCAGCTATTAATGGATACCTGTCCTTTCCTCTAACTTCAAAGTATATCATTCCATTTTGTGCTTCCATCATCATTTTGCCTTCTCTCCTATCTCCTGCCTCCTTCTTATGGGGACCCTGGGATTACATCAGATCAACCCAAAAAAATCAGAGTAATATCTTCCCATCCCAAGATCCTTAACTTAGTCATATCTGCAAAATACCTTTTGCCAAGGTACCATTCATGGGTTCTGAAGATTAGAACATGAACATCAGGAAGGGTCATTATTCAGCCTACCATAGTAACTAATGATATGTGGTTTCATTCTGCAAAGTTAAATTTTAGGTAAGTAAAACAGTGATTACACAGATACTTTGGATGGTCTTTTGCAAAATAATAAAACAAAAACAAACAAATAATATCAATAACTCTTAATCTTAAACAACTGTTTTATGTTCTTTTATGCTGTACTTACATTTACTCACGAAAATTCATTTATGTTATCTGAGAACATATATTACTACATATATGTTAATACTTAGATTTTGCCCTTAGGGAGATTTTCTTCAGGATATTTTGCCATTTCAAATCAAGAAACTAATTGAGTTTCCAATTTATGTATTCACACAGGTGATTCCCCATATTATTTTTCTCTTGTGCCTCACTACAGTTCTGAAAAGTAGATTTCTTCTGAAGTCACTGCACTGCAGTTTTCCTTTGCCAATTAAGCTCTAGCATCTAATTTTATATGCCTGACAGGCTGTCGATTAACTAAAGGTGGCTTTTGACTCTTGTTAAATGTTCACTTTTCCATTTCTAATAAGATTCATACTCTCTACCTAGACATCACCAAACTATCATTCCCTACTGTCATACATTATCATTTTTCTCATACATTAACTATATCTACAATTGTATTTATATGTCCATTAATTTCCTAAAATGTTTGAGGTTAAATTTTAAAACATATATTCATATGGTAAAAATGAACTTAAATTATTATGCCGTTTTAGATTTAAATAGATGAATTGATCCCATTACATCAATTATATCTTGTTTCTTGCACTACCATACCAAACTGAAAGTCTAGAATAATATTGTATATTTTGTTTTTGTTTACTTATCTTTTACTCCTGGCTGTTAGAATGAAACTGAAAGACTGTTTTCAGCTCACTAAATTCTAAATAGACCATCCCCCCACAAAACAAACATGCAAAAAACAGAAGAAACGCAAATTCAAGATATGAGTTTCGGGCTTCCCTGGTGGTGCAGTGATTGAGAGTCCGCCTGCCGATGCAGGGGACACGGGTTCATGCCCCGGTCCGGGAAGATCCCACATGCCACGTTGTGGCTGGGCCCGTGAGCCATGGCCACTGGGCCTGCGCGTCCGGAGCCTGTGCTCCGCAACAGGAGAGGCCACAATAGTGAGAGGCCCACGTACCGCAAAAAAAAAAAAAAAAAAGATATGAGTTTCAAATATTTGAAAATGCTTTCTCTCCTGCGACAGTGGGTTTGGGATATTTAGTCAAGTAAATTCAATCAATTATTAAAAATATCCTAGACATTTAAAATATTTTTATTATTTCATTAATATTGATGTGAAAATTATTTGAACACAAAGATATAGTACTGCATCTCAAAATATCGCCAACTAGTATAAATTATAGTATTTCAGAGTATTAAAGATTACACATATACAAATATAAATTTAATTACATATGTTTTTAACTAAATTATCATGTTATTTTATCTTTATAGGAGCACTAATGCTTAATCTTGCTCAATCTATTATGTGCATAAGAATTGCCTGGGAAGATAGTTTAAATTACAAATTTCTAAGCTCCAACCCTTGGTTATTTTGAGTTAGCAGATTTAATGTGGGGGTATAAGGAAAGGATATTTTTAATAAGCCATCACATGATTTTCACATGTTAAATAAAGGACCATTCAGAAAATACAGTCATACAGGAGCAGATTTTATACAGTTTAATTAACATATTTTGAAATTTATTGACAGTTTAATTGTTTTATAAAATGAAGTCATGTGAATTATGATTTACCTTATGCCAGACTATTAAAAAAAAAACTCCTGCAATTAATATGAAAGTTTACTTTTTTCTATATGATTTCAAAAAAGTAAATATCTGCCATTTATGGATATGAAATACATGGCACTGATTTAATTTTTCTCTGTTACAAACACGGAGAAACTATCTGAAATTCAATAAGAACATAGCTATAACCTCTGTCATAATTAGATTAATAATCAATATTACTATCTTCAGAATGTGTTCCAAGCAATGCTATATAAGAAAAATGGGAGAGTAGATAGAGGCAGAGGATAAGCAGAGGGCCTGTGATTAAATAAATTTGACAATTTTGTGAGAAACAAAGGATTACTTAGTGGCCATCTTAAACGATAAATACTGGCAAAGGTTTATCACTTCATACAACATAAGATTATTAATATTTGTTGAATTTAAAAATACTTCTTTGGAATAGGTGACATCACATATTATTTCTCTTTTGAGGGTATATTGGTGTACTTGTGCTCTAAAGGAAGAAAAATGATATTTGAAATTAATGAATTTATTACTATGCTTAAATGCAAGCTTTTTCTACAGCAGTAAATTGAAGCAATGCAAATTCTGAACCACATAATTATATTCATTTTTGATATCTTATTAAAATAATAAATCCCTTTGAGTTTATATAATCAGAATTAAGACCACTATTTTTCTTTAAGCTTCAATTGGCAGGAGTACATTTTAGGCAAAGAAAATACCACTGTATCTTACATTGGTAAGATTACAAGTTCACATCTTACAGCATGTGACTGTTTTTAAAAATTATTGTATTTTTCTGCAGTCTAAAGTTATGATGAGTCTTCAATAAATGAGGCAAAATATCAAGGCTACTTATTTGAGGATGACTTTAATGGTGTTTCCAGTTTTAACTGAGCAAGGCATAGAACTAGGGTTTAGACAATTAGTCTTTGCTTGTATTTTTCTTTCTTTCTTTACATTGAATGTCTTTTTTTTTTTACTATTACATCAAGCTTAGTTTCTGACTGAGTAGGAATGTCCATGATGTTTCACCTTTAAATAAGAATTTTAAGAATACAATATTCCTGGGAGAGGTTAATAGAGCATGAAAGTTGAATGGCTTAGTTGGATGATTTTAAATGTCTGTGATCATAATTAGGGTTTTAGAAGTTCATTAGCGTGCTTTTTCAGTAACAATGTAGGATAGACATGTAAGCCTTTTTTTCTTCTAAGAAAGTACAATTTATTATTATTAAGGTTGACATTTATTGAGTATATATGTGCTAATCAATGTGAAAATCATCTTCAGGAATAAACTAACTGAACATATACATCACCTTTATAAAATTGTTACTATTATCACCCTTATTTTATAGATGGGGACATTGATAAAATGTACAAGGAACTGTCAAGATCCAACAACTAATAATAAAATATGAAGACAGGTGTTTCTGACTCTACTCAATATTTTGAGTTCAACAAGCAGTACAGATTTAATCCACTCAGTCTGTCTTTTTACAAACAATGGGCATATTTTATATGGAATATGCAAATTTCTTCTACAAAAATATTTTCTTTATTTCTGGTTTTGAGGCCTGTCTATGAAAGTAGTGAGTTGAACTATATTACCCTTCAATTTTTCAATGCTTTACTTCTATAAGCATATACTATTCTCTAGTGGTAGCTCACATTTTTGAAAATATGACTTTGTCCTTCACATAAATGGTAAATGGTTGTCTTTTCTGCCAATCACTTTTATCTTTGCAATGTAAGCTAAAGGTGATACGGCTTATTGCAAAAGACGAGGGTCATCATGAAAATGAATTTCAATATTCCTTGATGTGTGGGAGCCATCAATTGTGAAGAAAAGCCTTGAGCATGAATGATGAAATCATAAATTCTTTTGCAATCTGTTCTTTGTATAAAAAGAAAAAATAAAGATAAATGTAACTGTGAACTGAATATGATATCATCAATAATAAAATGTATTCATCCCAAGACGAGGGAAAAAACATGTTTGATATGTTGATGAGAATATATACTCTAGTTTTATTGAAATTTTGAAGAAACACAGATACTGAGGACATAAAAATTGTTAACTGATATATAGTAATAAATCAGGTATAGCTGAAAATGATAGAAGATGGAAGCAAAAGAGAACTTAACCACCCCCAAATTGTAGGGATGAATAATATCGATCTTTTCTAAATCCCTAATCCCAATCTGTATTGAGAGTTACCCATTGTAACAAAATTTGTCAGATTCAGCAAAGTATAGGTTGATTTTCTATTAAGACAGCTAAATAACTATATTGCCATCACCAAGGTCCTATTATTTTAGTGATGCCCTCACACACCACTTGGATAACCCACTGAACAACAATTATAAAGAGTTTAGATGCACATAGTATTTTCCTGAATTCTGGAGAAGGTTCAAAATATTCAACAGGAATAAGACACATTTCAAAAAAATTCTCAATTTTGTTGGAAAACAAAAACTTATAGGAAATAACTACCATGAAGATGAAAATGATTACATTTAAGTAAGCATCAATAGCTTGGATAATAATGAAAACATAATATGTAAAAGAATTTCAGAGGCAAATGAGAGCTCTGCAAGCTGGCATGGTCAGAGTGCCTATCATGAAAAACATAGTAGTTGAATTACATCAAGCAAGTTTCCAGTGCCATTTTTGCAACAACATTTGCTCCCTTCGTGTCTCTCACATTTTGGTAATTGTTGTAATACTGAAGTTTTTTTCATTATTATTATATTTGTTATGATGACCTGTGATCAGTGATCTTTGAGAGTACTATAGTAATTGTTTTCGAGTGCCATAAACCACACCTCTATAAGATGGTGAACTTAATCGATACATGTGTGTGTTCTGACTGCTCCACTGACTGGTTGTTTCCCCATCTCTCTCTCTTCTCATGCCTCCCTATTCTCTGAGACACAATGACATTGAAATTAGGTCAATTAATAACTCTACAGTGGGGACTTCTCTGGCACAGTGGTTAAGAATCTGCCTGCAAATGCAGGGGACACGGGTCAGATCCCTGGTCCAGGAAGATCCCACATGCCATGGAGCAACTAAGCCCATGTGCCACAACTACTGAGCCTGCGCCCGTGAGCCACAACTACTGAGGCTGCATGCCACAACTACTGAAACCTGTGCGCCTAGAGCCCATGCTCCACAAGAGAAGCCACCGTAGTGAGAAGCCTGTGCACCTCAACGAAGAGTAGCCCCCCGCTTGCTGCAACTAGAGAAAGCTCGCGCTCAGCAATGAAGACCCAAAAATAAATAAATTAATTAATTAATTTGAAAAAAAACCTCTACAATGGACTCTAAGTGTTCAAGTGAATGGAAGAGTCCCACATCTCTCATTTTAAGTCAAAAGCTAGAAATGATTAAGTTCAGTGAGGAAGGTGTGCCGAAATCCAAGATAGGCTGAAAGCTATACCTCTTGTGACAAATACTTAGCCTAGTTGTGAATGCAAAGGAAAAGTTCTTTAAGGAAATTAGAAGTGCTAATCCAATGAACACATTAATGATAAGAAAGTGAAATAGTCTACTACTGATATACAGAAAGTTTTAGTGGTCTGGATAGAAGATCAAACAAGCCACAATATTCCATTCAGCCAAAATCTAATCTAGAGCTAAGGCCATAATTCTCTTCAATTGTATAAAGGCTGAGAGAGGTGATGGATCTGCAGAAAAAAAGTTTGAAGCTAGCAGAGGTGGATTCATGAGGCTTAAAGAAAGAAGCCTCTCTATGACATAAAAGTGCAAGGTGAAGGACAAAGTGCTAATGTAAAAGCTAAGGCAAGTTATCCAGAAGTACTAGCTAAAATAATTAAAGAAGGTCCCTACACTAAACAGCAGATTTTCAATATAGATGAAACAGCTTTAGATTGGAAGAAGATGCCATCTAGGACTTGATAGCTAGAGAGGAGGAGCCAATTCCTGGCTTCAAAGCTCCAATGGACAGGCTGACTCTTGTTAGGGCCTAATGCAGCTGGTTAAGTTGAAGTCAGTGCTCATTTACCATTCTGAAAATCTTAGAACTGTTAAGAATTATACTAAGTCTACCCTGATTGTGTTCTATAAATGCAACAAAAAAACCTGGATGGTAGTGCATCTGTTTACAACATGGTTTACTGAATATTTTAAGCCCACTGTTGAGAACTACTGCTCAGAAAAAAAAATTATTTCAAAATATTACTGCTCATTGACAGTGCACCTGGTCACCCAAGAGCTCTGATGGAGACACACAATTAGATTCAGGTTGCTTTCATGCCTGCTAACACATAACACAACATCCATACTGTAGCCCATGGATCAAGGAGTAATTTTGACTTTCAAGTCTTATTATTTAAGAAATACATTTCTTAAGGCCATAGATGCCATAGACAGTGATTCCTCTGAGGGATCCAGACAAAGTAGATTGAAAAGCTTCTGGAAAGAATTCAGCATTCTAGATGTCATTAAGAACATCTGTGATTCATGGGAAGAGATCAAACTGTCAATATTAGCAGGAGTTTGGAAGTTTATTCCAACCCTCATGGATGACTTTGAGGGGTTCAAGACTTCCGTGGAGGAAATAACTGCAGATGTGGTGGAAACAGCAAGAGAACTAGAGGTAGATGTGGAGCCTAAAGATGACACTGAATTGCTGCAATCTCATGGTACAACTTTATGGATAAGGAGTTGCTTCCTATGGATGAGCAAACAAACTGATTTCTCGAGACAGAATCTATTCCTGGTAAAGATGCTGTGAAGATTATTGAAATGACAAAAAGAATTTAGAATATTACATAAACTTAGTTGATAAAGCAACAGCAGGGTTTCACGGGACTGATTCCAATTTTGAAAGAAGTTCTACTGTGAGTAGAATGCTATCAAACAGCATTGCATGCTACAGAGAAATCATTTGTGAAAGGAAGAGTCAATGTGGCAAACTTCATTGCTGTCTTATATTAAGAAATTTCCACAGCCATCCCAACCTTCAGCAACCGCCACACTCTTGAGTCAGCAGCCACAAACACTGAGGCATGACCCTCCACCAGCAAAAAGATTACAACTCATGGAAAGTGCAGATGATGGTTAGCATTTTTTAGCAATAAACTGATTTTTAATTAAGGTATGTACATATTTTTTAGACATAATGCTATTGCATACTTCAAAGACTACAGTATAATATAAACATAACTCTTCTATGCACTGGGAAACTAAAAAAACTTTTTTGTCTCTTTTTATTGTGATATTCACTTTACTGTAGGGATCTGGAACCAAACCCACAATAGCCGAGGTATGCCTGCATTAGGTCTCAAGTTTTATTTCCAGAATTATACCTTTTCAAACCATCTACATTAGATATGGAGTTTTCATTTTTCTCACTTATCTTGGAATGAGGAGGGGGCATGTCTCTCTCTCTCCCTCTTTCTCTCTCTCTCTCTCCATATCTATTTAGTTAGTTAGTTTATTAATTAGGCTTATTTGTGATTTTTTTTAATGCCCAAAATCCCAAAGAACAAGACTGATTCATTATTCTGAGAAATGACTATTTGGCCAATCATTCTCATAAGACCTTATTGATTCATAAACTGCTTTATTAACATCTTCCACAGTAGATATTTTTTACCATCCATGAATGGGATATAGAGAATTCATGAACTGCATGTGGATCTTATGTGTATGTGTTTTAACAACTTTCAGCAACCCTAGTATGAAAATTTCTGCTTCTCTTTTATGTCTCCAAAGGAGATATTATCTGATCTCTGATCATCTTGTATAAAAGACAATGGCATTTGATTTTCACAAAAGGCTTGAAGAAAAGTGGGAAATAACATTTATTGAGAAGTTGTGTTGGAACATGGAAAGTGAGCATCCTTTCTATTCTCAAAACAATCTTATGAAATACATATTCTTACTTCTATTTACATGTTAAAAATAAAGCCTTAGAGATTTTAACTACCTGCTCACAATCAAGTTAATTTACATACTGCATGTAATACTGCTAGTAAAGTGATGGTGGTGAAATTAAACCTAGTATTGTTGACAACAAAAATACAAACAGACAAATAAAAACACCAGTTTTTTCTTTTATCTATACCATTCTGCATTTCAAGTTTTTTTTTTCAATGTCCATTTTCTCTTTCTTCTTATGCATTTATCACATTATATTTGTCACCTTGATTGTTTCAGAATAAAAACAAGAATATAAATACATGTTTTAATTAAAACCAATAAATATGTGAAAAGATGGAAACATAAAATGATCTGGTTAACCGTCAACTATAAAATAGCTTTTATTAAGGACTTGGATTAATAATAAGGATTTTGTACTTTTAGGAGTGAGATAGTGCTAAAAAAGGTGGCACCTGCCAATGTTTATAAAAGAGACAGCATTAAAACATGGACTTATGGGAAATAGAAGATTAAAAAAGTAATTAATAATGAATGATAGAAAATGACATTTAAAAGAGAAAAATACTTTACATTGTGGTTCT
This sequence comes from Grampus griseus, assembly GCF_964374135.1. Lineage (NCBI taxonomy): Eukaryota > Metazoa > Chordata > Mammalia > Artiodactyla > Delphinidae > Grampus > Grampus griseus. The sequence goes on from NC_139019.1 coordinate 20,943,411, forward strand.
ATTTGGCTTCAAAAACTATATTTTGGTAAAATGAAAATTATTTGGATAGGTATAGGTGATGAAATTATACGACAGGGAGATAACAGAAAGGAATGGAATTTTAAAAAGATGAAATTAGATCAATTCTGTTAGAACAAATTTTGTGTAGACAAAAAGCTTAGCAAGATTTTAATTTGATCCTGGAGAATCCAGAATACTAGTATTTCTTTTTTTTTAATTTTTATTGCTATTTTTTTTTTTTTTTTACAAAACAAAGGTATTTTAACTGTATTTGTTAAAACCTTTACGTCTTTCATCTATGACTCCCCTCCACCATACTTCCTATTGTGTCTGGTAGCAGAACATGGCACCCACATTCCTGGTAACTGACAAAGTGAAGGTTAAGTTGAAGAAGCATTTATTATAGGTTTAGTGGAATATATTTACTTGGATCAGAATCATCTCCATCAATAGTTATGCTTTTCCTATCTGTCTGTAATAGTCTGGTGGAATTCTAACAACCATTGTCAAAATTCACCTAAGGTCATGAAAGGACACAACCGCACTCAAGATCATGTCACTATATGTATTCTATGGCAATAAGTCTTGAACATACGTGGGTAGTAAAAGAAAAACCAAGATATTAAGTGTTCAAAATTGAATTTAGTCTGTGGAAAATGTATTAGATGTGCAAAATTTAAAGGAATATTTGATTTTCATTTTTTGCCTAGTCAAAATAGAATATTTCTGTCAACAAGAATATACTTGATGGTTCAAGATATACAATTATATATATAATATATATATATATATATATAAAGAGTAATTCCTGTGTTTGCAGGGCACAAAACTGTATCATTACCACAAAATGTTAGTAGCTATGTTTGTGAAGTAGCATGTGCTGTATATTCCAAGCTATAGAATACCATCTTAACATATCACCAATAATGAAACAAAAAGCTGGAAAAAAAGTTTCGTTAACGAGCAATAATGAAAACAATAATCAATCCTTCTAGTAAGTAGCACATCTCAAGTAACATTCTATTCTCCCTATAGAAAATAGAATAAAATTTTGTGTATGAAGAGGCTATCAAAAAGTATGTTGACAAGCATTATTTCAGAATAATAATGTTGGGTAGTTAACTAATACAAATATTAGGCTAGTATTCTTAATTCATAACTGTATTTAGCAGTTTTGAAGAATGTATAATATCAGATTTACTTTCATATTTATTTTGGAGGACTCCTGCAAGTGAATAAACTTCAAGAAACACAAAGCCTACATCCTATCTGTGCTTAAATCTCAATTTGTGAAGTGCAGGTGAGGTTTCCAAGGGATGGGAACAGGTTGGTAGCAGCAGGGGTATCACTGAAGAAGTCTACATGGAGTTGAACAGCTCAGTGTGAAAGTCATCTCTGAGTCTGCCCAGAATAACGCTGGACAATCATTGCTTGACACTGGTGTCCTCATCAGAAAGAGGGCAAAGGATCTGCATCACAGTGAATCACAAGGAAGAGTAATCTCCACCATTTTCCTTGACACCAACCTCCAGCAGTTTTGAGACAGCATATGGGTAAGCTTGTCAATATACAACTGTATTTTCCAGTCATTCAAGAGGGTGGGAGTGCAGAACAGTTTCATCTGATTAAAAATTTTGAAGTAATGTGATATTGCTCACCCTTGAGCACAAAATTTAGACTCATTACATGTAGGAATGTGTCCAAGATGGTGAACTATTTCTGGTTCTTATGTATATGTGTCATAAGATTTTCACAATCTCTAGTTTTAAAGCCAATTGATTTTGAGATAATAACAAAGGCTCCTTTGATGAATTGCCATGTAGAGGTAAAAAAAATCTCAGAGAAACCACAGATTTGGCAAATTACAGGGAATTGGGAAGAGACTGCATTTGGAAGGGTATGCTTAAAAAAATTCATAGAAAACACAGTGTGATTGGGGGGAGGATGTAGAAAGAACAGAGAAAGATAATGTTTAAGGCGTCTGCCTCAAATGCTCACATTTTATGTAAAAAGGGGTTAGGCTTGGAACAATTAAGCAAAAGGCTTTCATTAATCTAACTCTCTCCTTCCCTAGATCTTAGACCCTGACTGAAGAAAAACATACAGTCATACATAATAAATTCATATTTTAAATTACTGACCACTAATCCGCTGGCCCTCAGTGCTAATTTGCTACATTCTCTTTGTCTACCAATTTACTCACTGCCCTAAATAATTCTTTCATACCCTACATCTCACTTTAAATCTCCAATGCTCTCCCCTCCTTACTATTAGCTAGTACCTTTTCTTCTCTTTTTACTGAGACCATAGAATCAATTAAAAGAGAATGGCTATCTGCACTACTGTATGTATTCATACACTGCGGTCAGATTCAACATTCCTTCCTGCTAACACAGAGGAACTATCAGTGCTCTATGCTAAGGCAAACTTGTCCATTTTTGCATTCAGTCCCATCCTTTTCACCTATTCAAGAAGTGCCCCAGAATATGGCCCTCTCTGCCATAAATTCTCTCTCTACACTGATTCTATTAGATAATTCCATTAGCAAACAGGATGTACTCTTGTTTATTTTAAAAACAGAAAAAACAAAAACGTCTTTTTCATCATATCCCACTTTATCTTCTGCATAGTTACTCTGACTTCCTTTATCCTTCTTTATTTTTCTGTTGCTCAAATGCATCAAGTGATTTCTTATCCCAGAACCTCTGCACATGCTCTAAATTCAAACTGGAACCCCTTCTACATGATGGCTATATGATTTTGCATCTGGATCACTTTCACTTCCTTCAGGTCTTTCCTGAAATTTAATCTTATTACGGAGGCCCTGAATGAGGACTCTTTACAATAGAGCACTACACCCCTAGCACCCCACACTTCCTATCAAAACTTACTGTTTCTGCTATATCTTTCCTCCTAATTCTTGTCCCTCTTTGACATACTGCATAGTCACTGTCTGGCTCCTTTATTACAATGAGAGCTCCATGAGAATAGGAGATATTTAAAATTTTAATGATAGATTCTAGCCAATGAAATATAAAATCATAGATATAGACATAGAAAATGACAATTGAAAAGAAAATATGTTATTTGTCAAAAGAATAACAACTAGCACAGTGGTAAAACTAGTGGCTTTTCCAGTTTGATTTAGTTGGCTTTCCAGATCAGTGGGAAACGGTGAATTATCTGGGGAAATGGAATTTAAAACCACAAGGTATGCGGCAACATTGTTTACTCATCAGTTGAACACAAATGTAAGTAGCTGTTAAGATCCAATGATCATTACAGTATGAGGAAAATAGGAATACCATACATTGTTGATGTGAATGTAAACAGGTAAAGACTCTTTGGAAAGCAATAGGTAGTGTTTATTATTATATTTCTTTCAACCAACATATTCCACTTTTGTGGCACTGCACTAGAGAAATAAGCACACATATATCTGTAGATATGTGTAAATATTTAAAAATATTTTAAATGGATACATGTATGAATTCATGCATACATGTATGAATTATATAGTTAGAAATAAATAAAAAATGAATTTATTCAAAGGAAGGAAGGAAGAAAGGAAAAAAAGAAGGGGAATGATTATATTCTAGCTGTGACATATTACATCTTTAGAGACAAGCCTTAAAATGTCAGGGTAGGGGCTTCCCTGGTGGCGCAGTGGTTGAGGGTCCGCCTGCCGATGCGGGGATGGCATGCTTGTGCCCTGGTCTGGGAGGATCCCACATGCCGCGGAGCAGCTGGGCCCGTGGGCCATGGCCGCTGAGCCTGCGCGTCCGGAGCCTGTGCTCCGCGACGGGAGAGGCCCGTGTACCGCAAAAAAAATTAAAAAATAAAAAATAAATAAATAAAAATAAAATAAAATGTCAGGGTAGCATAGTTACTCTTGAGTAGCTTTGTCTCTATAAAAATGGCCATTTCTTCATATACTACATTCATGATGACAGTTAGTTGTGCAAAAGCTAAGCTGTGCTTCAAGTTTTGGCAAGTATTAGAAAACTCTGAGTGTGGAAGCACTTTGGTTATATATTAGACTCTTACTATGCTATCTGCCCTTTTCTGGCCAGAGCAAGGGTTCCAAGATGAGGATCAGATTATCCTGTTAACTTCTGACACCAGTCTGTGCAAGGGGCTGCCATGCTCATGCTATGGACTCTCCAGTTATGCTATGCAATCTGGTGGTGTAAAGGTTGTTTCCCTGCTCATATTCTGGAATCCACCACAGGAACTCAGGAGAAGAGACTACTGAGCATGACTGATGGAGAACATCAAAGTAATCAAATTTTATTTGCAATGCTATAAAAAGCAATGCTTTTGAAGAAATTCTTTATAAATCCATGGGTCGCAATATGCATCATTATGTAGCTTTAAAAAACATGCTTTAAAAAACAACTCTAGATGTAGGTCTTAAGATGCATAAGTCAAGCTTCTTCAAGAGAAACAGAACCAAAAGGATTTGTGTATATAGAAAGAAATGTATTTTAAGGAATTGGCTTGTGTGATTATGGATATTGGCACATCCAAAATCCACAGGGGGTGCAGGCAGGCTGGAGACTTATAAAATGCCGTAGTTCAAGTCTGAAGACTGTCTACTGCAGAATTCCTTCTTGCTAGCGGGGAGGTTAGTCTTTTGTTCACTTAAAGCCTTCAAATGAATGAGTGAGGCCCACCCACATTATGGTAACAGATCCACTTTACTCACAGTCCACCAACTCACATGTTAATCTCATCCAAAAACACTCTCACAGAAACATCTAGATAAATGTTTGATTAACATCTGGGCACCGTGGCCCAGCCAAATTGACACATAAATTTAAACATCACACAAGATAATAAAATTAATTTACAATCTTAGTTTTAATGAATGTCTCTGAGATATTTCAAGAAAAAATAAGTTGAATACTTGTGGAAACTAAAGATTTTTTTCTCTGTGTATTATCATATAATATGTTAAATCAGCTTGAGTTTACAACAGGTTATATAAATTTTTCCCCAGAGAAAGAGAATATACACTGTTCTTTTTACTTTCTCAAACTCAGTAGAGACTCCACGCATAGCAAAATATAAAGCTGAGACTATAATGCATTTATGTAGCATATAAATTTAAAATCTCATTTTATATTTTGTTTGCTCTAGAATGACATAAATAAAGTCTTGACTAGGAGGCACTATGAGAGAAAAATTTTCCAGATGTAAGAGAATCATATGATTATTTGTTGCATATTCAAATATGGATGTGTTTTTGCACTAAAACAATATTCACTGATTTTCTTCACTAGGTGCTACAACCTAACTTAAAATACAGTTTTAAATGTATAGTTGTGGCTATTGTGAATAACAAAAAAAATAGAGCTATGTAATAAACATGAGATTTAGTGAATGTATTATATACATTCAGTTGGTGGTTTCATAACCTATTTTGGACTTATGTTTGCAGTAGAATAGTAAAAAGGTATAGGTATAACAGAAAAGGGTATTATTTATTGTATAAGTCAAGTCCTCCGTTTTACACAAGAGGAAATTTACCACAGACTGTAAGTACTTTCCCTCTCCATAAACTTTTCATTGACAGAACAAGAAGTAGTATGTAAATCTCCTCAGAGTAACCTCAGGGCTGCAGATATAAATGACAATCACCTAGATACCCACAAATGAGAGTCATAATCTTTGCAGGTTTTCCTTATTTGAGTTATGTTTTCTGTATAGAAAATGAAACTTTACAAAAGAAATTAAGTTCAATTTAACCCTGTCCCTTTCCTTTTCCTTTCCTTCTTTTATTAAAGTAGTGCATTACGATAAATGTAGTTTTACTACTTCAAATGAATGTCTTACCTTTGCATATAATGTACATATATACAATTCTAAAATAATTTTTATGTGATTTTTATATTTCCATATGTGAAATACAAACATATAAGCATGCAGTGTGCTTTTACCACTCAAAATTATGTTTTTCATATACCAATACAGATTTATATCAAGATTATTAATCCTTATTGTGACACTGTATTACAGATACAATTTGTTTTCCTATTTTCAGTGATTCATTGTTATAAACAATGATGCTATAAACATTCATATGCCTTTTTAATTTTGCAAAGTGCTACAAAATGTCTGTAGTGGTATGCTCTGATTCTTTTCTCTTTATCCGTTTGTGTACCTACTGTAGGGTTTTGTTTTTGTTTTTTTGCAGTTATCATGAGGTTTGTATTCATCATCTTACAAATATAACAGTCTATTTCAACCTGATAACAATTTAACTTTCATCACATACAAAAACTCTATGCTTTTATTCCCCTTCCCCAAATTTTATCTTTTGGATGTCATAATTTCTGTTATACATCTACTCTTATATACGTGTATCATTTTATATTGTGTATCTATTAACAAATTATTGTGGTTCTAATTATTTTTAGTACTTTTGTCCTCAAAACTTTTAAACTACCATTAAGTGACTAACCCAGCACCGTATTACAATATTAGTGTAGTCTGAATTTGACTTACCTTGAGCAGTATGCCGTGGGCGGTCCTGCATCCTGGGTCCACGGGAACCAACCAGGTACCGGGGCCTGTGGGGTGGTACCTGGATCTTCCAAGGCCCTTTAAGACGATGCCAGACCGGGAACCTTGTTTTGAGGCTCCTGCAAAGTGGCTAGGGCCACTGGGCCCACCAGGGCTGGCCTGGCGCTTGTTAAGTCTGGAACCTGGGGCCTTGAGAGTTGGCCTGTATCGTGGAGCCCTGCTGTCAGAGCGGGCTGGGAGCCCAGGCCTGTGGGGCCAGCGCGAACCGGGTCCGCGAGGGCGGGCCTGGCGCTGAGGCGCCTGGAATCCAGTTGGCAGGAACCGTCCACGGTTTACGTCTGTGGGGGCCAGCTGGGCCCTGGGGCCTTCGAGCGGCCTGGTGCCGAGGTGGATTGAAGCCTGGGTCTGCAGTAGTCGGCCTGACGCGTGGGGCCTGGTCGGCAACCTGGGTTTGCGGGGGCTAAAGCTGAGGCCACAGGAGCCTCTCAGGGCTGAGGGAGACGTGCAGGTCCAGAACTGGTAAGGCCGGGGGCCCGGTGTCCTATGTCCTTGGCAGCAGGTGGCTACTGAGGTCCAGAGCCTGGGTTCGCGCGACCCCAGGGCCACAGCAGCTGGGGCCACGGGGACAGCAACGCGGGGTGTGCCGGCAGCCGAGGATAACAGCAGTGCGCGGCGAGCCGAGCGTCCTCCGAGCCGTCTGCGGCAGCCAGAGTTTAGGCGCTGCAGCAAGTCCGTGATTGGCAGCGTGCGCGCATGCGCGCGCGCGCGCGCGCGCGGAACCCTGGGAGTCTGGTATTCCAGAGGCTGCCTGGGGCCGCAGGGGCCGCCTGGGGCTGCTGGAGCTGGCAGGTGTGGGGCGGGGGCGGGGGCGGGGGCGGGGACGGGAGGTGCTGGGTTTGGGGGCGACTTCCAGGAGCCTGGTGGCAAGCGAGCTGCCCGGGGCCAGGTTGGCCAGGATCCTGGCTCGTGGGAGCCCTCAGGAGCCATCTAGGGCTGCGGAGTCGGCCTGGTGCTGGGTGGGCTGGTCTGGGGTACCCTGTGAAGTGGGCGCTCACTTTTCTTTCTACGGGCTGGCCACCTCTGGTTTGGGGAGGGGTGATGGGGAGAATGTGAATCTATCCCTCCTGCCCTCTTCAATGAGTCTTTTCTTATGTTCTTCACGCAGGTGCTGTCATCCCTCACCTGGAATCCTTGGCTCTTGTGAAGGTATTTTCGTGCACAGTTGTTCAAACTGATGTTTCTGAGGGGACAAGCGCTAGAAATTCCTATGCTGCTAGTTTACAAACGTCACTCCTCCCCTCGTCTATATTATACTCTATTTATACATTCAGCTTTTGCTAAGCAGTTTGGTAGGTTTTCTTTTTTGAGGGGGGAGGGGGAAAAGGGCAGTTTGAATAGCGTAGCCATGAACATTCCAGTACATATGCTTTAATTAACAAATGTATGGATATTCTTTTGGAATGCTCTTATGTAGCCATAGGGTAGCCATAAGTTCAGTTTTAGAAGAGAATCTCAAAGAGTTTTTCAGAGGCATTTTCAAATTTACATTCTCACCTGCAAAGCATGATAAATATGGAAATATCAAATTTAAAATATCAAATTTTATCAAAAATAAATTGTATTTTCATATTGCTGCTAACACCTGGAATTGTCAGTTATTTCCATTTTAGCCATTCTTGCATTTGTAAATTTATAGCAGTTTTTTGATGACTGATGAAGTTGAACATCTTTAAATATGTTCATTGCTCATTTAAATATTCTCTTATATGAAGTATTTTTTTAAGTATTCGGGCCTTTTTTTTTCCTATTGGGTCATCTATCATTTTCTTAATCATTTGTGCATTTGAAAAAAAAAGATATAAGTACAATGAGTATCTTTTCCTAATTTGGTGAGTGGTCTTTATACTTTCATAATTGTGACTTTTGAGGAATATATATTCTTAATATTATTATAGTGCATTTATTTTTCCTGTAACAGTCAGTGCTTATTGCAACATGTTTGAAAAAAAAATCTACTTCAGTATCATAAAGATGTCTTCCTATAGCTCCCCAAATTTTTATTGTTTTAACCTTTATTATCATATGTGCAATCATTCTGAATGTACACAAGAATAAATTTTCAAAATATATGAAGGAAAAAAATGGATAGGAAGAAAAAATAGACATTTCATAAATCTAGTGGGGAAATTTAACATATTTTCCTCAATAGCTGATAAAATTAGCCAAAAAATATAAAATGTCTGAGCAAAAAATTTAACAAATTTGACCTAATAGGCATTTATACAACACTTTATACAAAACTATAGTATCTACATTCTTTTCAAGTGTACATGGAATATTTAACAAATTGACCATATGCTGGGCCATAAGCAAAATGACCAACAATTTCAAAATATTAAAATAATTTGTGTTTTTCCTGACCTTAGTGGATTTAATCTAAAAATTAACAACAAACAGATAAAGGGAAAAAAGGGTATGTACACTACTAAATAATTAGTGAGTCAAATGATAAAGTCAAAATTTTTTAAATATTTGAACATAATAATAAGCCATCACATATTATCTCTCGCAGAATACAGATATAGCACTGATTAGAGGGAAATCTGTCGCCTTAAATATATGCACGAGAAAAGATGATAGGAAGACAAGCAGTGACGATCTTCCATTTCAAAAAGCTAGGAAAATAACAGGAAAATCAAACATAAAGAAAAAAGAATATAAATAATCAAATCTGGAGGAGGAATCAATGAATGAGAAACCAAACATAAAGTATAACAAATCAACAAACCTAAAAGCAGTGCATTGAAAAAGTTTAATCTATAAACTTATAGCAAGATGGTAAAAAGTAATAGAGAAAATAAAAGTTACCAATATTAGTAATAAAAGAAGGATATCACACTGTATCTTATACACATCCATAAAGTAACAAGTGAACATTATAAACAACATTACATTTTACAATTTGGATAAAATAGATATATTCCTCTAAATAATTATATTACCAAAGATGACTGGAAAAGAAATACAAACTGTAAAGAATCTGATTTCATTTTTAAGGATTATGAATGTTTTTTATAAAACTTTCTAAAAAAGGAAGACCAGGGATATGATGACCTCACTGATGAATTTTTCCAAATATTTAAGGAAGGAATAACACTAGTCTTACACACATTCTTTCAAGGTATAGAAAAAGTCACTCTCATTTTTCGAAGATAGTGAATCCTTGCTTGTATGACCTTACTCAAACTTGGCAATATAATTTACATAAAATGTCTTTTCTATTTTTGGAAATTTGGGTTAAAGTTATACCTTGTATAATTTTTGCTTTATAATTTCTACCGTAACTGTTGCTGAATCCTCTTTATTATCCTCACAATTATTTATTTTGCTATCTCTCCTTTTACTTGATTAGTCATAGTTTTATTTTATACTTAGAAAAAAACAGCAGATATGAGACAACAAAGAAATCATAACTATTTTAAGAGAGAAGATGAGTGTAATTTTAGAGAATGAGTATATCTAGACTGGAAGAGAAGGAAGAAATCCCTTCACTTGTAAAGGGCATCACTTGCAGTGCACTGTGGAAAGCAAAATTCATGCTGTGGGAGTCCATCTGCCTAGAATTCAATGCCGGTCCCTGATTAACTTCCATATATTCAGTTTCTTCATTTATAAAATGTTAGAGTTGACTTTTATTACTAAAATAATTGTTTTGAAGAAAAGTAAATGACTGTAAATTCCTTAGATTAAGTTTGGCTTTGATACATTCTTGATATTAGATATTTTAAAATGATACCTTTATTGATAGCTCATCAATGGAATGATAGGACCGGATGAGGCAGAAGGTAAAGTTGTGCACACTGGGTTTAAGCACAGATTCAGAAACATCTCTTAATGAAGTGCAATGCAAAATTGCTCAACCTATAAGGGACTCTGGGCCTCGTTTCTATGGAATGTAGATTGCTTACAAGTGAGGCAAAGGTTTGAGAGACTGTGGGCAATGACTGGTCTTGAGACAAAAGGAATTTTATCATTGTTGCAAGTAATGAATTGAGGGTAAAGGTCCTATGTGTGACTGAGGGCCTCTAGCATGTGAATTCATAGAGGAATAGAAGGGTTTCAAGACTGATGACTGTCAGTGCCTAGTGAATCTTTATGACATATGTAAAGAAGGGACTAAGATGATGCTTTGGAATTGGATCCCATATAGCAATGGATTTCCTGCTGGTTCTTCAACTTTTTTATAAAGAATGAATTGAAGGAGACTGAAAATCCTTCTATTAGAGGAAGAATACAATAATAATGCAAAATAGTAGCATATAGATACATAGTATGGTGACAAATTTACACACAAAATTGCAGAAATGTTGCAGCTTTTTTTTTCTTAAGCTTCTTGAGCCTCAGGACACCAGAGTTTGTGGGAGAACACTTCAACTTACTAATTATTCTAGTCTTTTTGGTTTTAAAAGCCTCTTTTTTTTCTGGCCAATAAGCGTATCTCTTGAGGAACTTTTCATTTTGTTTTTGCTTGTTTTATTCTGATAAGGTGTATATAGAGTAAGAGGCTTTCCTGATTTTGTCTGTAACTGGAGAGGAAGGTTGTTATTTGAACTCTGGTCTTTCACCCTGTGAAAACACAGGGTGTTTTCATTTTTGCTTTCCAAAGAGAAAAAAAGTTAAGTTATTGTTGTCCTTGGATTCAGGAAAGTTCTTTGGTCCTCCCTTGTTGGCATGCATGACCTGAAGACCTCCGGAGTATGCACATTTCATCCTGTCTTTGGATAAAGACTGGCGGCTTATTAACCTTGGATATCTGTTTCCATTGCCCCTCTCCAGAAAGCTCTTGTTAGGACATTGGCCTTCAACTCAGTGACCCTATTCATCACTCACAGAAATATGGAATTTTGTATCCAAGAAATACCAGAAAATCATTATTAAGATTTAAGTTTACTGACTTACTCTTTTTTCTATGTCTACCCATGTAGTACAGCTCTTTTTACTCTGCTGCATCTATGGTTTTGTCATAAGATCACCCTGACTGACACTAACAAATATTTTTAGGGTTTCAGTTACCTTAACACTCATCCTCTTCAGAATTTAAATTTGCATGTTCTGTAGCCAAAACACAACCAGTCTGTGACTGTGTGCTTCCCTCATGATTCACATAATTTCTCACACTCCCACTCACTTCCTGAGAAAATAAGGGCTAATTTTTCAATTATATATTGAGGTCTTTCTACTGATGGTATATAATGCTAAACATTCAAATAGTCAGATCTGGTTCTTGGATAGGAAGCTTAAATATTTTTTAAAATAACTTTTCAACAATGTATGACCATCAGCACTTCACATATTTTCTAGGGCTGTGCTGTCTAATAAAACAATCACTAGTCACAGTGACTACTGAGTAATTGAAATGTGAATTGTTTAAATTCAGATGTGCTGTAAGTGCAAAATACACAACATATATTGCAGAATGATTAATGAAAAACCTAATATAAAGATACTTCAATAATATTTTGTATCGATTACATGTTGAAATAATTTCTTATATATTTTTGATTAAATTAAATTAAAAATTTTTTAAAGAAATGTGCCTTCCATAAATTTAAAATTATCTCTATGGCTTACATTATATTTATATTGGACGGAGCTGTTCTAGGAACCGAAAGGAGCCATCTGTGTGCCAAATCTGGACATTAACTCCTCATTTCTCTTTTATTTCTTCTGTAACAAACCTAATTTCTCCTTTGGCTTCATGTGGCAGAATAAATACCTGGGCAAAAGAGAAAGAAAAAAAGACACTAGCACATATATTTTTAAATTTATATATACTTTTAACTTAAGTGTAATTGACTTACGATATTACACTAGTTTCAGGTGTGCAACTAGTGATTCCTTATTTTTATACATTATAAGATGATCACCACTATAAATATAGTTACCATCTGTCACCATATAAGGTTGTTATAATATTACTGACTATATTCCCTATGTGGTACACTAGGTCCTCATGACTTATTTACATGGTAACTGGAAGTTTGTACCATTTAATCCCCTTCAACTATTCTACCCATTCGCCTACCCCCTCTCCTCTGGGAACCACCAGTTTGTTTTCTCTATCTATGAGTCTGTTTCTGTTTCATTTTGTTTGTTTGTTTGTTTGTTTCGTTTTTCAAATCCCACATATAAGTGGAATCATATGGTATTTGTCTTTCTCTGTCTGACTTATTTCACTTAGCATAATATCTACTAGGTCCATCCATGTTGATGCAAATGTCAAGATTTCATTCTTTTTTTATGGATGAGTAATATTCAATTGTAATTATATACCACAGCTTCTTTGTCTACTCATCTATCCATGGAAACTTAGATGACTTCCATATCTTGGCTATTGTAAATAATGCTATAAATGAACATTGAGTGCATGTATCTTTTTGAAATTTTATAAAAATTTTTCTTCAGGTAAATATCCAGAAGTGGAATTGCTGGATAGTATGGCAGTTCTATTTTTAATTTTTTGAGGAACCTCCATACTGTTTTTCATAGTGGTGCACCAATTTACATCCCCACCAATAGTGCACAAGGGTTCCCTTTTCTCCACGTTCTCGCCAACACCTGTTATTTCTTGTCTTTTCAATAATAGCCATTCTGTCATGCGTGAGGTGGTAATTCACTGTGGTTTTTGACTTGCATTTCCCAGATAATTGACGATGTTGAACATCTTTTCATGTGCCTGTTGGCCATCTGTATGTCTTCTTTGGAAAAATATCTATTCAGAGCCTCTGCCCATTTCTTTAGTTGAATAGTTTGTTTTTGATATTGAGCTGTGTGAGTTCTTTATATATTTTGGATATTAACTCCTTATCTGACATATCATTTGCAAATATTTTCTCTCTTTCAGTAGGTTGGCTTGTCATTTGCTAATGATTTCCTTTCCTGAGCAAGAGCTTTTTTTTTTTTTTTGGCGGCACGCGGACCTCTCACTGCTGTGGCCTCTCCTGTCGTGGAGCACAGGCTCCGGATGCGCAGGCCCAGCGGCCATGGCCCACGGGCCCAGCCACTCCGCGGCACACGGGATCCTCCCGGACCAGGGCATGAACCCGCGTCCCCCGCATCAGCAGGCAGATTCTCAACCACTGCGCCACCAGGGAAGCCCATGAGCAAGAGCTTCTTACTTTGATATGGTCCCATTTGTTTATTTTTTGCTTTTGTTGCCCTTTCCTGAAGAGACAGATCCAAAAAAACACATTGCTAAGATGATTGTCTTAGCAAAATATTGCTAAGATGAATATCAAAGAACAATGAATGTTTTCTTCTACGAGTTTTATGGTTTCAAGTCTTACTTTTAAAGTCTTTAATTCATTTTGATTTTATGTTTGTATATGGCATAAGAAAGTGGTCTAGTTTCATTTTTTTGTATGTAGCTGTCTAGTTTTCCCAACATTTATTGAAGAGACTGTCTTTTCTCATACATATATTCTTGCCTTCTTTGTCATAGATTAATTGAACTAATTTATATTATTCTGGTTTCAGCTATGAGTTTAGAAATTTTATGGGCACATGGGGTACCAGGAATTTACCTGCAAAGTTACCTCTAGGGATTTGATTGAATGATTAAGGCATATGATTGAGAATCTGATTGTATGATTAAGGCCACTGGTGAAGGAGAATTACTGTTGAAAAATTTCAGTAGCAGAGCCTGGAAAAAAAATAAGGCAAGTGAGGAGCTTTTCAGCTACAGATATTTGAGATCTTGGACCAAAGCAAGAGGACATGATAATTATATTTCACTCTTCTTTAAATTTTTTATGAGCTAAAATTTATAAAACATAAAATTAACCATTAATTATTTTAATGTGTACCATTCAGTTATTGCATTTATTCCATTTATGTTGTTGTGGAACTATCACCTCTATCTTGTTCCAGGATATCTTCCTCACTCTAAACTGTTTGAAAGCAGGCGAGCTTTCTGCTCATGAGAATTCTTGTTTTCTCATGAGCCCATTTTGTGGTTTTAATTATGAGCATGTTATGACCAGAGTCACATTTTAGATGGTGTTGGCTGCTCAGAGAATAGTGTAGACATCACTCTGCTCACTGTTCCCTCTTCATACTTCATATTCTCACATTCCACTGCCTTATGTCATTGGGAAAGTTGTTTTTATTACCACCATCCCTGACACTGTCTGTCTGTGTAACTAAAATCCCAAATACCTTTAAAGATATTTTTTAAACCTGCAAATAACATTAATCCTTGGGCTTTTAGCTTTGTGTACTATTTTGTGAACTTGTTCTTAATACCTCTTGCCTATTTCCACTATACCTGTGTATTGTACTTAAGGCCACTAACTATATCTTAAGTCATCAATTTTATACACCACAGCATCTAGTCTCATGCCTTGGGTACACTAGGAGAACAATGAACATTAATTCATGGAATGGATGAATATATATTCTGAAAGGAAATGTGAATGGAGAAAAATTAAAGCAAAGTGCTCATTAAGATAATTTTCAAAATAATGATATTGCTAGTTATATTGTGAAAAATTGACAAGATAATGTTTGCTTAAAATAATCAACAATAGCATTTATTCTTTTTTACTTTCCTATTGAGTCTCCACCTTAATTCCCACGTGTAATATTCAGTATTCCAGCTGACATTTAATGAGGATACCATTAGCTAAATAAAACTCTCTAAAAATTTCAGTTTTATAGATATACTGCAATTTAAAGTATTATATAGATATTTGCTATATTTTCTTCTATTTCAAAGTTCACAGAATAGAAAGAAAATATTTAAAATAACAAGCTATAACATTTATGAACAATTTATTTGAAAATGGTGCTATAGAAAATGCTCTCAACTTCAAAGTGAATAATTCTAATCCTTAGCTCCCAAAATGAAAATGATAAATACAGTCATAAAGTGGTAAAAAGGCACAAAGGCAAATTGCTTAAGGGATAACACAAATGTCCTCTTAAAATATAGTATTAATTTACCAAAATACTATATAAAATAAAGAAAGCTAAAATGTAGGTATTTGGCATTCAAAGTATAACAACAATCTAAATGCTCTTTATAAAGGGTAGTAACTAGATAAATTATGAAAGTTAGTGAAGAGAGAAAGGTATCACATAGAAAGTCATTACTTATTTTTTAGAGAAGTAGAATTTTTCATGATAAGGATTTGTTGAGTTTTAAAAATGTATGCCGATGAATTAAAATCACTGAATTGTGAAGCTCAGGAATTACAACAGGATATGAATTAGCCTTAGAGAAAGAAGGCTGAAATTTTCTAAAATTGCTTTAAAAATATTGATATATATGTATATTTTAAGTTCAGCAGTGAAGCATGTATACAATCATGTGAAAGTATCTACCACACCCTCTAATTGAAGAGGATTGACTGAGCAAATACTGCAGCCACTCCCTTTCATTATAAATTCCAAAAGTAGCAGAAAATATAAGTAATGAAATTAGGGTAAGAATAAAAATTAAATAGATAATAGCTCTGAAAAATAGGAAGTGTAGGTATTGGACTCATTACAAGGTGAAAAGCAGGTAACAATACACTGAAGACTAAAA
Source organism: Grampus griseus (assembly GCF_964374135.1). Lineage (NCBI taxonomy): Eukaryota > Metazoa > Chordata > Mammalia > Artiodactyla > Delphinidae > Grampus > Grampus griseus. The sequence goes on from NC_139019.1 coordinate 20,959,528, forward strand.
ACAGATTCTAAAACATTCTTAAATAATATTCCTATTAAAGCAGAAAGCTGCATTAATCCACAACTGGAAATATTCTACATAAGTAACAAGTGTCTGACTGATCATAACAGCAGGACCTTCTACACAGGTCAAAAAAGACCCCCAAAACATGTACATGACACACACAAACAGACATTCACACAAATACTGGGCCAGGAAGAAGTCATGGAAATATGGACTTAATGTCAGAAGTTGTAACTCAAGAATTTGTATAAGCCATGGCTTCCCTGTGTGTGGCTAAAACCATCTATGAGGATGGGAGATTACCCATCTTGGGAAGAAAAGCACCCTAAGTCTCAACCCCAGCAGCATGTTTCTGCCTTCACTCATGGTGAGAGGATGCTGTGATGCATCACGCAGACGTACCTCCAGGAACAAAGGACTTACTATTCTACCTTCTGGGAGTGTTGCCTTAAGACAGCCTTACCCTGATGTTCTCTTTTGGGAACTTCCTTGATCAATGAGACACATTGCCCATGGTCATGTCCCCTTCCCTGTTATGCCAAAATCTAACATTTAATTGACAAAGCTTATAAAGGCCTGTTGCTCATGCACAAACATTTTAAATGCTTTAACGTGTTTACTTTGCTCAAACTTGTATACTTTTTAACATGTTTTTTCCATTGTACTTACTCTACATAAAATGCAAAGCATGCTCTGATAGTGGATAGTCATCTCAACCAATCATTACAGAAAGAGCTGAAAAGTGTTATTGGTATTCTGACAAACAAGACTTAATGATGAGTCTAAGGCTCTTCAGTGATACCAAGTGTGAAAAATTTATCTTGTGACCAAAAGACTTACAAAATCAAACTTATCTTCCTCAAAATTAGTCATTCAGATAAGGGGAAGAGATACTTAGAAAGGTACATTTTATACAGCTTTCTTTTAAAAATCTGATTCCCCATCAGATGCCAAGCAGAATTTCATTTTATACAAACGTATTAATATTTTACATGTAAGGTATTCCATGCTATGAAAAAAAAATGTATTTATGGTTTTCCCCTTTTGCTTTGTAACAGCTAAAATGATATCAAATATTTGCTACACTTTTACTTTCTAAATATATTCTGACTTTATGTTGTGCATGCACAATTTAATGTTTACCTTTAATGTTTACCTTCAGTCATTTAGCACTGTACTTAATAGAATCCTAAATTTTTTATGTCTTAAATCCATACTTACAGCAACATGGATTAAAGTTACCTTGGACATTTAAAATGGAAACAGGTTGAGTGAACTATATATGACACTCTACAATATGTCACATGCTCTAATGTGAACCTACTTTGTTTCATGCTACCATTTATGTAGTGTCATCTATTATCTACACAATCAGTTCTTTACTAGTGAATTCTGCAAAATGTTTATTTAATATATGTATTAATTAGGCTCCAATAAAGTGAGAGAATCCACCCTTTAATTTGAACACAGGGAATTTAATATAAAGAGTTATTAACAGTGGATTAGAATGACAGGGAATTACTTAAGTGGAAAAGAAAAAGAGAACCCTAAAGAATACTTTTGGACTGAGTTAGGGTACCCAAGAAAGTAACACACTGAAGGGAAAAATTCTCAGCTAGGCCGGGGATTAGATCAGACCTCTTTTGCGTGGGGGCGGGGGGGTTGAAGCCCACAGAAGGGTGAAGACATTTTCCACTGTTTCTGGCCAGAGCTGGTAGCTGACAGGTGGAGAAACACCTGATGGAATAATGATACGATTCCCTAACTGTTGCCAGTGCAGTTGTTCTAAATTTGCTAGAAATCCAGCTGAAAGCACTTGCTAAACTCACCAGAACGCTTCTGGAAATCCTTAGGGTTGGAGAGGAATTAGGTATTGAGCCCCCTGGAAGCTGTCACTTGGAAATGTGGGCAAGCCAGTTGGTGTGTCCTTGGGAGTGCCACCAATCTTTTGTCAAATTCTTTCATGATAAAGTGCCTCTTATCTTTGGGAACAATTCAGGTGTGCTGGGAGAAAATGAGGAGATACCTTACTGCCGGCTATGAGGATGTTGCTAAATAACACCCTACACTAGGAGCACACTGGAATGGCCCACCTACAGGAACCAGGAAGAGAAAATCCTTTTCGAATTCATACTAACAGGGCTTAACATTGTACTGACTGGGAAAAAAAAATTTAGAAGGCCCAATTCCATTGTCACAGAACAAAGAGGCAATGAATTAATAGCTAACGTGGTGCCTTTGGTTATTTAGTTATCCAGCTTTCAAATACATCATTCTACATATATTTAAACTTCCCTACTGTAACAAACAACTCTATATTTCCATGTAAGAAGATATAGCTATGTTTCTTATAAATAAAGAAGTTCTCACCATTTTCTCAAAATGAAAAGATGCACAGTCCCAATAATCATTGCATCCATTATTGTGGCTATATTAATTGCTTCTCAAATTCTGTCACACTCACAGCCCACTGAATATTGTTACCTAACACTAACTTGGCAGTTAACCTGTGACAACTTTTATATACTTTTTTTAATGAGGAGAGAGTAGAAAAAATTAATTTACATATATAAGTGAAAACATGCATATGAAAAACAATATGAAAAACTACTACAATCTTTATTTCATTAACTGAAAATAATGAATATCTATGGATTCTTCTTCCCCATCCGTTCTGTATTTCCTCCACACTCCTCAAAAACATCAACTGGTTGAGGTTCTTCACCCAATGGAGTAACCCAAACCTGAATTAACAAATGGCCTGAGTCCTCAAATATCCTGTCTTTGGGGGAAGGTTCCTGTAATTTTCCATTTACCTTTATTATTGAGCATGGAAAAGTTGAGACACCCGGAGAATGCCCTGGGTTCCAGTTGTAGTGCTCTTTACTCCACTTTCCCCTTAGGAATCAGAATCAATCACTCCAGCCAGTAGAGAAAGCCATTTTTTCTATCTGCTGGTTTCTCTGGTGTAAGGAGCCAGAAAGGGCTCATCTTGCAATTCAAGAGGACTCTTACTGTGCCCCTAATGGAAGGATCCTCACCTTGGATATTTAGACATTCAAACAGCAAAGCAAAAGTCAATGTCACTAGAACATAAAGAAAAACTCTGAGAATTGGTTATTGGATGTAATATTAAGAGAAGCCACTTCCATTTCCTCCCTTGATTTCCAGACTCATATATTCTGTCTGTGGGAAAGATAGCACCATATGAAGGTCTCCGTAAACAGATCTTATCTTTTCTGGAAGTTAACCTCACAACTTTCACCATAACTGAGTCTTCATAAGCCCCTATCTTGGCTGTTGAACCACAGTGGCGTTTTCTGTCCCCAGGTGTCCGTTTTAATTCAAAGTCAGTGTCTAGTAATCCCAGTTAGTTCTGACTATTCCTCTTTCCCCAATGCACTGTCACTTTCCTTTTGCCTTTGGGGAAAGTTTGAAATAAGATTTATAGTGTGAACTTGTGGCAAAGTTTCAGGATCCTATTTCAAGTGGACTCAATCTCCTCTTCATTGCAGATTCTTTGTATCTGTGAATTGACCCAGATCTGGAAGCTGGTTAAGAAGCTACAACTCTCTACTGTGGTGACTCAAGCCAGATTTATTGGCTACTAGAACTTTGTTGGTTTGTTTTTCTGCTATAGATATCAAGTGTTACTCTAGTAGACTGTGTGGCTCTTTTATACCTAGAAGCACCTTAATAAATTAATAAATAGCCTGCCTTAATAAATTAGCCAACAATAAAGATATCTGGCAGGCCAAGGCATGCTGACTACCAGTTCACTCCTGCTTCCCCTTTATGATGTAAGTTCCCACCTGCTTTGTTGGTTAAGAGTTGTCACTTGCATTCTATTACTTTAGGATTCTATAATCTCATTGGAATTAGGGAGCCCAACTCAATGGTGGCATCCCTTACAGTTATGCCTTACATACAAAAGAGAGAAACCACAGAGATTTTCATGAATGCAGATGCTCCCCTCAGCATTTATCAATGCCTTTTTTAATGTATGCTATTTTCTCTTGGGTCAGATTTTGTACACCTTGAGCGTGGTAAATTTTACCCTAGTCGTGGTTCTTGTGGCAACAGAATATACTTTTGGTGGGTCCTAAGGAAAATTGTCATCTTCTTTCAAGACATCTGCCCCAGTTGGTGTTATCACAGGGTCTTTAAGAAGAGGAAAGCTAATCTCAGACACTGGAAGGCAAACTACTTCCATTGATAAGTGAGTCTCAGAGTGACTTAGGAGTTCACAGTGTCAGTTTTATCTGAGCCTAACAAGATGTCTCCATTCCAACTTTCAGGATCCAATTATTTGCCAAGCAGTGAGCTAGATTTCACATGAGAAATGGTGTGACTGTGAATTTAACTATAGCTTAATTCTGTAATGTTCAAAATTAAACTTTATATTTTGTTTCCAAAATATGAGCCTTGTGTTTGCAAGGAATACTGGATTATTTTAGGGCTATCATGGAGGATATCTGGTTATTGCATCATGAGTTGATCTGGAAATTAATGGACTTCAGCTTGCATTTTTTTCTTTATTAGAACTCAAGTGCTCTACAAAGAATATATTCTACAACACAGTCTTATTTCCACAAAGGTCAAATGCAGTAGCCCTTTGGATTTCCAAGGCATGTACTTCAGTTGGCAGTTATTCACAAACAACTACATATGGTAACTTGATTGATTGTGATATGATGGATTACAAGCATTCCATTTCCTGTTTGCAAGGAGATAAGCACTACACTCAAGGCAAATGCCATGACCAAAACATTCCCAAAACTTTATCCTTTGGGTCAATCTCTAGGAACCAGTTCTGTTAACAATTATGTTTTAGTCAGAATTTCATAAACAGAAAGAGAACAATAATTTGATGAGGAAATTTTTAATATAAATAATTATTAGCCAGAGATTAAAATAACAGGTAAGAGAAAAACATAACTTGTCTAAGAGAAAAAACATATAACTCTAAAGAATGCCCTAAGGCTGAAGGAGTATACCCAAGAAATTAAGACTCTTGGAAGGAAGAAAAAATGTTCCACAGGTATGGGATCCAGATTTCACTGGGTAGGATGTGGTTAAAATCCATTAGATGGTTAAGAAACTAGCAGGACCATTTTTTTTTTTTTTTTTTTTTTTTAGATTCTATATATATGTGTTAGCATACAGTATTTGTTTTTCTCTTTCTGACTTACTTCACTCTATATGAGAGACTGTAGGTCCATCACACAGGGAGATCAGCTCGGTGCTTTGTGACCACCTAGAGGGTTGGGATAGGGAGGATGGGAGGGAGATGCAAGAGGGAGGAGATATGGGGATATATGTATATGTATAGCTGATTCACTTTGTTATAAAGCAGAAACTAACCATTGTAAAGCAATTATACTCCAATAAACATGTTAAAAAAAAAAAAGAAAGAAACTAGCAGGGTTTTCCTAAGCAAGAGTTGATTCACAGTTTAGCAGAGTGATGTGATAAACAAGAGAACAGCCTTCTGGGATGCTGGCAAATTGGCCAGTAAGTTTGTTGTGAGGATTCCTGTTAACTTAAAAAGTCAATAGTCAAAATGGTTGTCTTGCCAAAAAGTTGCCAGGAAGACTCTCGAGAAGGGTGTGGTAGGGGTGTTGACTTGTCAGAAAACCATCATTGGGTTATATCTGGATACAGAGTTGGAGTGCCCATAGAAACTCACTGGCTGCCTTTGGGAGTTTCACTGAATTCACAATTCTAAAATGTTTACACAGAGGTGCCACTTACCACTAGAAACTATGTGAGAGAGGAGTGTGTGTTTTTGCGGAAGTTGTTTAGGAGGAATTTCCACTTGCTCCTGGCTGCAGAATCACTACGCTACCCTCTACCAACAAGGATAACATTTTTCTGGATACAAAAGAAAAAGAAAAAAAGAAATAGTACAGGGTCCAGCTATATCAAAAAGCAAATAAAAGACCAAATTTGGAGCTGAGTCAACTCATTGTTAACTGGTACAGTATACCTCAAATAAATGTCACTTTTTCAACTGTAAAGATTCTTAGTAAGTTGAAATCATTGGATAGAATCATCTCCAAGTTGTCCTACAATCTCAGAGTATATTCTTTAAAATATAATGATGCTGTAAGTTATATCACTTTCTTTAGCCAAAGGTGCTTAGAAATTGTTTCTGAGGGTATGGAAATTCCTTAAAAAGGTGTGACTGGGTTATCAAGGCTGATTTGATTTGTCATATCTGTATAGTTCCATAAGTAAAAGAAACCTAAAATTATATAATTCTATAATAGGTTGTTGTAATTCAATGTGAATGATTTGTTCAGTTTAATTTAATTCAACTGCATGTGTATTGTAATAGAAAAAAATCACATAGCTGGAATACCCACAATTATTCTAATAAGTACTTTGGAGGAGACAAGAGCAAAAATGGTGTTGTAAAGCTAACATAAGGACATTTTTAAAATAGTATATATGTTTTTGAAAATAAGGCGTTTGAAACTCAGAACTCATAATACAGAGAGATTTTACTGATTAGGACATTTTTTAGTATAATACTTTCAGTTGTACAAAATTAACACCTGGTTGATGTAACTGAAGCATCTGTTTTTGTTGCCAATTGGATACAGTGAATTATTCAAATAACTGGGACAGCTAAAGATACTATAATACTCTAGGTCATGCCAGAACACTTGCCCACACACACATACTAAGAACCTAAGAATTTTTGACATCCTATAATTAGTTGAAATGTATGCCTGTAAGTTGTCTCGTTTTTAAGTGGGGGAAAGTTGGATAATCATACATTTGTTTTTCCACTAAGTGGGGCACAACAGCAGATTTGAGCTGACAGAAAAGAGAAACAATGAACTTGAAGTTACATCAGTAGAGTTCATACATTCTGAGGATGATAAAGTAAAAAAAAATATGTAGAAAAATGAACACAACCTTACTGACACTTGGGAAACCAACAGGCATGCCAACATATGCATAATGGAAATCGCAGGAGAAGAGGAAAAAGATAGGGCTGAGGGGCTTCCCTGGTGGTGCAGTGGTTGAGAGTCCGCCTGCCAATGCAGGGGACACTGGTTTGTGCCCCAGTCTGGGAAGATCCCACATGCTGCAGAGCGGCTGGCCCCGTGAGCCATGGCCACTGAGCCTGCGCATCCGGAGCCTCTGCTCCACGACGGGAGAGGCCACAACAGTGACAGACCTGTGTACCGCAAAAAAAAAAAAAAAAGATAGGGCTGAAAAAATATGTGAAGGAATAATGGCCAAAAACTTCACATATTTGATGAAAAACATACATCTACACATCAAAGAAGCTCAGCAGACTTCAAGTAGAATAAACTCAAAGAGATTTATCCTAGAGTCACTATAGTCATATTAAAAACAAAAAAAATGGGACTTCCCTAGTGGTCCAGTGGTTGAGAATCAGTCTTGCAAGGTGGGGGATGCTGGTTCGATCCCTGGTTGGGGAACAAAGATCCCACTTGCTGCGGGGCAACTAAACCCGTGTGCCAGAACTACTGAGCCCGTGCACCACAACTAGAGAGCCTGCTTGCCACAACTACAGAGTCCATGTGCTCTGGAGCCCTCGCGCCACAACTACTGAGCCCCCGTGCCCTGGAGCCTGTATGCCACAACTAGAGAGAAGCCTGCACCACAACTAGAGAGAAGCCTGTGCACCACAACGAAGAGCCACGCGCCACAAGAAAGATCCCACATGCCACAGCTGAGACCCAACACAGCCAAAATAAATAAATAAATAAATAAAATAAAACAGTCAGTGACAAAGAAAACCTTGAAATTGGCAAGAGAAAAGTGACTTACCACTTAAAAATGTTCCTCAGTAAGATTAACAGCTGACTTCTCATCAGAAACCATGGAATCTACAGACAGTGGATGCAATGACATCTTTACAGTGTTGAAAGAAATGCTATCAACCAAAAACTCTATATCCAGCAAAAATGAAAGAAAAAATAGACATTCCTTGATTAAAGGAAAAAAAAACTGAGAAAATCTATTGCTAGCAGATCTGCCCTAACCAAAAAATATAGCAGAATCACCAACAAGAGAATTAAAATGGTACATATGAAATTCTGTTTAACTCAGGAGAAGGCAGTAATGGAGAAATGATGAAATGAAGATGAACATGGTGTACAATTATTATAGACTTTCAACCTCAAATGAGAACTTCATCAGAGAAGTCCCAGTTAAAAGTTTCTGAAAACCAAAGACTTAAATATGGAGTTTCTTTAATAATATCTAGAATTTATATACTGAGTATAATACTGAACTGTATATATATATAATTATATATATATACACACATATGTATATTTCCTATCATGGTGGTTAAAATATTCCATATTTAGTGGCTTAAAAAATTTATTATAGTTTTAGAGGTCAGAAGTTTGAAATGGTTTTTACTGACCTAAAATCAGTAGGTCTGCATTCCCTCTGGAGAATCTCAGATAGATTCCCTTGACTTTTCCAGCTTAAAGAGGTGACCTGCATTCCTTAGTCCATGGCCTCTTCCTTCATCTTCAAAACTGCTGCATAACATCTTCAAATAACTCTCCAACTCTAATCCTTCTACCTCCCTCTTGTAAGGACAACCCAGGTAATCCAAGAAACTCTCCCTCATCTGAAGATTCTTAATCATATCTGCAAAGTCCCTTTTGCCATATTAAGGAACATAGTCACAGTTGAGGACATGGACAGTCTTTTGGGGATTAGGACATGGATATCTTTTGGTGGCAATTATTCTGTCTAAAGTATATATATTTTCCAAAATATTTAAAATAAATTCATATGGAATAAAATATGTGTGTATGCGTATGTGAAAGTGCCTGGGTAGAGATGTGCATTACCTATTTCCAATTTCTTTTTTTTTTAATTCTTTACAATAGCCATTACAATCTTCATCCCCAACACTCCATCATATCTGCTCTTATGTAACTAAAAATTTCTAAGTTTGTCAGTCCAAAGTATATCCTGAGTATTCACTTTGTGTTGACTCAGGTGATTGCTATTTTCCCTTGGAAACACTCCCTTACCATTAGTTTTCATGTTACCAGACACTCTTAATCCTCCTATTTACTGGTTGATCCTTATTATCTGCATTGCTGCTTCCTCTTGATTTTCCAATCTCTTATTTTTGGAGTGTTCCAGGATTCAATATTCAAATCTTGTTTTCTCTTTTATACTCATTTCCTTGGTGATCATCCACTACCAGATTCTGAATACCATCTAAATTCAGATCACAATAAAATGTCTATCTGTAGCCTAGACTTCAGTTATAAATTCTTGACTGTCTATTCAAACTCTCCATTTGAATTGTTCATCACAAACTTCACATGTTCAAATGTTACAACAGAAATTATCTGTACTGAAGCAAAGAGAAAACAATTTTGAAAAAATTCAGTTGTTACTCAGGAATAAGCAGGACAATATTGAAGGGTTTAACTTTAAGTGGTTTCCCACATGAAGAGAGGGGAAATTTGAGAATTAATGGCTGGGCTGAAATGTTTCCAAACTAGATGGAAACTCTAAGAAAATCTTGAATGAAGCTCTGGGTGGGGATGGAAACAGACATTTTTAAAGGGTGTGAAGGAGGGTGAGACTACTGCTGATTTCATATCAGAAGTCATGTGAGCCAAAAAACATTGCATTAAACATTTTAAAGTATTGAGAGGGAAATAAAAAAGTTGTCAGACAACTGAAGAAGAGAGAACTTAACAAAAGTGGACCTGTATTTCAGGAAATATTAAAGTGAGATTTTCAGACTGAAGGAAAATAAGTCTGGAGGTAAAATTGAAGCTGCAAAAGAAAACACAAACAGAAAAATAATGAAGAAACTCTATCCAGTACCCTATTGTACGTTGATGTCAGAGCAGGTGGAAACCTTATGCCCTGATCCATTTTAGTGATGATTACCGCTTACTGAGTTATCTGTATGGCATTAGTAATGCCTATATCCTAACAGCTGAAAATGTACAACACGTGGCAAAGAATCAGTCCATCAATTAAGTCAATTATTAATCAGATTATTTACTGTTATTTATTAAAAATTATTAATTCAAAGTGTTTAACATTGAATAGTTTACATATTTTTTTTCAGATTTAATGACAGACCACAATATTATACCAGTTTTAAAGCAAAAATAACTGTATTTGCATACTCTGTTCTCAGCAAAGATTTTCAATGGATTTCATCATTTATATTTTACTCCTGAATTTCCTGATTATAGGAGTTAAGCTCATGGTTATGTGTATTTCTTGCTATTGTATAAGTTAAATTTTTAAGTTGCTATTGTATAAGTTGAAAATCTTTGCTTACATCTTTACAGGACTGTATTAAACTGAGAAGAATACCTAGCTTCACTCGTAAATCTTGGTTTTTTTTTAATTTTATTTAATTTATTTTTTATACAGCAGTTTCTTATTAGTTATCTATTTTATACATATTAGTGTATATATATCAATCCCAATCTCCCAGCTCATCCCATCACCACTCCCAGTCCCTCCGCTTTCCCCCCTTGGTGTCCATATGTTTGTTCTCTACATCTGTGTCTCTATTGCTGCCTTGCAAACTGCTTCATCTGTACCATTTTTCTATATTCCACACATATGTGTTAATATACGATATTTGTTTTTCTCTTTATGACTTACTTCACTCTGTATGACAGTCTCTAGATCCATCCACGTCTCTACAAATGACCCGATTTTGTTTCTTTTTATGGCTGAGTAACATTTCATTGTATATATATACCACATTTCTTTATCCATTTATCTGTCTATGGGCATTTAGGTTGCTTCCATGATCTGGCTATTGTAAATAGTGCTGCACTGAACATTGGGGTGCAAGTGTATTTTTGAATTATGGTTTTCTCTGGGATTGCTGTATTGCTCCACCCAGTAGTGGGATTTCTGGGTCATATGGTAATTCTATTTTTAGTTTTCTGAGAAACCTCCATACTGTTCTCCATAGTGGCTGTATCAATTTACATTCCCACCAACAATGCAAGAGGGTTTCCTTTTCTCCACATTGTCTCCAGCATTTACTGTTTGTAGATTTTCTGATGATGTCCATTGTAACTGGTGTGAGGTGATAACTCATTGTAGTTTTGATTTGCATTTCCCTAATAATTAGTGATGTTAAGCACCTTTTCATGTGCCCCTTGGCTATCTGTATGTCTTCTTTGGAGAAATGTCTATTTAGGTCTTCTGCCCATTTTTTGATTGGGTTGTTTGTTTTTTAATATTGAGCTGTATGAGCTGTTTATATATTTTGGAGATTAATCCTTTGTCCATTGATTCGTTTGCAAATATTTTCTCCCATTCTGAGGGTTGTCTAAAAGCTTTTAAGTTTCATTAGATCCCATTTGTTTATTTTCGTTTTTATTGCCATTACTCTACGAAGTAGGTCAAAAAAAAAATCTTCCTATGATTTATGTCAACGAGCGTTCTTCCTATGTTTTCCTCTAAGAGTTTTATAGTGTCTGGTCTTACATTTAGGTCTCTAATCCATTTTGAGTTTATTTTTGTGTGTGGTGTTAGGGAGTGTTCTAATTTCATTCTTTTACATGTAACTGTCCAGTTTTCCCAGGACCACTTATTGAAGAGACTGTGTTTTCTCCATTGTACATTCTTGCCTCCTTTGTCATAGTTTAGTTGACCATAGGTGCATGGGTTTATCTCTGGGCTTGCTATCCTGTTCCATTGATCTATATTTCTGTTTTTGTACCAGTACCATAATGTCTTGATTACTGTAACTTTGTCGTATAGTCTGAAGTCAGGGAGTCTGGTTCCTCCAGCTCTGTTTTTTTCCCTCAAGATTTCTTTAGCTATTCAGGGTCTTTTTTGTCTCCATACAAATTTTAAGATTTTTTTGTTCTAGTTCTGTAAAAAATGCCTTTGGTAATTTGATAGGGATTGCACTGAATCTGTAGATTGCTTTGTGTAGTATAGTCATTTTCACAGTATTGATGCTTCCAATCCAAGAACATATATCTCTCCATCTGCTTGTGTCATCTTTGATTTCTTTCATCAGTGTCTTATAGTTTTCTGGGTACAGGTCTTTTACCTCCTTAGGTGTAACTCTTGTTATTAACAACCAGACATTTCTAACAAGTAACAGAATTAAGATAAACTTAATTGCAAATATGATATTATATTTATATACTCTTGTATATATTTATAAATTAATTGATTCAGCAAACATTTAAAATGTTATTGCAGCAATTCCCATATTAAATTATGAGTAGGGTACATGAAATTTGATGTTGTTTCATTTCAGAAACATGTTATATCATTACATACTAAAAAGTAAATGATAAATATGTAGCTTTTCTTATTATTAAGGTTTATTTAAACATATGTTTTCAATTCATCTCATCTAGCATGGGTGTGTGGTGTTGCCTTAAAGGAGTTTGGTTGGGGTCACTGAAGAAGGAGCAAGATGAAAAATATTGTTAACCTATTGGATTCTATGTTAACAGTTATAGGTCTAAGCACTTTAAATATTTTCCTCATTCTTTTCTGGCTTCTAATGTACCTGACAAGCAGAAACTACTGTTTTCAGTATTGCTGTTGTTTATTTATAGGTATTCTATCTTCTGTTTGATCTTAAAATTGTTGCATTGTGTTTAATGTTCTTCAGTCACTAAAATCTGTCTAGGTTTGCTTGCTATTCCCAAACAGATCATATTTTTCTTTAATTGTGAACATCTTAAAAATATCTTTAAATGCTGCTTTTTTTCTAGTCTTTTCATTTTTACTTTAATAATATCTATCAGATGCCACAAGTATCTAGTAACACTAAATATTACATGAAATCAGGTGTGTATTTGTACTTCTACTCATGCAGGTAACTGCCTAAGTCATGGGCAGAGACATGATCTCTTTTGCCTAGACCAGATAAAGAAGATTTTTATTCTTTAGTCCTTCCTTTCTCCATCCCTGCTTCCCTTCCTTCTACTAAGTTTTTCTGTTGTCTCCATTTTACAGAAGAGCTCACTTCCAGTTTCTCCCTTTTGCATTCTTAAGAACACATTTCTTTCATGTTCCCAGTTTAGCACTAAACCAGCCTTTAGATTGCAATATGTACTTTTCCGTTTAATTATTTACCACACACCTCAATGCCAGTGTATCATAAGTTTTAGTGCTTACTCTCTATCTTTACATAAACTACAGTTTCTCTTTCCTTATTTAATCTCATTATATATTTTAATAAAGTAATGTATATTTTATACAGCCTTTCTACCTATTTTAAATAGCAGAAGCTATCCATGTCTGTTTAGTATCATATAGGATGAAACTTGCATAGGTCAGTGGATTTTCAGAGATTTTACCATCATGGGCTAAAATATATAAAAGCATAAAATCCATTCCATCTCAGTTAATTACTGAATCTTTTATCACCTTCTCTTAAGAATCATACAAATTATGTTTACAGTTATGTCAGATAGTAAGAACTATGATACTTAATTTGATACAATGTGTTTGAGCAGTCTTAAATCTTATTTATGTATATTTGCTTGTAGGGAAATGTATATATACACACACTTATATAGGCTTTCTTGGGTCAATTTTGCATCCTGGAATCTGTCTCTCCATTTACAGCACTACTAACTCTAATGAATTATATTTATATAATATTATATCTATTTAAGTTAGCAGATTTATTTCTTTTATAAGGAGTTTTTGTTTAAAAGGCTATCTTTTCTGTGTTCAATCTCATTTTTAACTATGAAAAGTTGCAATTTAAATAGATAATTATAATTTAAGTAGATTATGGTTTACATTGGAAATAAAATGGGGCAAAACAATTCAGCAGGACTCTTTATAAGAATAACTAATTTTAATAACTTCAATCCCAAGTTAATTCAATGCCATTTTAATTAAAATCAATATTTCTAAAACTTTTCAACTTCTGTTAAAAATAATATATGTCAGTATTGCTTAGTTTTCTTTATTTTTCAGTAAATATATTAACATGTATCATTGCCAAGTTATTGAGTGACATTTATTTTAATTGTACTTAATGGAAATAAATTCTATATTATTTATATATATATACTGAATTTGTCTTCAAATTCTATCAACAGTCTATACTTATCAAAGCCTTATTAAATACACATGATTGTGTTAATAATATGTCCTATTGTAATTACTATATTGTATGGAGAAATCATATATTTGAATCATATAAACAATTATATAATTTGATGTGGGCTGAATATCTATCCCCCCAAAATTTATGTTGAAATCTAATACCTATTTTGATGGTATTAGGGGTATTAAGAGGTAAAATCTTTGGGAGGTAATTAGGTCATGAAGTAGAGCCCTTATGAATGGGACTAGTGCCCTTAAAAGGAGAGGACTTTGAGCTATCTCATATCTTTCTGCCATGTGAAGAAACCAGAGTAAGTTGTCAATACAGGAAGAGAGCCAGAAGAGGGCTCTCACCAGAACCTGATCATGCTGGCATGCTGATCTGAGAATTCCAGCCTCCTGAACTGTGAGAAATAACTTTCTGTTGTTTATAAACCACCCAGTCTATGATACTTTGTTAAGGCAGTCCAAACTAAGACATAATTCTATCAAAAAATCAATCTTGGCATTTAAAAAATAAATCTAATTATTTATGATTTCTGCTCTGCCAGCTGTTGTGCTTTAATTTCTCCTACTCTAAATGTCTGGGATATTATAAATTAAATAATAAGTGTACATGCCAACATTGAAGAACGGATGACTTAAACCTTCAGGATTTAATGCAGTACTAACATTAACTTTTTTATTATTAATCTAAATGCCATTTTGAATGAAAATGAAGCATTCTTTGTGCTAAGGTGGTTGTATTTTAGACTAATCCCTGATACCTCAGCAAAACTAAAAAACATTTTTATACAGGCTTTCAATATAACACCTAATGGTACAACATTCTCACCTTACATTTTATTTTCTGAATAATGAAAACTGAATTCATATCATCATCTCAGTTTCTCATTATTTTTGACACTAAATAAGATAGAAAAATTTAATTATGAAATACTCTCTGAAGCATTTGGTTGTGTACTTTAACCTTTTTAGTATTCTGAATTTCAATAGATGGTCATTCTAGCTCTTTGCAACAGGAGTTTGAGTTTTTAAATAGGACAGAAATGTCCATCCAATCAAATTTGGAGTTCTGAAAAGGTCAAATTTGTATAGTACATGGCAGTTATTCTCAGAATGTATTAAACATTAGCAATCTGACAGCTTATTCTTTTGACACAATGTAGGACAACTTTCCACCTTGAGAAAGCTTTTAACAAGAAAGAAAAAATGAAAGTCATTTGACAATTTTCATTACAACCTTTACCAACACACAAATCATAGAGAGAGAACTCAAATATTTACTATTAGTTATCTTTAAAAATGTATTCTCAGGAATGAGATTTTCATTCAATTTTTCATATTCTTCTATTCTGATATTTATCTTGATCTAGTTCTATATTTGCTATTTGAATATTGACAAGGATGGGTATATTTCATATTCAGTATAACTTTAAAAAAAATTATGTTTAAATGTTTCCCAAAATCTTAAAAAGATAGCATCATTCTTTATAGGAAAAAAGTATGCACTATGGAATACACTGATAAAATAAACCATACCATATGGAAATATTGAAATTGTTCATCCTTAAAATATAAATCTATGAACAACTGGACATCCATATGCCAAAAAGTGAATCTAGACACAGATCTTACACCTTTCACAAAAACTAACTCAAAATGGATTATGAACCTAACTGTAAAATACAAAGCTGTAAAACCCATAGAAGATAACATAGGAGAAGATAACATAGGAGAAAACCTAGATGACCTTGGCTATGATACCTTTGAAGATAAAACACTAAAGACAAAACCTCTCAGAAAAGTAACTGATAAGCTGGACTTCATTAAAATTAAAAACAACAGCAACAAACTTCTGATCTGTGAAACACAATGTCAACAGAATGAGAATACAAGTCACATACTGGGAGAAAATATTTGCAAAAGACTTAGCTGATAAAAAGCTGTTTTTCAAAATATATAAAGAACTCTTAAAACTCAACAATAAGAGAACAAACAACCTGGTTAAAAGATGGGCCAAAGACCTTAACCAGTACCTCACCAAAGAGGAGCTATATTGTGCTCAATATTTTGAAATTTACATGTAAAAAAAATTGATTGATTGAATTATGTTCTCTTGTGATCAGATTTTTACATTGGAAAAGCATTTTGGAAGCAGTGTGAGGGAGGGAATATGGAAGGAAGAACTGAGGCAAGTGATGAATCAGTGAGCCAAGTAGGAGAAGAAACTACAAAATATTTTAAAGAGGTGTTAGGAGGAGTCAACACAAAATCCAGGATTTTGCAGGCAAACTCTTTGTGGAACCACTCTTTAAAATGCAAAATCATGAATATTAAATTAAGATGAGACTGAAAATGTATTGAAAATTAGAAAATAAGTGATACAAATTACCTATTTTTAAAAGCTGAAAAATACCAAAACTATTGCAGACTTCAAACATAAACATATTTTAATTAACTGTCAGACACACCTCTATAATTTTGTTTTTCCTTCATCTTTGTCTTCTTTACTTGACTTTTTATATTTCAGTGATTTAATAATTTCTTTTTCTACAGTGAGAACAGAGCATTAATTCAGCCTTTCCTATAGCATCATTTATCAAAATTATTTCATTGAAATTTTATCATTGTTTCTGGTAGCTGACTGTTAATGTCATGGATATTTTTACAATTTTTGCCAAATTTGAAAATATTATATTAGACTTTTTCTTGTGTGTGCTTTAACACATTAGGCTATTAGAGTTTTACATGGTTTTTAACTGATCTTAAATACTCTATGAATTCAGGACGCTAGGTATGAGGCTAGTATCTCTTTTCAGAAATTGGGAGGTGGGGCATGCAAGTGAAGGACTCTAAATGTTGGCTTTATTATCTTCAAGAAAAACCTTCTTTCTCTAGTAGTATACACATTTGAGAAACATATGTTTAAAATGATTTCAATACTTTTAGTATAAACAACCAGGAAAATAAATGTCAATTCCGGCATATGGGGCATAGTATATGCAACATGGAAGAACTAAGGTGTTTTACATTGAATCTCTTTTTTATTCCCTATGGTTTTAAGGCTCATTACTTTTAAAATAATCTGTACTATAATTACTTGGAAGGGATTTCTCCATATTTCATAGTTAAAATAAAATGATTCTCACTCCTATCCTATGAAGTCTTCCTGAATTTTACAGTTTTCTGCTTCTATAGCAAAAAAATCAAATGTGATTAAAAATTAATCACCATTTAAAAAATTTGTTTATTTTTTTATACTACATGAAGCACCAGTAGAATATAAACTATATTGATTAATTCTCTGTGTGTGTACATGTGTTTTCTTTTCTGTTGTTAGATCCATGAAGTAATAATAATAGACTATCCACATTGGTGTCTTTTCACTTTGGTATATTTTCACTAAGATTATTCTGAATTGTTTTGATCACACATTCAACTTGTTAGATGGCTTATTATATACATACTATATACATATTTACACATGTATACAGATACAAACACATATATATATACATATGTATATACATATACATATGGATATTTTAAACCACTCTATTCAGATATAGTTTGCATACCATAATGTTCACCCATCTGATACATGCAATTCAGTGGTTTTTAGTAGATTTACAGAGTTGTGCAACCATTGCCATATTTGTTTCTATAAAATAAAATGATGCAGCCTTGCTGTCTACATGTTGGAGGAAATCTTGATGGTATTTTGTCCGTTCTCTGTTTTAAATTTTGACACTAGAAATATTTCCTTGATTTTTTTTCCATTATAGTTTGCTTTTGTTTGTTGTCATCTATGTGAATATATTCAAATTTAGATGTTTTGTTACTTGAAAAATTGCCATCTTGCTTAAATGTGAGTTTTGTTTTTGGAGCTTTCTTCTCAGAAGTCTCATTTGCCTATTTTTAATGTCAAAAGAGCATAATATTTACCTCTATTTCTTCTTTCTACTCTACAATATTAAATAGTCTGAGATATGATTAGAAATCACTACCAGCAAAAGGCAAAGAAATTTTCTTTTCCAAGTTGTATAATATTTTTATGTAACTGAAACCAAGTATAGGGTTTGCTCTTCCATGGAAAATGCTAAAGTAGTTGGAAGATCTTTAGAATCTTATCCCATTAATTTGTCAATAAAAATAC
This sequence comes from Grampus griseus, assembly GCF_964374135.1. Classification (NCBI taxonomy): domain Eukaryota; kingdom Metazoa; phylum Chordata; class Mammalia; order Artiodactyla; family Delphinidae; genus Grampus; species Grampus griseus. Next base: position 20,977,790 of record NC_139019.1, read on the forward strand.
AATGTTATTGGTAATAACATTAAACATTAAGACCTACACCCTTGCATTTACTGTTAATATATTATACTTTTAAGTATGTATGATTTATTGATATTTTAGGTGATTGACATTTCTTTTCAGTTAGGGGATAAATTAAATTTGAGAAAATATGATATATTGATATTAAAGCATATCAAGGATTTATATGTTTTGATTTAAAGTATCTGTGAATGCTTATTCCATTTACACCAATTTTCATATTTTATGATGTATAAAAGCATGCAAATTTTTGTCAGTAAAGGAGGCAAGGCATATTAGCCAATGATCTCCCTGATACCAAGAACCAAGGCATATATGGGCTATTGAACGGATGATCAGACACATTAGAAGGAAGATAAGCTTGTTTTACAGTAGTGCCTTTTCATTACTCTTATCTATAGACTACAGACATAGTCCCCACCATTCCTTGAAAACTTTACTGAGTCATTACAATTTTGTTCATCTCTATGGGCATCATAATTCTTGGTGAGTTTAATATCCACAGAGACAATGACTCTGAAGCCCTGTTCTCTCAGTTCCTTGATATATTTTCCTCTAATCTTGTCATCATCTAATCTTCAATTCATGTCAACCACTCATTCACATGATCATACCCTAGATCTTATTCCTAACAACTCCACTACTCCAGTTTCTCATATGCAAGAATCTTTGTCATCTCTGTAATGTCTAAATACTTGAGTGGCACAAAAGGGTTCACACACTCCTTAATGATCTCATACAGTTTTATGACTTTAAATGTCATCTCCATGCTGATGAACACAGTTTGAAGTCTACTCTTAAACTTACTGCATAAACTAAGGAAATATACCATAAATTCAAGACCACATACACCACTATTGCATTCTGATATCTAAAGACCCTTCAAAAACCAAACCTTTGATCTTTCTTCCATGCCCAAGCATGCTCCTTGGCTGTCTACTCCATTTCAGTAAATGTATACTCTAAACTTCTGTGGTTCTCCAATTTTGAGAGAAAAACAAAACCACAACAATATTATAACTTTGTTCTCTTTGTCTCATTGACATGTAATCTTTTAGCACACTCTGTAGTTGCTGTTATCCAGGGTGTCAGCACTTCTAGTCACCTTCACTGCCACTACCTTGCCCCTAGCTACAAATTTTATCACCAGAATTATTGCAATAGCTTCCTAAATGCTCTTCCTACTCAACACTTGCCCCTCTTTAAATCATTCTTAGCTTAGAGTCAAACAGTTATAAAAATATTAAGATCAATTAAGATTATGATTTGTGAATGGCTTATAATCTAACAGAATGTAAAAAAGAACACTCTTATAATGAGCTAGAATGCTCTAAATGTTGTTGCCCTGCTAATTCTCCATTCCTTTTGTAAACACTCTCCTTTTCCCCTGGCCTCCTCAAAGATATTGGTCTCCTTTCTATTCCTTGAAAATACGTTCCCCCTCAAAGAAACAAAAACAAATAAAAGCTCTTGGATCTTTGCCTATTCAGTTCCACATGCCTGGACTACCTTACCATACTCTTTCCTTTCTTTCACCTAATACCAGCTTACGAGTTCAACTTGCCTGCCTATGCAAATCATTGGCCCCCTTTCAACTCACCAACAGCCCCATCTTTGTTCTTAATAATCACCATGTATGAAACATGTATTATTTTATCTGCATGTCTTCTGTTTTCTTCTCCTATACAAGCCCCATGAGGGGAGAACTTTGTATAATGATGAAAAAGTTCTCTCATTAAGATCGTATTCTAGGGCTTCCCTGGTGGCGCAGTGGTTGAAAGTCTGCCTGCCGATGCAGGGGACACGGGTTCGTTCCCCGGTCCGGGAAGATACCAGATGCCGCGGAGCGGCTGGGCTCATGAGCCATGGCCGCTGAGCCTGCGCGTCCGGAGCCTGTGCTCCGCAACGGGAGAGGCCGCAACGGGAGAGGCCACAACAGTGAGAGGCCCGCGTACCGCAAAAAAAAAAAAAAAAAAAAGATCGTATTCTAAATGAAACAACAACAGCAAGAGCAAAACCCAAGTAATTCAATGATAAAAATTTCAGTACTTATTTCAATATATAGCAAATAAATGAGGTATCATGCAATATAAGATAGTTTTTTCAGCACAGGCATCTATCTATGAGGAAATAATAATTGAACTAAGAGCTGCATGATCAGATGTGGTAAATATTTTCCAGGAAGAATCAAAAGCAAGTATAAACACCTGAAGCAGAAAGCCCTCAAATGTAGAAGATATTAATTCCCATGTAGCCCCACAAATTTACTCAACCACCAATGAATCTCAACCCCATAGTACCATTATTTATATTTTTACGTTACAGCATCAAGTACAATTATTTCAATATGGCTGGAGTGAAAGAAGTGTAGAAGATATTCAATATTATGTTGGTAATAATTGAGAATAAAATGATAAACCACATAAAATGATAAAGCATAATGATAAAATGCTGAGCTTAATATATAATAGGGGTTAACCTGTGTTTTATATAATGTACATGCCATCCTAGACTTCATTTTTTCATGTAGCAGTACTACACAATATAAGCAGATGTAACTGAACGGTATAAGGTAGATAGTGTTTCTGCAAGGGATCTGGTTCCTTCTTTCCTATTGCCCTGTCATCAGCTTGAATATTGTCGTCATCTACATGTTTAAAATATGGAAGAAAGTGTAGAGAGAGTCATATCATTTTAAGGACATGATACTGAAATTACGTTCATTTATTTTGCTTTACATCCATTGGTCAGAAATTAGTCATATGACCAGATTTGCTGCAAGTGAGGTTGTGATATGAAATCTGTTTCTTGGAGGTCATATACAAAGTAAAATTTTGGGAATTCTTTACCAAAAGGTTGAAAGAAGAATAGGTATTGTGAGACAATTAGCAAGACCAAGAAGTACCACCACTGTCATGATACAGAACATTTCTGACACTTTGAGAAAGTTTTCACATACCTTGTTTTAGTCAGTCCCCTCACCCTACCCCTTCTGGATGTTGGTGATCTGCATTCCACCACTAAAGTTTTGAACTTTCTAGAATTTCATAAAAATAGAATGATACAGCATATACTCTTTTGTTAATGTCTTCTTTCACTAGGAACAATGTATTTGAGATTCATTTATGTTTCTGCATGTAAAAGAGTCCATTTTTATTACTGAATACTATTCTATTACATGCATATATCTCAATTTGTTTAACCACCAGTTGATTCACATTAGAGAAGTTTCTAATTTGGGGCTTCTATGAGTAAAGCTGCTAAAAGCATATACTAACAAATTTTGAGGTGGACTTATGTTTTCATTACATTTGGGAATAAACATCTATGAATGAGATTGGTAAGTCATAGGGTCGCTGTGTGTTTACCCTTATAAAAGCCCACTGAACTGTTTTTCAGAGTGGGTGTACCATTTTTTTTTATTTTCACCAAAAATGTACAAGTTTCATTTTCTCTACCTCTTCGCTGGCACCTAATGGCAGCATCTTCTTTTTAAGTGTTGCTGTTATAGTTGTGGTATCTCACTGTGGTTTTAATTTGCACTTCTCTAATGTGTAAGGTAGTTGAGCATTCTGTTTGTGCTCATTTGTTGTCTTTGGAAAATGGTCAAATTATTTGCTCTTTTTGTTTTCAACCCAGTTGTATATCCATTCAGTAATGAGTTGTAAGAGCTCATTATTTTTTCTGGATAAAAATAATTTATTGAATATTTGTTTTGCAAATATGTTCTCCCAGTCTGTGACTTATCTTTTTATGTCCTTACCATTGTCTTTTGGAAATTAAATGTGTTTAACTTTGGCAAATTTATACTTAAGTGTGTTTTGTGTCTTACTTAAATATTTGCCAACCCAAGGTCACCGACATTTTCTCCTATGTTTTCTTTTACAAGTCTTACATTGTTAACTCTTTACATTTAGGTCAGTGATCCACTTCAGTTTAATTTTTGTATGAGGTTTTTGTTGAGATTTATGTTGTTGCATTTGGCTAACCAATTGTTTTAGTACATGTGTTTAAAAGATTATTTCCCTGTTGAATTACTTTGTAACTTTTGTTTAAAATCAATTGACTGAATAGGTATGGTTCTATTTCTAAATTATCTATTATATGCCACTGATCTTTATTTTACCAATACCACTTCATGACAGACCATTCTTATGTAATATTACTCGAAAAGTGAAAACTCCAGACCAGGTTTCCAGCAGCTAATCTGCTTCTTCATAGTCTGATGACCACATTGTGGGAATTAAGCTCGTTAGTCACATTTTGATCCTAAGATTTATTCTTTATTTTCTTTGCCTTGCACAATTACCATTGGATGATGTTCTTTATTAAGTCAGTTATGTGGACCCTTTGTTTCTGGTACAGTTGGGTTTATACACTGGAAAAATATTGTAAGCAATCAGTTTATTCTTTCTGTCTCCGTCCCTGCCTGTGTCCGTGCTGGAAGAGCTACATTGCTGTGCCATCCCTTAGAAAATGTTTCTTCTGAATTTCCAGAAATTGTAGGGCCTGTGTAATTTCATCTTCTCTTCTTGTTTCTTCAGATCAGTAGTGGTTCTGACTTCCTACCACTGCTATTTCATGAGTGCTTCAAATCCATTGCTATTTTCCTTACCCTTCTCTCATATCTCTCCAAATGGTCCTTGTGAGAATTCTGGTTCTGGTGGAACCCCAGACTGGCACAGTTGGAGATCCAACTAAATATAGATAGATTCTGTTTAATATTCCCAGCTTTAATAAACTTTGCTAGGACATATGCACAAACTAGCTCCAAAGTTTAATAAATGAAAGGAGGATGCTAAGTAATCAGATATTGGTCACTTGGTTTTCAGCCCTCTTATTGAAGATAAGAAATCAGTCATTCAACGGTAACTGAGTCATAGAGATGAAGTATCAAACTCTGGTAGGTCCTCAACAGTGACAGTGCCAGGAAACAGGTAAGATTTTTGACTTCTTTAATATTTTCTGTGAGTAGAAATTTTTGACAAATGATGAAACCCAGTTCTGTCTTCCCTGGTCCTGATTTTGAATGTAAAAAGACAAGTTTCTTATAACTATATCTAGGGAATATTAAATATTAAAATCCAAAACAATCATGAATCTTGAATAATGAGGCTTTAAAGAGGCAATATTTATGCAGTCTGTATTTTAAAAAATGGAGCAGCAACCTTAGCACACACACCTTTATTAGGAACTATGGCCAGGTCAGCAATATGGATATCTAAAACTAAAATAATACAAATCCCTCTCATTGAAAGCAGTTAAAATACTAACTATAATAGAGAAAAAATTCATTCTAAGAGTTGTACTTAAAAAAGGGAAAGGAAAATCTCCAGTGAAAAATGGTCCTAGGTACTAAATTGTGAACAGTTTGAGGGGAAAGATGCAATGATTTTTCCATGTTAGTACCCTCAATTTATATTTAAAATGTTTGAATCTATATTCCTAAATTAAATTTGTATTTATTCTAAAGTATTCTTATCTGGTTTTTCAATAAAATACATATTAGTCTTGGTTACTTAGTCATTTCTACATCTTAAGGATTTATTGATTCACTTGTGAAATTCTCAGCATTTTGTTGGTAAATTTTGCTAATAAATTTATTTATATAATGATTATTAGTCATTTGAATAAATATTATAATTATTTTCTAGGAATTATAATTAATCTAAAGTTTAAAATACTTTTACTGCAAATAATATTTATGTCTAGGTTATTTTGCTTATCCTCTCTTTTGATTAATCTTGCCAGTGTTTTGTGTTTTTACCTAATCATTTAAAGTTTTAAGGTTATGTACACTGTTGATAACCTCATTCTTCTTAAGTTGATATTCCACTAATTTCTGCTCTCATTTTAATTAACTTTTCTTTATTTTGGTTTATTCTATTCTTCTGTATAAACACATGAATTTAATTAACTTGCAATCTTATTTTCTACACTATGCACATAAGATTTGTGGTAGAGATTGGCAGCTGTAACAGAATTTTGTGTTTTCCTCTACTTGTGATCACAGTGAAAAACTACGTTTCTGATTTAGGCATGGCCATATGACCAAATTTCAGCTGGTGGAATATGAATAGATATGTACCAATATACGTACAGGAGTAGAGATTTTGCATTCTACAGTGCTCTCATAAACCAAAGATGTTGCACTTTGTGCAGTGGAAATTGTGTAGGAAATTAGGCAATTTAATGATTTCTGGACAAATGCAGAAACTTTATCTGGAATACATTGATTTTATAAGCCAAGGAATAAGCATGGACGTTTTTATCGAATTAAGTAAATTATGTTTTTAATGGCACTTATCTGATTCTTGAGGTAGAGAGAAAGTTATGTTGAAAAAAAAGTTGGATTTATGTTTCTTTCATTCAAAGGAACAAAGTGAGAAAAAAATCTGTGTCAAAATTCCAAATTGCCTCTCACAAATAAAATTTCACATAACAAGAAAATATCTGTAGGAGTAGAATGTTTTTTTCAGTTCTTTGGGTTTGTGCTTACTGCTCAGAATGATGAGGGCTGATGAGGCAAGCAGATACAACTCAATCCAATATTTCATAAGAATATTATTTGTGATATGCACTAATGAGTTCAGATATTAAACTTATCAGTCACTTGGGTCCATTAAAAAGATGTTTTGTATTAATTTATGCATTGAATTTTATTCTGACAAATTTTATGATGAAAATGGTTGATATACAAACATGTAGCACATTTCTAATGTTCACAGATGTTTGTGCTCTAATATAATTAATCATAAGGATATGAAAATCTTGTTATGGAGACAATGTAGTAGAAGAAATTTATCATTTCTTTCATCAAATAAATCATCTACAATAACCACCAGTTTTTAAATCATTTAAAATATATCATATTGAAAAGAGCATTATCTATTTAATAAAATGGTGAGGAGATTTTCCAAAAATGTTGAGGAAAGTAATCCTTCATAATTGAACTTAAAAGAAACCTAATCATAAGAGTAATGGAAAAATAAATGAAAAATGATGACTTGCATTTTAGTTCTGTTTATGATACTACCTTTCTGCAGTATGTGGTGGGAACTACATACTTCATTGGTGGATGTGTAAGCCTGACTCAGTGTATTTTCAATATGCTTACTAGTGTCATGGAATCTACCGGTAAGTCCTTTTAATTAACATGTACTTGAATGATTCTTCCTCTCTCTCTTCTCTTCTATTGAATCTTAATTATTCTTAAATGAAATGATAATTGTGTGAAGTTCTGTAAGTTAAGATGCACAATTAACATACTCTGTACACATCCTATTCTGTTTTTAACATCAAGAACACGCATTCTCAATTACTGAATCTTTGTAATAATAAAATAATCTAAATGAGGCCACTGGGTTCAAATTCATAGTTAATTTAAGATTACATGTAAAACACCCTAGTAGAAATAAAAATTATGTTAAACAAATGTGATAATTAAACAATGTTTTTAACTCTTTCTCTGAATTTACAAAATGTTTTTTGTTTTGTATTCCTTTATTCTTTTTACTTTATCCGGTAATTGTGTGAATGTTTAATGAATGGACAGACACTTATATTCCATCCATGAGCTCATTTCTAGTGAGTTTCTATATAAAGGTAATAAAATAAAATAAATCTCATTTTATGTATTTATGATAATAATGAAGCAATAAGCACTTCAACTGGAAATCTATAAAGCAGATTAATATTTAACAAAAACATTTACTTTATTTCCATTTTGACTACGAATCATATCAGAAAAACTCTTTAAAAATTGCAGTCACTATTTGTGGAGTGCGAGATGCTATAAAATATGTGAATGCCAGATATATAGCATTAAGAAATTTTTAAATGAATGATACATATGTGCATTTGTACTGAATTTTTATGAATACCATTGAACACAATAATATCAGGAAAAAAAATGTGTTTCTATGTCTTTTTCTTCTTAATGTTGGAGCTCATTATCCTGCTTCTTCATGTCTTCTATTTTTTGTTAAATCTTCTACTGGGTATTATTTTTAAAAGACATATGGATATGTTGTATGTATTATTTTCCAACAGAGAGCTAATTCCCTTTCATCTACCCGAGAGGTGAAGTGAAGTCTTTGTTCTCATTAGGAGTTTAACTGAATCAATACTGTGTTACAGCTTCAGTTAGTTTCAATACTTAGAGGACAATATATGTTTTGTATTGTCATAGGCTCTTACATCTTGCAAGATTTGGGGCTTTAAGCATGATAATATAGAGATTTATCTTTACTGTTCAGTGCAGCTCCCCCAGACTCCTATGCCACTATGAACTCAAAAAAAAAAAAAATTAGCAGGTGTAAAGATTATCTTTGTATTTGAATATCTTAGAGATTATAATATATCATATTAGTTCAGTCTTAAAAGCTCTAATGGTTTCTCTTTACACTAAAAGACTCCCTCTGTTGCAGCCCAAACTTCTCAGGCTCAGCAAATTTTTCCAGTAGTTAACAATCTGATCACCACTGTAGGATTAACTTTCTGTGAACATAATTTCTTTGGACATCTTGCATTCACAACTCTTCTATAGTATAATAATAATGCATTTTTTAGTGTACCAGGGTTTTCAAGTAATTATGAGAGCAATGATCTATGGTGGATTTGATCTATATCCCTAATTGAAAGGAGAACTTCAAATGATTCTTAACTAGTGTCAAAGCAAAATTAAACTAGGCAATGTTAAACTGGGAAGGAAATCTTTATTCAAGACTATTGCAGAAGGGGATCTAGGCTCAGCCCCGCCGAAACAAAATCAAAGGGCAAGGAAAGGATTTTTAGACACTTGGACCATCTGTTTGCTAATTAGATTTGCCCAAAGGAAAAATAAAATTTCTATTATATTCATGCCAGAAAGTAGATTTAAAACTCTGAGCGAGGCACCCAGAGAAGTTAGGCTCCCACCTTCCCACAGAGACTGGGAGATGGGGGAAGCTCAATCTTTCTTCATGCTTACATTTCAAAAGGATGCCTCCCATGCCCTTGAGAAAAGAATCCTGCAGTATGAAACTGGCAAGAAGCTTTTAAAAATATTCACATATTGAAGGGCCATAAATAAAATTTGCAATTACAAGTTTTCTAAATTAAGTGTTCTAAATAAGGAGAGATGAGGACCTAGAGTCTGGAAGAAGCTTGTCTAAAGATTACTCAGGCTGAGAGGAATGTTAAGGACCCCTTGGCCAATCCCACTTTTTTGTTTTGACAACTTAGGGAAGCTAGTCCTTATATGTTGCTTCAGGTAGATTTCTGTGGTTGAAATGCTAGTAGAATATTCTATCTAGACTTGATGGTAAGGATACTTGCTGGATGATCTGAGCAATCAGGTAGTCAGTCAATGAGGGAGATTCCTATGGAAATAAAAAGGAAAAGTAAGATTATTGTTTGGAACAGGCTATAAACTCACTTTCTGAGACCAGAGGCAGCAAGTACAGAAGATTACTAAATGTTGGGCTCAAAGTGTCTTTAGAAAGTGCATAACTGATTCACTTTGTTATAAAGCAGAAACTAACACACCATTGTAAAGCAATTATACTCCAATAAAGATGTTAAAAATAAATAAATAAATAAAAATAAAACTTAAAAAAAAAAGAAAGTAAAGCACGAACAGCTGTGGTAATCCAGGTAGTTATTTAAACAAAGCCCATATGAAGGGAAAAATATACAGTCTGTTCCTAGTTTGAATGGCCTCAGGTGGTTGTTCTGGGGGTCTCTGAGTCCTTTGAGGGACCCAATCGCGTAATATGTGTGGGCCAGTCACATGAAAGTGGACATGGGTGCTAATTCTATTATAACAAGTGAGAAGGTATTTGGAAACAAATAATGCAGTCCCAGTCGTACATAAATACTGTACAATGCAAATATAAGCACACCAAATAAATTCAGAAAAATAATGGAAACAATGCCTATTATTAATAAAACCGTCAAAATTGTGCTTAAACACCAAAGCACTAATCAATGAAATACAAAATGTAAAATAAATGAAGCCTGTTTATGTGAAATGTTAATACAAAAATGTTATGAGGTTCAGCTAATATGATTTTTGTAGTTAATAAAGATAATACACAATGTTTTCTTATACTTAATTAATAAAAAACTTTATTGAATAAAAACTTCTGGAAGAGTTTACAAAGAGTTCAAAAAATTGTCTGGGTTCAATATATACATGAAATCAAAGCTTACTATTCACTAGCACCTAAAATACCAGACAAAATGATATACAGTCCAGAGAAAAATGTACAGAAGATGAAGCTATACACAAATTGATTTGTAAATGCCATTGATGTATGTAAAGCAAATACAAATGGAAGGAGAGAAATATGCTTTCTAGATAGAAAGTTCCAAAAGTATAAAAATGCCAGTGTTATGTAATCACTAAAAATTCAGCATCAATCCACATAATTCTAATTTATTTTAAAGGATCCAGATAAACTGATTATAAAATGTGGGATAATATAAAATGTGGGATAGAGACAATTAAGGGGAATCTAAAACATATTAGAATATTATATCTAATTATTATATATTCATAATATGCAGATATTATGTTTATGTGTAATTATATAATTATAAAAATATTAATAACTATCCTAAAATCAGATGCAAACATTTATGGAAACTTGGTTGTGAAAGAGGTGGCCTTACAAATCAAGTGAGCAATGTAATACTTATAAAATGACATTAAAAATTATTTTCCCTTATAGAAAAAAATTAAACACTACTTTGCACAATACAAATGAAGTTTAGATGTACTAAAATTAAGGAGAAAGAAACACAAAGACAAATGTCTTTCTGATTTCATGAATCAATGAACTGTTTTACTTTAAAATTAAACCTTCTATATGGTGTTTAATTACATAAATAAAGTGTAAAACAGCAAAGAAATTGAAATACAATTTTTCATCACATATGGCAGTACTTGGATCATATATGAACAATATTGAAAATACATTAAATGATTCTACATATGTATAGTAAAAGTAGAACATCAAAAGCAAAATAAGGCAAATATATGTGACTAAAAATCTTTCAAAAGAGTGAATTGATATTATCAGTGAAAGTATCAAAAGTTGCATTAAAATGTAACAATTGGATACCATTTCTTAGGAATCAGACTAAAATAAATTCTTCATAACTGCATAAAAGAATGGTAGATCAAGAGACTCTTCTATAATGCAAGAAATATAAATTTGTAACAACATTGGAGAGCAATAAACTTTAGTAGTATGGAATATATAACTCTCTAAAGTCTTAGAATTTCATTACTACATACATACCCTCTAAATGGTCTTGTAAATTACACCAAGTGAAATGCTTAAGAATATTTCATGCAGTATAATTTGCATAATTTAAAAATAGGAAGCAGCCATCATCAGGGAAATGGAAAAATGAAATTGTTGGATGAGTTATATATCATTGCTTATATTTGAGTAAACCTATACATGTCATCATGAATAGCTCTCCATAATATAATGATGAATGAAAAAACCACTTGGAGAATAATACATAAATTGTAATTTATTGATAACATATAAATAATGATAACATATCTGACAATTAATAAATCCCATACACATACCTGTAGAATACATAGTTATGTGATATAATGAATAAAAATGTATTTTGGAGCAGCACATACCAAATCCATGATAGTAGTTACTTCTGAAAGGAAATTTTGAATTGGTAAAAATGATAAAGGAAACTTACATTTTAACTTAACTTATGTGAATAAAATAAATAACATAAATGAAGCAAAAATGAAAAATATAAACATGCTAATTTAGAACGGAGTACATATTAAGGGATATTTGCTATATTTTCCCCTTACTGTCTGTGGTTGAAAAAAAATAACCTTCTGACAAGAGACAAAACAAAAGAAATTCAGTGGATTGTGTCTTCACTGTACTCCCTGTGTTCATTCTACACCATTACTCTCACCTAACCTATTACCTAGGAGAATTCAGGTAATAAGAAATGTTTATAAACTAAGTAATTTTCTGTAATGTAGCTCCATGATAGAAGGGAGTTTTGCCTATGTTGTCTGTTGTGCTAACTTTTGCATGTAAAACAGCATCAGGCATATGGTGCCAAGGACGTGACTTTTTGATTGAATGAATTAATAAGTGAATGTATTAATGGAAGTAGTGTTCTAGGAAATTGTGATCTACTGTATTAGTTTTCACTTAACTTTTACTGGTGGGCAATTTAATTTCTCTGAATTCCTTCATCTTTTTATACATATCCATATAATAGTGTTCTCTTTGTCTTCATGAGTCATGGTGTATAGAACAGGGGTCAGGCAATGACTGCACGTGGACCAAATGCAGCCTGCCAGTTGCTATTGTATGACCCATGAGCCGCACAAAATAGGTTTTACATTTCAAATGGTTGAAATCAAAAGAAGAAGAGTATTTTGTGACATGTTAAATTATATGAAACTCAATTTTAGTATCCATAAATAGTTTATTGGAGCACAGCCATGCTCATTTGGTTACATGTTGCCTCTGACTGTTTTTGTGCTAAATAGTAGAGTTGGAGAGTTGTGACAGAGCCTGTACAGCCAAAAGAGCTTAAAATATTTACTTTCTGGCCCTTGACAGAAAACGTTTGCCTATTCCTGGTATAGCAACATCAAAAAATCATATTGTAGCTAAGCTTTGCCTTCTTTGACATATCCTCCAATATTAACTCAAGTATCCCTTTCATGCCCCTATTACAAATAGTCATCACATTTTATGGTGCATTTTTTAATGCATGTAAGTATTTTTGCATGTATGGATTTGTCTCCTTGTTCCTTCTGATAAGGGGACAATTTATTTGAAAATTCCCCCAGTAGCTAACAGAGAACTTCCTACATAGTGGGATGTATGAATATGAACTAATGAATGGATAAATGTGAACCTTTTAATTTATTCCCTCAGTGAGGGTTTCTGGGAATTGCTCACATGTCAGTCACCTAGAGAAGGACCCATTTTTATATCAGATTTTTATATATATGCAGGTTCAACTATATGACAGATGACTAATTGTTTAGTATAAATTATGTGTTAAAGTTATTGCATGAAAATTGCATCTCTAAATATCTAACTTACACATGAATTGCTAAGGAGGAAAAACACTTTCTATTTTTACACTACATGTTTAATCTGGTGATGCACAATTATATTCAGAGTACTGTGTTTATTGAAATTCTTATTCTAAAATGCAAATAAGAAAAGTTTTGGAGATTTTAAGGAAGTTAATCAGAGCTGACAGAGCATAGGGATCATTGTAGGAATTCATTAAATGTCAGTTTTTTATATGTTTAAGTAAATCAAGGCTTTAATACTTCCTTTTTATTTGCTATAGATAATGTTTAAATTTCAGCGTCAAATTTATTTTTTTCAGTATCTGAGACGATAGAGTTTTATTTAAAAAATAATTTTTGAAAAGGAGTTTTTAAGAAGTTTAAAATGATTTTTAGAAATGTCAATAGACATAGATTGTCTTTAAGATCAAGGATGATACCATACTTTGGTCAATTTTTCTGCTTAGCTCTTTGCCATAAATAGTTCAGGTTCCATTTCTTCTTTCTAACTCATGGATCCTAGATAAAAATGAATGCTGACATTATTTTGTCCATAGCTTCTCAAGCATGACATAGGAAAAAATACCCTGTTAATTCCATTTTAAAAAATAAACAAAAAGCTGCCAACCTATATACTTTCAGGTCTGTCTCAGAATTCTAACATCAAAGATGTTAAAATATAATATTGTTTAATGGCATTTTATTTTATATCTTCTTTTTTAATCAGATGTTTAAAAAATAGCTGATATAACTGGCATTTGGAAATAAGGGGTTCTTTTTTTCCCATTTATAAACTTGTAACAATCACTTGGTCATGTGAGTTAAGATTACTCCATATGCTTGATCAAAATGTTAAAAAATGATCCCTAAAAATAAAAATCATATAGACAAATTAACTTTATTTTTAAAACTCGCCCAATCCTTGGAAATTTTAGTGAGTCAAGCTGTATATTTTGAAGGAAATTAAAATGGGTTTGTGTTCATTGGATATTTTAAAATTTTTCATATCAAATATAAAATAATGGATATTTGGCATGGATAAGATAAATTTGCTCAAGAAAGTTATAAGGATATGACCAAAAATTTGGATACATCTTAGCTGTTGGAAAATTTACTCATAGATTTAAGAATTTAAATCAGAAAATTAAAAGAAAAAACTTCTTAGTAGACTATTTTAGGTAGGGTTGTGGTAAAGGGCACACTGGTATCCTTCTGAAGGTGTGGAGTTTGTATGTCAACCAAGAATATATACAAGTATTCATAACAAATTATATCTTCCCCAAATGGGGTTTCATTATAAGGATTCGTTACGTAGGCGTTGAAGGGTTGTACTATCAAACTTTTAACACTGAGTTAACCCAGATTGAAGAATCCAGGAAATAGTTACCAGTCCTGGTATGGTACCACAAAAGGGAAAAAAAATGGGGGTTAAGAAATGAAGGAGTTCAGAAGAGGGGTAGTGGTATGGAGGAGTCAGTGGTGGAGGTGGGTTTGAATCCTGTGCATGGTTCCTGACCAGGTTTTTGCTAGCTATATCTGATGGAATGTGATGAAGCTGAAATTTATCTAGGAGTGATAGAAGTTGGAGGCTGGAATCAACTGCCAATGCCAAAGTCAAGTGCTTTTACTGAGCTAGAGAGCCAGAGTAGGACAAACTGCCACTGAACAAGCTAAATTAGCCTACAGAAAATATGACAAATATAGCACTTGAAATGATGTTTAGCGACATTGTAGCTTGGAGAGAAAAGAACCCTACCCTGGCTCTCTGGCCCAGCAAAAGCACTTGACTTTGGCATTGGCTCCCTTTCTCTCCTAAATATTAAACCAGTTTAAAAAGAGTCAGATTGATGAATATTAAAATATCTTATTTAATCCAAAGCAATACAAGATCACAGCTTGGGGTTTTGAACAGATCAGACACTTAAATTTACTCTCAATTCTTACTGGAGGAATTCTGGAGAAACTGATTAACTCTATGGAGCAGATATAGTATTAACCGGTTGACTCATACTCATCCAGCCACATTGTTGGAGACAGAGAAAAACAGCTTCTGGTTATGATTTCAAAGGCTGCCTTTGCCCCAGACATTAACCTACACCTACTTGCACATAGAAGCAAGAATAGTGAACTCTTTTATTATTCTGAAGGCAATAAGATCTGCGAACACAGAAAAGGATGATCCACATGTGCTCAGTGCCTACTATGCACCACAAGGAAATAATATTTCACATCTATTCCACTGGGAAAATCTGACTAAGAGATATTGAGAGAGAAGACAGAAGTGTCACTAGTCCAGAATCTATGCTAAAGAAGCATGAGGACTGGGATTATCATTGACTCTAATTATCCCCCATTTTTTAAAAGATATTTCCTTCTAGTACCCAAAAAATTTGGTATTTGAAAATCTTCTCTTACTGATGTTTCCTACTCATTTGTGGATTATCTTCTTTTTTTTTTTTTTTTTTTTTTTTTCTGTACGCGGGCCTCTAGCTGTTGTGGCCTCTCCCATTGTGGAGCACAGGCTCCGGACGCGCAGGCTCAGTGGCCATGGCTCACGGGCCCAGCCACTCCACGGCATATGGGATCTTCCCAGACTGGGGCACGAACCCGTGTCCCCTGCATAGGCAGGCAGACTCTCAACCACTGCGCCACCAGGGAAGCCCTGGATTATCTTCTTTCAATAAACTTAAGAGATTTTAAGTTCTTGATGTTTGGAGTAATGGAATATCACCAGGTTTAGCCTTATGTTTAATGAGTCAGTTCAAACTTTTTAAAACTATAAATACAACTTCTTTATTCAGAATAATTTTCTCTTTGAAACCTCTTACTACTCTGCATACTACCTAAAATTTTCACACCAATATCCAACATTTTAACTTATATCTGATCACCAATGGATAGAGAAAGAGAGAGAGAGAGAGACAGAGAGAGAGAGTTGACTTCTAATCATACTCCCAGATTTGTGATAAGCATTAAGAAAGGAGAGCCTTATATTTTATACATGCAAAAGTATGATATGCTTATAAGCCCTACGTTTTCATTTTGCTGTGATTATACAGGAAGCTAGCAATATCAATCCTATTTTCAAAATCATTGCATATTGATCAATAACAGCATAATCATTTATATGCAGAAAGGATGATCTAAACATAATCTTAAAACAATTTTCCATCTTACCATAACTGCCTTAGGGCAGTGGTGTGCAGGAGAAGGCTTACAGTTGCTCACAGAGCCTCTTGTTAGCTTCTCTTCTCCATTTGCATTCAGTAAGACAGGTAATTAAGTTGAAATTAGCCATGAAGTATTTTCATCATGAAAGCTGACAAACACTACAAATCAAGGGTTCCTTTCACCTCTATAGGAACAGCCTGTTTTTAAGCATTTAGCAGCACATCACTGCTTAAAATCCAGATAAGATATTCAGAATTCATAATTTTAAATATTTTCTTATTCAGGAGAATACATTATTTTGACTTTTTATTGTGATATGAGCAGACAAAAAATTTTAACTCTGCTGACATTTAAATGTGTCACATCACTTTCTTCTTAGAGAGCAAGTGCAAAGGCAAAGAGTTGAACTTTGCTGTGAATTTCCAACGAAATATTTCTTCATTCACTTTTATATATAGTTGCCTCTTTTTAACCTTTCAAGATGAATGATAAATTGTATCTCCCACTGAACCAAGTCACTGTTCAGCGAATATAATCTTTGCTTAAGATCAAATAGGCACTGATCATTTTACAGATTTTATTTTATTACTGTCAGTTGGGTCATACATTTGTCTGAAGTGAAAGTAAAAAAAACAACCAGTTGAAATATTTTGAAAGATAATGTTCTGTAAGGTAACAATTCATTGTTGAAAACCACAGTGAGATTGCTGACAAAAGATCAAGTATGGGTCGATGAAGAACAATTTGCTTTCCTCCTGCCTGCAACTATTTTTTTTTTGTATTGTGTATAGATGTGAAAATATAAAAAGCTTATTTTATCCTTCTATTAAGGAAGTAAACCTCTCTTTCCATCATCTTCTGAGCATTTAATACGTATTATATAATAGAAGTAAATTGAATGGTGGATTGCAGAGATGATTTATTTTAAGTAGAGAAATACATTTAGAAATACAAATATATCTCAATTAGTAGTCTCTGACTAGAATTGGGTGAAATATTACAGTTGTTCCTTGCAATTATTGAACTGTCAGAAATACCAAATGCATACATGCACACACACACGAATACACCACTCATATTTCACTTCAGAACTTATAGATATTTAAAGACCTACTTTTATATATTAAGCATGGCTGAAAAATAGAAAATTAGTATCCTACCCCTGGAAGTTGTCTTAGAAGTTTCCAACTATTTAGAGTTTACAAAAATTTCTATAAATCATAACATCTATAGAATTGTGTTTTGGGATTATGGAGGTGGAAAAATTACAGGCTTAATACTTCCAAATCATAACATTAACAAAGGATAATAATTAATCTGTATGGTGGTAAAACAGATATGCTGAGTTCAGAGTACCCAGGTAGGGAAAAGTGGATGACTCGGACAATAACCTCTAAAACTAGGTTAATTGATGGCCTGAAAATATACAACTGTACCACTTAGGAATTGATTTCATCTATTCAGGCTCATAGTATAAGCCTCTGTGAGGAAATGGAAGTACTCTCAGTAAATAGAACAAATATCTAGAAATTCTAAAATTCTTAGTTTGAATATTTAGCAGCAAAGTAAAATTTCATAGCTTTTAATTCCTCGAGATTTTAATAAGATCAGGCAATCAAGAAAAACCTAGCATAAAAGAGAAAAGGCAACATGAAAAACAATAACAATAAACTGACCAAAGAGTAAGCAATAGAAAAATATTTTAAAACTTAAAGATTAAAAAATTATAAAAACTTGAATGAAGATACTCAGAGAGTGTCAAGAAAATATTATATTCATAAATTATGTAACATAAATATACATTGCAAAAATAGGATATAATTTTTCTACCTCAAAATAAAATTGAATGGAGAATTAGGATATAGAGCAGGCTCTACTGAAAGGTTAAAAAAAATTGTAAAAGGAAGAAATGGAGAATATGAGAATATAGAAGAGATATATAAGGAAATTTAAGAGATCCAACATCACAAGGGAAATATGAGATGGAATAATTGGCTACATAATGAACCAAAAACAGAAGGGAATTAATCAGAGAGAATAACATCATGAGACTTCAGACTGAGAAATACTCAGACAGTGTCTAAAATGACGCAAGTTTAGACAAATCACCAATTTTATTTTATAATTCCAGAGAAAAATAAAACATAAAAAAGAACAAAAAGTAATGTACAACACAAAAAAGCCTGCATAGCATCATATTTTGCATTATCAATTACAAATGGTAGAAAATAGTGATATATTGCTTTTAAAGATTTGAATGCAATTATTTTAAAAGTATATTATACACATTCAAACAATAAATCAATCTAGATTTCAAAAGGCGTTTTTAGGCAAGTAAGCACACAGCAAAGTTATCTCACATGAACCCATTTTCAGGAACTTACTTGAGATTTTAATTCAGAGGAACATGGGAGTAATCTAAGAGACAGGAGATTGTGATATCCAGCTAATGGTACTTTAAAATCAGTGAAACAAGAAGTGGATCAACACAAAGACAGCTGGGTAGGAAACTATTAAAGAACTAGTCACTGTTGAAACAGGATAGAGTGTTCCAGGATAGAGGTCTTTAGGGAAAAAAAAAAAATGAAAATCCCCAGTCAACAGGGAAGACATTTTGATTGATAGCATGCAAAAATTTGAGGATGTTATAAAAGAAAAAATTAAAACAGAAGAGTTAAAAAAAATTTAAAACACCTCTAGGAAAAAGTAAGAACAAACCACCACCACCAAAAACCAATAATATTAAATAAAGCTTCCCAGTATGAAGTAAATGAAATATGGCTAGCAGGATGATAGCAAATGATAGAGACATATATTAAAGATTGTTCTTATTTGCTTGCTTAAAGGATATGGCATTAGATCCATGAAAATAATATAATCATAACTCACATTTGTTTCAGAGTAAGCTATATTTATATAGTAGTTGCAATGTAAATGTTGTTTTAAGTTTTATGACAAAAGTACTGAAAAACTTCATCAGGGATTCATGATACAAATGAATGTTAAAGGCAGTAGCAGTCTAAATATATATGTCCTTTGCCACAATTAGGATAGGGAAGTAGGATGAGAAAACCAGAAGTTGGTACATAAGACATATATTTTAAAATGTGGGGAGTTCCTAGACCTGTGAAAAATGCAATTGAACAACAACAAAAAATATTAAATATATAATTTAAATTTACAAGTGAAGTTAATACAAGGTCAAGACTTTTATGAGCTACAAAAATTATAAGATATTAGGTGCCAGGTGATAGACTAGTAAATATAGTTTCTAATTTTAACAAATCAACAACAGTATCAAAAAGTAATATTAGTTATAATTATGCAGATATCCACAAGAAGAATTACAACAGAAGTAATTAAAAGAGCACGTCTATGAGAGTAGGACTGAAGGAAAAAGAGAAAAGGCAGAAGAACATTGCTTTTATTTGGAAGTTAATCTGCACTATTTGCTATATTTACATGCATTGCTCTGCAACATTAAAAAATAGGAATAATAACACAAATAAGAAAAGAAGACCACTAGATTTTTTGGCCAGTCCTTGGGAAATACTGTCTTGATGAAAGCAGCTGCATCTATTTGTCTATATTATGTAAAATGCTATTTTTCCCTGACTTTATATACTTAACCCTTGATATAATCAAAGTTGCATTATATTCCATGAAAGGAATTCCAGTTCAGTGTGCTTTAATATTTATTCTATAATTTTGACTCTGCCAACACCTTTCAAGAGCCATCTTATGGGAACTTGTAATAGTTGACACCATTACAGATATGTTTACTTCAAAATCTGAAAAAATTTATTGTAGCCTTTTGAAATGATATCTTCATTTATATACTGATCTTTGTTGTCTTTCACTTAATTCATAGTTTAAAAGTAAAAAAGTAATTCCAGTCTTTTTTGTGTGTGTATGTGGGTAGATCATCCTTAAATTATGAGAAAAATGCCTTTAAAACACAGATATTAGAAGCATTATGTCTAAGAAGAAATATATTACGGAATCCAGTAATATTTAAACAGGTGCTTTGTTTTCTTTTAAGGAAGCAAACGATTATCAAATGTGATACATAAGTAAATATTAACGTAACACATGGGATTGTTTAGGGAACTAAATATTAGTCTTGAAAAGAAAGAAGCATATTGGAGGGCTTAACTTAAAGTCATAGTCAGAAAATGGTACATCCTGGCTGAATTGAAAAATCATCTTACTTAAGCCTTCTTGGTGTGAATTAGAAGTTGCCTAGACAATATACTTTTGTTGCTGCTATTTAATATTAACTATTGTTCTATTCTTAAAAATTTTGCAATAAGGAGCTTTCCACCATTCTTCTCCGTAATAGTCTTTCTTTGCTCCATCCTCCCAAATATACATTAAGTTTTGAACTAATCTGCAAAGATTCTGACAGTTGCTTTATCATGTAAAATCAAATCCCTCCACCTCACCTACAGTATTCTCTAAATCTGACCATACTGTACCTTTTAAAGATATCCTCATTAACCACATCATAATCTTATTGATCATTTCATCTCCCGCTACACCAATAGATTACTTCTAAAAAGTGAAAGAATTAGACAGTTGGACTAGAATGTTGGTGAAGAATCAAATGTTCTGATTCAACAATACTCAAATAAAATTATAGTGGGGAGAAATTGCGTAGCCAGGGGTGTTATTAGGGCTTATATAATATATATGTATATGATAAATTTTATATTTCCTCTTACTTGAAAATAATTATGCACATACACATGGAAGTAATGTTAAGTCTGTCAGCAGTAATCATGATGCATCTGAATCTAAGTCAAGTTCTTTACAGATATTTACATTGTATTTATTTGCCACAAAGAATGCCAAATAGGAATGAATAAATATCCTATTATTGAGGAACCTGTCACATTTAAGCTGTGTGGTCTTTTCCCCAAAACCTGTAACCCCAAGGAAAACATCAGAAAAAAATAATTGAGCGATATTCTAAAACATACCTGACCAGTACTCCTCAAAACTGGCAACATCATTAAAAACAAGGAAATTCTGAGAAACTGTCATAGCCAAAAAGAATCTGAGACAAGACCACTAAATGTCATGTGGTATTCTTGATGGGATCCTGGAATAGAAAAAGGATATTGGATAAAACTGAGGAAATGTGAAAAAAATATGAACTTCAGTTAGTAATGCCATATCATTATTGTTCCATTAACTGAGACAAATGTACCACAGCAATGTAAAATGTTAATAATAGGGCAAACTGGGTAAGAAGGATATAGGAATTCTCTCTACTGTCTTTGCTACTCTCTTTAAATCTAAAACTATCCTAAAAATTGAAGGTTATTTAAATATTTTTAAAAGTAATGAAACTAAAAATGCACAGCAAAAAAGCAAGGAAATTCAGGTAGGTGGGGATAATAGATTTTTTCCATCAAAGCTTTTTTATAACTGAGAGATTCCTTATGCAGAGCAAATGGGATTTTGAAACATGCCTCTTGTCCTTCCTGGTCATCTATGACCTATTATAAAAGAAGTATTGGATTGCCATGATAAGAACCAAAGATTTGGGATAGGGAAAATGGGTTAAGTCCCATGTGCCATAGTAAAATCATTCAGATTTATATTCTGACTCTACCATGGTCTAACTGAGCCAAATCTTGGCAAATCACTCAAACACTCCACATGTAGCTTTTCTCATAAATAAAATGAAGATAATATAACACCTATCACATAACTTATTATCGTAATTAAATGAGACATTTGATGCAAAGCAGTAGGATAATGATAAGTATATCGTTAAGTGCCATATAAATGTTACCTACCACTATTTGATGAAAAATATAGAGTATTGATTCTGGTGAAATTGTCTGCCCAGTACATTAAAATGATATAAGGTGTAGATCATTCTGTACCTCAATAATAATACATCCAGTTAAATACAGTTATACATATTTCCTGATGTTCTTCAGAGAACTAGCCTCATCTAAAGTAAGAGATGGGATAAAAGGGGGAAAAAGTTGCATGATCGAATATACAAAATTAAACCAATTACTAATGACCTTCTTAAAGCTTCATATAAGCTAAAGGAAGACATATATAACATTTAACCAGGTTCACCATACATTGCAACCCCAGATTTCAATTTACATAATACTGCAAATGTGAGTGCACAACATGAGCGGCTGTACAGAGCAGTCATGCATTTTCCAAATGTATTTGACTCTTTTTCTATAAGACAACTAAAAATTGTGATCCTCAAGCAGTCCCAGAAACTTTGAATTAAGGTCTCATCTGATAGCAATATTTGTCAATGTAGACATTGACAAATGTCTAAAACTCTCTAAAACAGAGAGACAGCCCTTTCCATTTGGTCATGCTTAGCATAATAACACACAAGTTTTCAATATAGTTCCTTTCAAAATTTAAACACCTTTAACTTTAAAGTAAATAATTCAACTTATAGCCTAGATATAAAAACTTGTATCACTTACGAAGTTTCTTAGATAGCAAATGTAACCAAACATTGCCATATATCTGTATGTGCCATAAACATGAAATAGAAAGTAACAAAAATAAGAGAGAGACTTGACATACACGTTTGCACACACAAAAAAACACCAACAAAACAAAACAAAGGAAATGATGACTGGATTATTTGAAAGGGCATTTCAGCCTTTGTGTCCGTGGCTCATGAGAGAGTTGTCCTTCTTCTCAGAAGGGATATAGGCTGGTTATTCCAATTCACTCTGGTTATATAAAAGATGTCAAGAATACCTTGAAGTAGTACATTTTTGCTGATATGTATGGTGAATTAGCTCTTAATTTTGTGAGTGTTCTGGCATATATGAGTATACAAGACACATCCACTCAAGACTATGGCTACAATTTCAAATGATTCATAGACTCATGAATGAAACCTATTCATGATTTGTGGTCCTCAGGCTTTAGTCTAGAGATTTAATATAAAGGACATTTTCCCATCCTGCTTAGTTAAAAAAAGTTCTAAAAAAATGTTTAAAGGTGTGACATGCATACTAATTTGAGAAATGTTATTTCAGTGAATGGATGTGATAGCCATTCTGTAATGCATGCAGAGATATGTGTAAAAACACATGTATTAAAGAAGATGGCTATAAGCATGCTATCCCCCTCAAAAATATTTGATATTGGAAAAAAAACAATAAAGTTATTCAATGGAAAAAAATTAAAAAGAGAATTATAATTTTCAACAAGAATCCAGATTTTAAAAAAATACAGTTTTCATTGAGGTATTCAAATACCTATGACAGAAGAATAAACAGATTGGTGTAGAAGAACAGAGCCAGTATAACCGGTTATTTTGATATAGTTTTATTTTAAATAAGTATTTGTTTTAAATATATTTTATGATTTTTAATAAAAGTGAGCTGGGGCAGAATAAATAATGATTTTACATTTAAAGAAACAAAACATCAAAATCATGCAAAATTAAATATTAGGGAAAAAGTCATTTTAATAAAAGAAATGTAAACTTATTTGATGTTAGAATGGAATATATAAATTGTCTAGGTGAGTCATTTTGTTTTACAGATGAAGAAAAAGGAAATGGAAAAAATGTGTCTTAAAGTCAAAAGCTAAGTATAGCATATATTATGGTTACTTTACTTTTACCATTTAGTTTAAAATGCTCTGCCTTTCAGAATATTTTTAAATTGTCATAACAAAGAATATAGCTATATTACTGCATAGTTTATATTATTAAACAAACAATAAATACAGTTAAAACAGTTTGATATACTCATAAATATGTTTATTGTGTACCACGAATCAGAAACTTTCTAACTACTAAGAATATAACGGCTGACAATATTGAAATAATACCTATTGTTTTAGTGCTTGCAGTGTAGTGGTGGGACCATAAAAATAAAATTGGTTATTGAAAGCAGTGTAATAAGTGGTATGACATGCATTTGTAAGATATCATTGAAATCTACAGGAGGACCAGCTACCCTGGACTGGCACTGTCCAAGTAAAAACTCTTGGAAATCAATGTCTAAATTAAATGTACACTGAAATTTTTATATGCCACCAATTCAATAAGTCCCCTACATCCTGTCTTTCTCTTTTACTGCAATCACACCCATTCTTAGTGGTTATTATAGCATAGCCTTCAAATAGAGGAAATGGTAATAATACATTTGCACATTTTCTATATAGCTGTTTTTGTTTTTTACCAATATACAATTACTTTTAATATGATTTTAAATACTCCCTGTGTACAAACACATTGCATAGAACTTCACCATACAGCTGCAATATAAGAACACTGAGATTAAACAAAAAAAAAGTCTGTATACACACGCACACACATATCTACACTTTCTGAGTTTTGTTGCAATAGCCATAATTCAGTTAGTTTCCATTAATAAGCTTGAAAGTATGTGAATTTTGAGAAGTGTTATACTATTGTCTTACCTTTTTGATAGGGCACCGCCAAGATAGTAAAAGTCAGATATTGGATTTTAGATAGCTGAGAAATTAGATTGTAAGTAATATTTATTGGCAGCAAAATATTTTATGACCATTGTCTTGTTTGTAATTTGGTGTCTGGGTCTTCTATGATTTACCATACTTGTATTTACTCCTGAGTGTTTGATTGCAAGCACTGAGACCCTGTGTAAAGCAGTTCAGAGAATTCTAGTATTACGGGCTTATATGACTAAAATAAGAAATACATAAATATATCATGGGCATTCTACACTGCTGGAGGGGCTTCTCTCAAAATTTTTGTAAGACATAACATGACTTGACTTTGTCCATTTGAGTTTTTGATAAAAGATAAAAATCAATGAAACAGGCAATTTGATTTTTCTAATAGAACAACAAGGATGTAATACTTAGGAGTGACTGATGTTCAGCATGAAGAAAAATGACTTTAAGGAATATTCTCAGTAATTATATCAAAGGATTTTAAATTAAAATAGTACATTTATCCAACATTAAGTTTTATATTTACTGGATACAACATTTTTATTCTGCAGAAAGTTTTAAATGAAAGCAAATAGAAAATGGATTTCCATCTCACATAAGAATATAACTAAAATATAGGCTAAGCTTGAGAGACATTCCTTGTTTAATTATGGAATGAATTTGCCACAGAAATTTAGAATCAATGTACTTCAACTTTAAGTATTCATTAAGTACATATAACAACAAGGCATTTGCTTAGGACAAATGTAATATAAGTTCTGTCCTTAAAGAATCTTGTCTAAGAAAAAATTTTGAGTAAAAAAGTGAAAGCTGCAATATTGAAGATTTTTAAATAGTATATATATATTTGATATTGTTTTCTTTTAGGTACCGATCAAGCAACTTATAGGTTATTCATAATTTGATTATTCTTTTAATGATATGCAGGAATTGGAATTTATACTTATATAACTAAAAGCTAGTTCAATCAGCAATTATTAACTGAAGAATTGCCAAGAACTATAACAGTGTCCTTATTATTATTCTCAGATTTTTGACCTATATTTAAATCAAACAGATCAATTTTACATATATATGTAAATTTACATATATATACGTATATATGGAAGTTATGCACTACTGAAATAGTGGTTTCCACTGTACCCCATGGAGCTCAAGAGGTATCACAGAGTTGAGTCACAAAGAAGTAGCGGATGCAGAGCAAGATGGAAACAGAAATGACCTAATTCCACACAGCTAAACTCTGCTTGACTTAGAATATCTCAGCTTCTAACCATGTGTATTGGGCTGCTTCACAGTTCTTTTGCAAAAATTATTTTACTGAAATCTCTTTTCTTAATATTAACATATAAATTATTTAGCTTAACAGTGAAATTGTATGCCCCCATTTAGTTCTTTTTTTAATGTTTATTTTATTTTATTATTTTTTTTAATTTTTGGCTGTGTTGGGTCTTTTGTTGCTGCGTGCGGGCTTTCTCTAGTTGCAGCGAGCAGAGGCTACTCTTCCTTGCAGTCCCGTCCCCATTTAGTTCTATTTCCTTTTGTAATTCAGACTAAAGGGTTTATATACAAAAATTTTTTTTTAAATGCACAGAAATATAAAGCGATAAGTAACTGAAAATTGTAGCTATTATGGTAATTACTTCCTTTCAGTCTTTTATTTCACATTACATCAACTGTTAATTTGACAAATCAATTATCCATTAACAATGGGGTGGAGGGAGTTGGGGCATATAGAAAATGACATTATATAGTAAAAAGAAAAAAATCAATATTAAAATAAATTTTCTTTGGTAAAAATTGATCCATAAAACAGATATTTTATAGAGGAAATATTAAACTAATAAAGATCACACAACAATATTTTGCTCAGTTGGATTTACTTTATACCAACACAGAGAAACAGATTGATTTGCTGTGTTGGATTATAATATATAGCTACAGAGAGAAACAAATTGAAATTAAATGGAATTTTAGGATGAAAATAACAGAATCTCCATATACATCACATTTTCTTCTCATCATGTACCAGATACAAGAATAGAATTCATATATATAAGTATGTATATATATTTGAATTTATATGATATATATGCATATTTATATCTCAGTGAGTATTTTATATTTCAAGTTACTCTTCTGAACATTGGCAACAAAGAATACTTTATTATAAATTAAAGAGCCAATTTCTCTGAAGCCCTCAAGATAGTAGAGTTTTCATGTTGATAATCTAGCTATCATTTTTTCCTACATGCAGGTTGAGAAGTATAATTCTGAGTGATACTATAGTAACTTGCTTTGGATGATAACTGTTAAATGGATTATGAATATGGTTTTCTTGTATATTTGTGTTGGAAGAATTCTAAAAGAATGCCCTGTTTGGGATTGAATTTGTTAATTTTTTTCCCTTCCTTTACCTCAATTTCCTTTCTTTCCCACCCCTTTTCATCCTTTCCTTCCCTTTCTTTGCTTCTATTCTCCTTCCCTTACCTTGTGTTTTGTCAGGGATTTGCCATACAAATATCAGCATAGGAGGCCACAGGAAAAAATTTAGAAAGAACTACTGAGCTTATCCTCCCTTGGGAAAATAGATCACAATACAACCATTGACAGGCAGCTCCAGGGGTCTTCTGGAACTGGAGTATATAGCCCATGAATTTTCTTGAATTTTATGAGCTGGTTGTTAACTATAGCCATTATTAAAAATTAAACTATAAACTTACAAATTAATAAATTACAGTTAACCCTTGAACAACACAAGTTGAACTGCGTGGGTCCACTTATTCACAGATATTTTTCAATATGTATGTACTACAGTGCTTCATGACCCAAGGTTTGTTGAAATGTGTATGCAGAATTGCAGATATGGACTGCCAACTGTAAAGTTACATGCGGATTTTCAAGTACCCAGGAACTGTCCCCCCAACCCCTTTGTCCTTCAAGTGTCAACTCTATATTAAAAATACATGCAAAAATACTCAA
Source organism: Grampus griseus (assembly GCF_964374135.1). Taxonomy (NCBI): domain Eukaryota; kingdom Metazoa; phylum Chordata; class Mammalia; order Artiodactyla; family Delphinidae; genus Grampus; species Grampus griseus. The sequence goes on from NC_139019.1 coordinate 21,005,493, forward strand.
CTATCGCTCCCTAAATAATGAACTACATTTTACTATTATCTATTCACTATTATCTATGCAGTTGAGATTATTTACATCTATCATATATGTATGGTGGAGATAATATATAATAGTGCACTGCTATACAGCTCTTCCAAACTCTTCATTCAGTACAATCACTTTGTAAGCTTGAAACTGGCCATGGTGGTAGGAGTATCGACACCTGGAAATTGGAGAATGTTTTGTTCATTGTCTAGATTTAAGAAAGTGTTAAGAAAATGTGAATTATACTTAATTAAAGATAAAATTGCATTGAATCTATCCATTAAGTTTTTACTAGCCCAAATAATGAGAAGTTGTATTAGCATTTTCCATAAAAACAGAACCAATAGGAGACTGTGTGTGTGTGTGTATGTATATATATGTATGTATGTGTATGTATATATATGTATGTATGTGTATATATATATATATATATATATATATGTGGAGAGAGAGAAAGAGAAAGAGACATTTATTTTAAGGAATTGGCTTATGCAGTTGTGGGAGCTGGAAAGTCGAATTTGTTAGGCAGGCTGGCTGGCTTTTAGTTTATTGGATGAAGCTCACCCACATTATGGAGTGTAATCTGTTTTACTCAAATTCTACTGATTTAAATGTTAATCACATCTGAAAAACACCTTCAGAGAAACATCTAGACCAGTATTTGACCATGCAACTGAGCACCATAGCCTAACCAAGTTGACACATAAAAGTAACTATCACAGAAATAGTCATCAGGCAATGTAAAACTATTTTCCAATTTAGTAAAGAACTTTTTGATGTCATTTTTAAATGAGTAAACTTCCAACTGAAGTCTTCATTGTTTCACTTTCATTTTACTAGTTAACAGAAATGAAAATACATATCAACATTTATATTGGAATTATACTCATTTGTTAATTGCAACTCTATGTTCACTATAGAAACAGAATTCTGTAAAAATATGCAGAATAATTCTGTGATAATCAATTGACCATACAGAATTACTATAGTATATCATATATATATATTATTATATGTAAGTTTTGTAGTAGATATCCTCTATATCATTAAAATTTATAATAAACTTATATGAATGTATACACACATAAAATTAATTTTGAGCCATTTCTTAACATTTACCAGCCCCCCCACTGGTTAGCTCTTCCTAAATATGGATGTAGGGCATATGTAGGCATACTTTTTTAAGTGGATGAGTACATGTACATTGAAAGGGAACCAATTAAACTCCTGTATGTTGAAGTTCAAATCAGAATTCCCCCCCTCTTTAGTATGTTGTCTTAGGAAAAAAAACAGTGATAAATGATGAGTCTTATCTAAATATGTGGAGGATGTTAGCACAAGTCTTAATCAGTCCTGAGACCAGAGCTTATAACTTTAGCGGTGGTTATCTAAGTAGGCCAGAAATGCAGAGAAAAGGAGCTAAATAGATACAAAACACAGAGACACCCAGAAGAACTAAGGAGTCAGATTACCTTTCTTCAAAGAACTAGGGAGATCTATACAGAAATCTGGATGAGTAAGTCAACACCATTAACATAAGTCTATCTTCAACTTGTTGACTGTGCAGGAACAGTCTAATCAAGCAATATTATGTGGTATGCAATCAGTGGAATTTGTTGCATACTGCAAGAGTAGTTAAGATATGTAAACTGTCCCCATGTTATCATTGTGCATTTTCTCTGTGTGTTCTAATGGATTTAAGAATAAAGAGAGAAAAATAATTGTACTTTTTAGTTTATATCCATTTGTATGTGTAATGGATGCTGGCATGTACTGCCAAATTTTCCCCTTCAATGCACCTGTTGAGAGTGATGGTAACTAACAGCTCTCACTTGAATCTGTCTCTGGAAAATGTTCTAATCAGAAGATAGCTAATTTCTTAAGAACTTGTCCATTTCCTGGGAACAACCCACATCTAATGCACAGGCTTTGTGGGAAGGTAAAGGTTTGTTCCTCTTGTTTCAAAGTCAGACACTATGGAAGTGCCATTTCAACTTCAGAACTTCCAGTAGGATTGGTTGGGGGCTCTCCTATAACTGTATCACTTTTCAAGTCCTCCCTGGGCCAATTCTTCCCTCAAACTTTGCAGGCATTTTTTTTTTTCAAAATACATTACCAAATAAAACTCATGCATGTAAAACTCTGAGTCATAGAGTCAGTAGAGTCTATGAAAGTCTTCCTAAAGGTTTCTGAAGAATCCTTCCTACAACACAATGAAATTTAGTTTTACTCTGCTCAGACATTGCTTATATAATTTTAAAAGTAGTTCCAAGACCCCAAAAATATTTTAAATAAATATGTAATTTTTTCTAAACAAAATCAACAATGACTGTGTTAAGAAATTATGTCTTAGCACTTCTCAGTTCTGGACATTGCTAGATATAATTTCTCTGTCAGTGGCATTGCTATGCAAGAACTGCAACAGTGGACAAGTAAAACAACTCTTTCAAAAGCAAAAATTGTTTAAGTGCAGTGCACTGTATAATGATAGATGCTAGGAACTACTGAGAGTCAAGAATGCAATTATTGAAAATGAAAATATATGAGACATAGGACAATTTTTGAACACTTTTGGTGTGAGATTTATCTTAAAATTCGAGTTTTCTGGGAATTATCTGGTGGTCCATTGGTTAGGACTCGGCACTTTCACTGCCCCACCTGGTTTCGATCCTTGGTCAGGTAACTGAGATCCCGCAAGCTGTGCGGCCTGGCCAAAAAAAAAAAAAAAGATGCAAGTTTTCTGTGTGGTAATGAGAGATCTGTGCTATATATTCCTAGGCACATGGTATCATACACTTAATCCATGATGTAGTAAATCATTTTATAAATGAAATATATTGATCATGACTATAATTTTTGTAAATAAGCTTTTATTTACAAATGAGAACATAGCATTCATTAATCATATTTAGCTCAGTGAATGTACATGTAAGGGATTTCATCTTCATCTACCTTATTTTTGTTTGCTATTTTTAAAAATATTATTAAAGATAAATGGATCGTAGTTGTAGGTTCACTTAGTGAATAATGTGATAAGATTTACTTCAAAAATAAAAATAAATATATCATTTGGAAAGGATATATTTTTATATTTCTATGACAGGTATATTTGTGTCTTCGAATATGCAAAATGATCAATGCATATTTTTTCTTTCAGATTTCTTTATGCTTCCTCTAGTATTAAAGTCTTTGTTTTTCCCTTTAGATTATTTTTAACTATTCATCTGTGCAGATTTTTTTTTGCGTCTTTTATTAGGAGGGAAAAAATTGGAAGGCTACAATGTACTTTAAAATGCTAAATGAAATATCCTATAACTTGTAATTTAGCTTATAGATAAGTAATTTAGAGTGACGTGTGACATTTGAACCTAATTCATAAATTGACATAGATTTTTCAAAAGCCCTTTTGTGATTTTTATACTACATCAGTATATCTAGGCTGGATTGTATTTTCCAGACTTACCTCTATGGTTGATTCCAGATGGCACAAGAAACATTTGAGTTAGATTTGGAAGCAAGTGTGAGAAACAGCACCTACTACCCCCCTAAAATTGTGGGTTCCAGTTTTATCTTGCAGATTCTAGATTCTCATTGTGAGTTTCAGTTTTTTCTCACCCTCCGCCTTTTCATATCCATGGTTTCTGTCCAACTGCCAGAATTGCTGACCTATAGAAGATTTTTCACTTACCCCTGAAATTGTGTAAGATATGATGCCTCTAATAAATCTCTCATTCAGTATCACTGAGAGTAGTTCTCCTTGCCTGACCAAACTCCAATTGATCCTTCTGATCCACTAACAATATTTCTAAATACCTGTATCTGAATAAACTTACTGTTAATTATACCATGGCTACTTATTTAATTATATCATTGTCTCTTGAAATCAAGAGAATTCCCAGTGATTATCTCACTAATGTGAAGTTTAAAAAAATCAGTTTAATACATTTTTCAAATGTATTATTTAAAATATGTTATTGGTATTTGGCATCTAGAAAACATGTTTAATAAGTAGGTTAATTTATGAAAGTATAATTGTAGAATATTTCATCTATTCTTTATAAAGGTAAGAACTTAAAAAGAAATATAAATGAGAGTCCAAATCCTCCATTTTACTTATAATTATTTTTAGGACACTTTTATATTATAGACAGTTTTCATTAATTTTAAATATGCATGCAGACAAATGAAGATCAAAAATTATTTCATAACCAAACTTTAATCCATCTGTCCATCCAGCATGTTTTGCTGTTGTTGTTAAAAAACATTTTTATACATTATTTATACTCCCCAACATCTGCCAACATTATTTCCAAAAATATCTGGCTCTTCTATTAGTAGTTCAATTAATTACACATATTTGCCTACTTCAAGTGATGATTGTAGAACAAGGGGGAAAAAACACTAACTGATCTTTTTTGTGGTTTTCTCTACTGTAATCTGCACAAACATCTTCAAGGTGCCTATTTATGATTAAAGTTCTCTAAAACTTTAAATTTATAGTTGCAGATTCTATTTTTGACTTGCACTGCCAGTTCCTCAGGGCTTTTATTTAATCTTCTTTCAGTCTACTTCTTCCAGGAGTAAACTAATGGGTAAACTTAATGTGTTTTACTACATATGTCTATCTTAAGCTGCCCCCTTCTTCTGAAAGCATGTAACTATTTTTATTCTTGAGGGAAATACAAATAAGAAGGAAAAAAGAATTTTGATATAACGTGGAGTGAAAGCAAACTGAGCAGTGAGCAAGATTTTTCAGAGAAAGTATATTTTTATCAGAGTAAAAAAGAGTGACACAAACTCCTAGTAATCTGTACATTCCCAGAAACCCATATTTCTACAAAAATGGAAAGAATACATTTTTGTACCTACCTACTTTAGTGTGTTTTTTAAGTAACTGCACCAGCTCTTTCTGAGGATAATCAGTATTTAGTAATTTGCTCTCAAATAGCTTGTTTAAATTTTAAAAAGGATTTTAACTTACACATTTGAATTTTATCTTCAGACAAAGTAAAATATTTCTTCTAATTTTTTTCATTGCTGAACTTGTTAAAAAATGTTTATGCTTTTATTTATCTTTGTATATTTACCTAATGGATGATATCAGTATCAATTTTTGGTAAAATAATAGCCAAGATTGTACAAAGTAAGGGGTAAAGCAAGCACAACTGCTATACATAAGTTTGATCTGATGTAAATATTTAAATAGTAAGATGACTTCTTTCATTCTGAGCATCATCTCTGTTTAGTTTGTGCCATATTGAGAAATACAATTACAAGGGAAGTTATGTTGTGTACAATATACACTTGTGCATGCGTGTGTGTGTGTGTGTGTGTGTATGTATGCATGCTCCTCTATGATTTATTTCTTGGATATATGTAATATATAAATGCATGTATGTGGACATATTTCACATATATATGAATATATATGCCTATAGTTCACATATATTTATTTCTATACATATAAATAAATGCATATATATTTGTCTCATACACATATATGTATATATACATGAATGTCTCATATATATACACATATATGTATATGCTTAGACATATATATTGTAGGAAAAATTGAAAAAAAAACTGTGAAAAGAAAAACAAGGAAGGAAATTATTTTATTCTTACTAGTCAAACTTGAAAATAATAGACTTCTAAAGACTTTTAAAAAGATAATACTTCTTAACTTTATGAAAGCTAAAATTTAGGCAAAATATGTTATTGAAATGAATCACTTTAATAGTTGATGTTTACAAAGATTTTTGAAAATTGTGCAAGCTATGAATTCTCTTTCAGAATACTCATTTCAGAAATATATATTTTTGAATTATATTCTGCTATGCACAAAAAATACTGTAAAAAATGTTACTTCTATCAATATATTGTGTACAGCTGTTGAACATGCGTAAACAACCAGGACTGTTATTTTTAATAGAATTGATTTTTAAAGTTGCTTTAGGTTTAGCCCTAAATTGACCCTAAAGTAGAGAGATCCCCATGTATCTTCCATCCCCACACATGTATAGCCTCTCTCATTATCCATATCTCTAACTAGAGTAGTATATTGGTTACAACTTATGAACCTATGTTGCTGCATCATTATAAATCAGAGTCCATAGTTTATATTGGAGTTCACTCTTGGTGTTGTATATTGTATGATTTTGGACAAACATATAATGATATGTATCTACCATTATAGTTTCACACTGCCCTAAAAATCCTCTGTGCTCTACCTATTCATCTATCCCACTGGTCGCAACCACTGATATACTGTCTCTGTAGTTTTTTCTTTTCCAGATTGTCATACAGTTGGAAACACACAATCTGAAAGCCTTTTCGGATTGGCTTTTTTCACTTAGTAATATGCATTTATTGTTCCCCATGTCTTTTCATAACTTGGTAGCTCTTTTCTTTTTAACCCTGAATAATATTCTATTCTCTGAATGTGTCACAGTTTACTTATTTATTCACCTGCTGAAGGACATTTTGAGTACTTCCAAGTTTTGGCAATTATGAATAAAGCTGATATAAACATCCATGTGAAGGTTTTCCTGTGGACAGAAGTTTTTAACTCTTTCATGTAAATACCAAGGAACACAATTGGATCGTATGGTAAAAGTATGTTTAGTTTTGTAAGAAATTGTCAAACTGTCTTCCATGGTAGCTGTGACATTTTGCATTTCCACCAGCAGTGAATGAGAGTGCCTGTTGCTCTACATCCTCACCAGCATTTAGTGTTGTTAGTGTCTTGGTATTTACCTATTCTAATAGGTTGTAGTGGTATCTCATTGTTGTTTTAATTTGCATTTCTCTGATAACATATGATGTGAAACATCTTTTCATGTGTTTTTTTGCTATCTGTATACCTTCTTTGTTGAGATGTCTGTTAAGGTCTTTGACCCATTTTGTTGAATGGGTTGTTTGTTTTCTTACTGTTGCATTTTAAGAGTTCTTTGTATATTTTTGGTAACAGTCCTTCATCAAATGTGTATTTTGTAATTATTTTCTCCCAGTCTCTGGCATCTTTGTTATTTTCTTGATAGTGACTTTCTTAGAGGAGAAAATTTTAATTTTAATGTAGTGCAGCTCATCAATTCTTTCATGCGTCGTGCCTTTGGTGTTATATTTTAAAAGTCATTGTCATACACAATGGCATCTAGATTTCTCCTATGTTATCTTCTAGGAGTTTTATAGTTTTGCATTTTACAATTAGGTCTGTGCTCTATTTTGAATTTTTTTTTTTTTTTGCAGAGTGAAAGGTCTTTGTTTAAATATATTATTTATGTATTTTCCTGGTGGTCCAGCGGTTAAGACTTAGCCTTCCAAGGCAGGGGGTGTGGGTTGGATCACTGGTCGGGGAGCTAAGATCCCACATACCTCGTGACCAAAAAACCAAAACATAAAACAGAAGCAACATTGTAACAAATTCAATAAAGACTTAAAATATATATATTATTTATTTGCATGTGGGTGTCCAGTGTTTCAGCACTTTTGTTGAAAAAACTGTTTTTTTAAGTCTCCATTTTATCGCCTTGGCTCTTTTGTCAAAAATCAGTTGACTATATTTATGTGGGTCTATTTCTGGGCTTTCTATTCCAGCATTCTTTTACATTCAGTTAAACAATTAATGTTGAATTTATATCAGTTTCTGCTTAATTACTTGCTTAAGAATTTCTGGGTTGTATATAGATAGAAAATGTTTAATTTAATTCAAGAATTATTTACAGAGTGAAAAAATCAAGTGGGAAGTGACATGTAGTTGTCATTGACAATAGACAAACATGGTGAATGTATGAATGATTTAGGAATAAGAGTTTTACAGTAATTTGTTCATAGTCCTCAATTGGTTTTTTGAAAAAAATTAAAATAGGATACAATATTTAAGTATTAATCTCTATGAGCAAAAAGATTATAATGTCACTTTTATTAGTTTTCAAAGATAAAGACTTGTGTTTCAAAGATAAAACACAAGATGTCTAAAAATTTCTGATTTTTTTGTCAGATATTTACTGAAAATTTCAAACAGGATGAAATAGTAGCTATTATATGTTAAAACATCTAATTAAATAAATCTTGTTAAACTATGATAACACAGAATATTCTAATAATAGTTTTCAGAGAAAATAGTTTATTTGTTGGAATCTGAACAAGAAGTAACCAAACTGATGCTTTGAGAATGCAAGTATCTATTACACACCTTTCCTAAGGATTTTCCTATCTATCCAATTCATCAGAGATATCACTGGTGGTAAAAGTGAAATGAAACCAAAATGCAGACAAAAGTCAGAGATGATTTTTTTCTGCAATTCCATTTTAAGAACCAGTGTTCTAAGATATATTTTATTTAAGAGGTTTTAAAAATCATAAAGTAGATGCAAAAGTATTAGAAAAAAATAGAAGCAATAATTTAAAATATGCCTCTGAAAAATTTTAGAAAATAAATTTGAAAGCAGTGCACCACGCTTCTCTTTGTGAATTGTCAATCACAAGAACCATTAACAGCAACTAAATCTTCAAGTTTAAAAGGTGAAGAATAGGTTAGTCATTGACTTGGTTATTTAGAACATAGGAAAAAAAGAAGGAAAACAAAATTACTTTGTGGTTATATTATCAACATCATCAATACTGAAATTCATATGAAAGTGAACCTCTTTTGGAGTAGACGTTGTTAGCATTCACCAGTCTAATCATTCTTCAGGGTACACAAAGGAATGCACTCTTTGTTCCTTGAAATTTGATAACACCATTTGAATAGTTCTAGAATAAAATATTAGAGAAGTGATATATATCATCACCAGTCTGAAGAATTTAACTGATGGTTTGAGTCATTCATCCTCTGTTACAATAAATTCTGGGTTAGCTTTTCTTTGAAGATGGCCAACCAACAATTTCTCTCTTCCTTGTATGCACATGCCAGTCCTCTCATGCAGAGATTGACTCTATATTTTCCTTTTCCCTTGAATTTGGATGACCTTGTAACTTTCATTCCTAGTAAAACATAGTAAAAGTGACCCTGTGACAGTTTCAGGCCTAGTCTGGAAGAACCCTGGGTGTTTATTGCTGTCTTTTAAGACAGATGCCATCTAAATAGATTCAAGCCAGAATATATGATATTGAGAGATCGTGGACAGAGAGAGAGTTAGATTCAGTCCTCTAGTCATTCTTGCACCACACATGTGAGACCATCTTGGACTTGCCAACCCAAGCAGCTGCTAACTGAATGTAGCAGCATGGGTGAACCAAGACAAGACCATAGGAAAAACTGCCTCGTCAACTGAAAAGGTCATGAGATAGAGTAAAGCTTTGAATTTTTTTAAAGCCATTAAATTTGGGGATGGTTTGTTGTGAGATAACCTATAATCAAAATTAACCTTGAAAATGCATGTTGATATCTGACCATCAGAAAATGATGGATCTGTTGTCAACCTAGTTCTTAAGAACAACCTCACATTGCAAGACCCCTCCTTAGCCCCTCATCCCTCTCAAACCATTCAATAATAAATGAACCTTTGCTTTTTTAATCCACTTAAATTTGGGGTGGGTTTGCATCAGAATCATCTGGAGCACTTGGTAAAACACAGATTACATGAAGACTCAACTAGGGAAGGACGCTTCCAATATGTCCTCACATAATCACTCAAAAGGCCATTGTCAGAATTCAGCTTCTTGTGGGCTGTCAGTTGAAGGTTTCCAAGTTTCTTGCCAGGTGGAACAGAGAAAGAGCCAGAAAGAGAATCCAAACCAAATGAAAGACACAGACTTTTAAAATCGAATCTTGGAAATGACCCTCATCACATTTGCCAAATATTTTTCATCATGAGCAAGTTAGTAGGTCCAGGCACACATGGGGAAGGGACTTACAAGGGCATGAAAACCAGGAATTGGGGGAAATTGTGAGTCATTTCAGAAACTGACTACCACCGGGAGGCTGAGAATTTGGCAAAATATGTTAAGGTACACATATAAAAATAATATAAAATAAATAATAGAAAAATGCTATGAATTTTTAAAAAGAGCAGTTGTGTTCTTGTATTAAGATGAAGTTTTAGACCATTAGCAGAAAGGGGACTCACTTTAAGAAATAGGTTTATTAACAATAAAGAAAATTCAACTTTTCACACAGTCTGTGACTGTTTTGTTTTTAATCTATCCTGTATGTCTATAAGGATATGCATATATTTAACACTACTCTTAGCCTATGAATACACACTTATGTACATTGCCCTTTTTAATGACTTGAACTGTTTTTCAAAGGATGTTGATCCTTTGAGTAAATTTCCTTTTGGAAAGTATACCCATCATTCTTTTAATATCTGTTCCTTATTTAACTATTTGAAAACTAAGTCCATATTGGTAGACAGTTGTTTTCAGTTGTCATTAATCTATATGATTTTTTTGCCCAAAACAAATATATTACTAAAATAAATACCTAAAAGTGGAAAAGCTTGGAAAAACATAAAGTGCATTTTTCATTTTGAAAGATATTGCTGAATGTTCTGCAAGGATGTTTTACCCAATTTTCCATATAATTCAATAATGTATAGGAGAGCTGTTCAAACCTTTGTCAGCACTGTGAATATTATAGATACTTTTTACTTGACAAAACTGATTGCCAAAGACTAGCTTCCCATTGAAGTTTAATATGTATCTCTTTTATTATAAGCGTGCTAGGTCATATTTCAACAGGGTTTAAATCTTTATGCAGTTTTTTTGCAAACTACTTCCTTTGCTGCTTTTTTTCTCCTGGATTGTTGATCTTTTCTTTTTGATTTCTAAGAATCCTTTAGAACAGTTTATCAGAATTAGATATTGCTCTCTTCCCAGTTTGTATCTTGTTTTATGCTGTATCTAAGTTTAGTTGCAAAGCAGAAATGTTTAAATTACAGGAATTTCAATAGTTCAATATAGCATCGATACCACTGAATACTTGATCTCCAAATTGCAACTCTGATAAAGTAGTGCGGTAGATAAGGAGATGTACTTCCCACATCTCCTTTAATGAAGGACTTGGCTGTCCATGTAAATGTGAGTGGTATGGTCAGCAGGCAGCCTCCAGCTGTGTGTCAGCTGACTCTCTCAGCTTCTGGCTCAGTTTCAAAGAGCCACCTTGTCTGAAGTCATTCTTCTTCCCATAACAGCTCATAACCAGTACTACTAGTCCATTTCTCTTTATACAGCATAAGTCTGACAGTCTCCGAGCTACCTGCTGGGTAGACAGAGGATTTGTCAGGCTCACCTTCAATTTGACTTCTTCCTCTGATCAACCCTACATCCTGTACCTTGAAGAGGTGTAAAGTTTGCACTCCAAACTTTGTCTCAGTGTCTGCTTCTCAAGTACTCAACTTGTCAATGGTCAGTTCTTAACCACAACAGCTAAGGTTGCTAACCCCAGCAGCGATTTAATAAGCTGCCTACTTCTTTTGTTTAAGCTGCCCAGTTTGTGGTACTTTATTAAGGCAGCACTAGCAAACTAATACAACTACCAATTATCCTGTTGTAGATTTCTTTATCTACTGTCTTCCCTTTCCTTCTTCCCTCCCATCTATCCCTCCCTCCCTCCCTCCTTCTCTCCCTCCCTCCCTCCCTCCCTTCCTTCCTTCCTTCCTTCTTTTCTTCCTTCCTTCTTTCCATCCATCTGTCCATCTGTCATTTGTTTGGAATTTAGTATACACTTACTTTGTTCAAAAGTGCATACCATTGGTTAATTCTGGACAAAGTTATTAACCATTTGTTATCATGGTTTCCTCTATTATCTCATTCTTGACTCCAATTAGAAGTATGGATTCTACTTCTCCCTCTAGCCTCTATTTCTTAAGTTCGTTTTTCATATTTTCTAGCTTTTAATCCTCTGTGTGCAACATTCTATGTAATGTATTTAGATCTGTTTTCCAACTTTAAAATTTTGCTCTTCCTTGCCTAACTTTTTAAATTTTAGAGTAAATGTATTTCATTTTAGAGTATCAGTTTTGTCTTTTTATATCTGTCTAGTTATTTTAGGCATTTTTTTTTGCATGTTGAATTCTGTTTATATCTTTAAACACTGTTAAACAGTACAGACTCGTTTTTTATTTATCTGATATACTCTGTGCACTTCTACAAGGACAGCAAATTTGTGATTATTTGATCTCTTTGTTCTCTTTAACGTGTATGGTCTTATCTGTAAACATTGTAACATTTTTGTTCTTTTCTACTTGCTTAGTGAAAAGCAAGGTAAAGAGAAAATGTTAGAATGAACATGTGGGAGGGGTGTAGGTGCAGAGAAGGCAGATTTTAGGAAGGAAGAGGCCATGTTTAGAACAACTCTTGAAATTAAGAAGAAAGGAGATTTTACCAATGGGCCAGTAGAAAAGCTATATTGACTTCTCCCTCCCCTGCAAATTTTAGGAAAATTAATGACAAGTAGTAAATAAGTGAAAAAACAAATTGCAGTTGTTCTTCATACAAAGAGAATATGGAACACAATAACATCCTTATGACTAATAACAGCCCTCAACACACACATTCCCAGAAAGCAAATGAAAACTATAACCTAGTATCTTAAAATGTGCTAAACACAAGAAGACCTGATATTACATATGATGATGGAAGCTACATATGGTGTTTTCTTTGTTTTTATTTTTTATTTTTTTTTTGCAGTATGCGGGCCTCCCACTCTTGTGGCCTCTCCTGTTGCAGAGCACAGGCTCCGGACACGCAGGCCCAGCGGCCATGGCTCGCAGGCCCAGCCGCTCAGCGGCATGTGGGATCTTCCCGTACCGGGGCACGAACCCGTGTCCCCTGCATCAGCAGGCGGACTCTCAACCACTGAGCCACCAGGGAAGCCCCATATGGTGTTTTCTTGCCACCTCCCTCAAAAAAGAAATGCAACCTGAATTTGTTCAAAAGTTTTGATATGACCTTTAATTTACAACTATAGCTATGCCAGGAGGATTCACCCAACAAAATTGTAAATCTCTGAATATTCAGGTTTCTCCAGCAAAATATGTACAAGGAGGTTAAAATAGAAAGAAACAAAAAAAAGGAACATATAAACTAAAGAAACTTCGGACACCTTTCAACCAAAGAAAATGAAAGGGTTGTATTTGGATGTTGATTCAAATGCATTGTAATTCATATTTATGTGATGCAAATTGGAAATTAACATACTGGATATTTGATTATACTAAATAATTATTTAAAATATGATAAAAATAGCCCTTATTCTTTTTTTATGGTTCATGGTAAAATTATATCTGGCTAACTCTTCTATAATATTGAAGGGGTAGATGGAAAAGGATATTGATCTCAACTTTTTCCATGAACTGGTAATTGTTAAAACTCTCCCTTGAGTATAGATTAGAAATACTTCAAAAAACAGAGTGAATCATGAAAATAAATAACAAAAATAAAGTGAAAAAGAAAAGTAATGTATTTATTTTGAATGACTGTAATACTGTCCTCTCATATGTTTAATGATTTTTGAAGGATGAGAATCTGGCATTTAAATGTAGATTATTTCATGTTAGTTTTGTCTTTCCTCCCCCAACACTGCCCCCCATTTTATGTTCAATGATGGGAAGTCATGACCTTCTGTTGGGAAACTTAGGGACATAAAAATTGCCAGTTATAAAAATATATTATTAAATAACACCTCTGAGTCCTTTCTGTTTTACTACGTGTTCTCTACTTGAGAAAAAGAGCCTTGAACTTAGAACTTGGATTTATCACCACTTTTCTCAGCACGTGAATAGTTTAAATCATTTAACATCTCTGAAACTATTTCCTCACCTGTAGAATAGAGATAACAATACTAGCTGTCTGCATCTCACAAGATTGCCTTCAGGTATGAACAGCAGCATATTTAAAATATATTTTATATCTTGCAGTGGATAAAATGCTATCAAGTTACAATTATGTCTAGCATAGAAAAGTATTCATGTGGTAAAAACAGTATAGTTCCTGTGGAATAAATGAAACAGTTAGAATCCATGAGTAACTAAAATTAGATGAAATTATTGACTGGAAAAACAGACATATGGAAAATAGGATCTAATGAAAATATAATGCCTCTTTTCAATTGAAAGATTTATTTTTGATTTGTGAAATAGAACTGATACTGACTCACCTTAAATTTATTTATAGAACTAAAAAATTATAATTTTTAAATAAAAATTTTAATATATAAAAATAAAGCTAAATTTAAATTAATATTAAACTTCTCAAATATTTATTTAAATTATATTAGAACACAGTTTTGATTAAAAATAACTTTTAAATTATTATTAAAACATAATAAATATGGTAACTGTGACCAAAGATTATTTTCTTAATTTACAAATAGTTGCTCATAGTGTTTCCCACAATATACAACTACAATTGGGGCAGTAAAATACAAACCCACATTTCAACCAGAATGCAGCACATATAGTTAAATCATTAATAAAACAAGTTGTTCAGTAAAGCAAACATGATATGAAAAATATAATCTCTTCAGAATTTTTGTGGGGCATAATTTTCTACTTTACTAGTTCTTTAGTTTAGCACGTATATATTTGCCACAGAGCTTGGAATGAAAAGATGACCTATAATTTTAAAATATCTAATTTAGATATTTTAAGCAATCATTTAAAATTAAATATTTCATGGTATCATTGAAATATTTTTCTGAAATAATCAGGCTTTTAAAATATAAAGTTTGTAAATCTGAATGTTCAGCAGTTTCACAAAGGAAACTTTTAAAAATAAATATTATTAAAAAAAACAAAACTATAGCACACGAGAAAATAAAAAAAGAAATTTATTTGGAGATCCCAAATAAATTCCTTTCCCACCAAAAAAAAAAAAATATATATATATATATATATATAAAAGTTACTGTAGAAGACTATAAAATTGTCACAACATATCAGATTTTAAGCTGTAATATAAGGATAGTATTGTCATTTATTCTCATAAATATTAGGTAGAATTTCCAATTTGTATATACATAATTTAGATGTTTTGTAACTTAGATGAGCATGTATAAAACTGCAAATTATTAAATATTTGTCAAAGATTTTCCAACCAAAGTATGTGGTGATTTTTTTCATTCATACACTCATAGAATTCGACAGTCTTCACCTACCATTATAATTCATCAATGTGGGGATTCCATACTATTTCTTATCCATAGTTAATTAAGCTGGGTGAGTATTCTCATTTGGGAAGCTGCCAGTGTTTTAAGAACCTTTATTTTGATTTGACTTTCTTTTCCAACCAATTATGAAATAAAAGCAAAAAGGCAGATTACAAATATTTTTTTCTGTATCATCTCTTTACCAGAAATTCTCCAGTTTGTCATTTTAAAAGAAAAGGGGCAGGGGAGTTTGATTTAAGCATTGGACGGATAATGTAACCTTCATGGATTTTCACCACTGAGAGATTTAAGCAGTTGTGAACATGCATTCTTCAGAAAGCTAAAAAGCAATTTTGTCTGAATAAAACATCAGTGCGTGTCTTGTGCTGCCCATGCTTAGGAAAATGTTCTTTTCTTTGATTCTGCCCATATCCCACAATTCTACTAGCAGAGTATCTCCATTCTGTAGTTCCTGTGACAGCTTCTAGCTTTGTTAAGCACATTTATCCTAGTGTGCTCCAGCCTACAATTAAGAAACAGAGTAGAATATGTCAGAGGAAAAAATCATAACCAAACTCTTCTTTTAACAGATAATTAGGGCAAAACATGACTAGATCCAAGGTTTCTCAACATCCTGTAGTGAATTAGAATGTTTTTAAATGTCAGAGGTTCACTCAAATGTTTTCCCAATTACACTGTTTTTCAGTACACCTTCACTAATACTCCTTAATGAGATCTGGAGAGCTATTTGAAGATCATCATTAATGCAGTAAAGTTAAAGGAGGAAAAAAATTGAAGCTTTGTGTATACCTTTTATTTTATCTACTATCTCTCATTGCTTTTGAGGGAACAGCCCTATCATTATTAGGTCTATGCTTCTGAGTACAAGAAAATATTTCTGTTCATTACCTGGATGTGGTCCTTTAATGAGTACTAAATATTCTGCTTTGGAACAAATGGAAAATCCTGAAGATATTACCTTACTGACATTTGAAATCAGCAATACCAATACTAATAGCAATGGTATTTTGTTAATAGATTAATTAAACAAGAATATAAACAAATCAAAGTAATCTTAACTTAAAATGAAGAATATTTGTACTTCATGTGTATTTAACAACTTCAGGCTATGTACCTTTTGCATATAACAAGTCAATTACTTGATGATTTGAATATATCACCTTTCAGATCAACAAAAACAACTAAATGATTAAATGTATAAAACTTTACTTCATATGGGAACTTGTGTTCGAAAACATTTTCTAAGGTTTTGTTTTATCATAGGTTTTGTAAGTAAGAGAATTAATCTATTTTTACAGAAATTGTTCAGACAACATAAATTCATCTAAATTATATATAGCAGACTAAGCTTGCAGGATCTTTTTGCAAGAATATTAAATGGTATTTGTTTATAATTTTATCATGCTATCATGAAAATATAGCTTTATTCTGTCCAAGTCTTCAAAATAGCATGAAAAAATCTTAAAAGATATTTTAAAATTTATTTAAAATATTTAAGTAAAATAAGCATAGAAAGAGAAATAAAATTTCTCAAATTTCCACCATTACATTACAATAATATACACATTTGAAGGAAAATGGGTGGTACTTAAAAATAAAAAAATGATTCTAAATATCAGATAAATGACTTGACATATTTAAAAGAAAACTTTTCTGAAAGCAATGAGGCTTAAGTCAATGATAAAATGTAAATTATAAGTTCTTGTAGATACCATTTGCAGAATAAAATACATTAGTGATTAAATATTTTATTCCACTCATTTAAAAAAGGACTATTCAGAAATTCATTATTTACAGAGAAATGAAAGACAAAATGAATAACATATGAAAATATTTCCACCTGAAACATATTAAATGATAAGTATTTAACACATATATTCCAAACAGGCAAGGAAGTTCTAGCCTGCTTATTTTCTTGAAGAGGAAGCCAATAGTGTAATAAGGACTGATGATAGAATTTCCAAATATAATCATGTTTTACCCACGGTTACATCTTAAAAATATGTTGCTATAATTTTACATAAAAGCAAATATATATTGTTTCAAGGTTTAATAAAGTTTGTCAGACTACACAAAGCCAATTCTATAGCATGTCAAAAAGTATGGATAACAGCTTTAAAAATCTGTAAATTTGTGTGTGACAAAAGCTAAACATACAACTCTTGAAATCTAGAAAGTATTCATTAATAATTATTGAAAGAATAAAATAACATTATGCATACTATCTACCTTATGTAAATGATATATTTGCCTAAGATAACATGTATAAATATATATTGTGTGTTCATGTGTAAATAATTGTGTTCTCTTTATAAATGTCACATGCATTTATATGATACTTATGATAATATTCATTGTTTAATTTTGGGAAGGCAGTTTATTAAGTATTTATGTATGAAATCTAATTGAATATTCATACTATAAGCTTACTCTCATTTCATAAACACAGAAGTAAAATATTTCAGTTCCCTAAGATCACATCAATAATAACTGTCGGTGATAGGATTTTATCCAAGTCTTGCTATGTTGCTTTACCATAACATGAAGACCTATGTCTCACAAATTACTGGTATTAATTTTTTTTTTTTTTTTTTTTTGGCTGCGTTGGGTCTTCGTTGCTGCGCACAGTCTTTCTCTTGTTGCGGCGAGCAGGGGCTACTCTTCGTTGCAGTGTGTGGGCTTCTCATTGCCGTGGCTTCTCTTTTTGTTGAGCACAGGCTCTAGGTGCACGGGCTTCAGTAGTTGTGGCATGCAGCCTCAGTAGTTGTGGCTCGTGGTCTCTACAGCACAGGCTCACTAGTTGTAGCACACGGGCTTAGTTGCTCCGCAGCATGTGGGATCTTCCCGGGACAGAGCTCGAACCTGTGTTCCCTGCATTGGCAGGCGGATTCTTACCACTGAGCCACTAGTGAAGCCCTATTGGTATTATTTATTTTTGCTGATTCTCATTGGCAACAAGATGATTATTTAAAAAATGTGAAAGGATAACTACGAAATAGAGTTTCAATTGAGTTATTCTATTTATTTCTGAGCTGGAAGTTTTATTCAAATTGTTTATAAAATTTGCGCGCATATGGGCTTCCCTGGTGGCGCAGTGGTTGAGAGTCCGCCTGCCAATGTGAGGGGACGCCGGTGCGTGCCCCGGTCCGGGAAGATCCCACATGCCGTGGAGCGGCTAGGCCTGTGAGCCATGGTCGCTGAGCCTGCGCGTCCAGAGCCTGTGCTCCGCAACGGGAGAGACCACAACAGTGAGAGGCCCATGTACCGCAAAAAAAAAAAAAAAAAAAATTTGCGCGCACACTACACAGCAACCTTTAAGAGTTCAAGAAGTCATTAATTTTTGTGTAACATTTAACCAAACCACCAAAAACTTATGAGAAAGGTTAAATAATAACAATTCATTGTTATTAAGTAAGCAGCAGCTAGTAAGCATAAAATATATATTTAATGACTGAGAAGCAAATGAATACAGTAATATTTTAAAAGTTTATTTCATTAGTTGTGTCCCATTTTGCTGTTAATGCCCAGTTACTGGACAGCATTCAATATTGCCAATAACAATGATTTATTTATTTACTAATTACTAAACTTTAACAAAATTGTGCTTTATGTAGTACTAAGTATTATAACCAATATTACTGAATAACAGATTAAATTTTAATAAATAAATGAGAATAAAATGGATCATATGGTAGTTCTATTTTAAGTTTCTTGAGGAAACTCCTTTTTCCTGTACTGGCCATACCAGTCTGCATCCTCACCATTAATGTACAATGAATGAACCCTTTTCTCCAAATCCCACCAACACCTGAGAATAAAATGTTCCATACCTCCTACAAATACTTTGTATAATACTTTGCCTGGCAAAGTATTTAGAGTTAGAATTTTAAATGGACAATAAAGAAGTAAGTAGGTAGGTTAGTATATACTTAGATGATAGGTAGATCATTGACATAGATATCTAGAAATATAACTATAGAAATATAAAAACATAGGTAAATAAAAATATAAATAAGTAGATGATAGTTAGATACTCATAGACACAGACACCTACATATGCACATTCTTACATCTTATAATGCTCCTATTCCACTTTTTAAAACAATTTTATTGAGACATAATTCACTTGCCGTATAATTCACACATGGACTGAGGAACTAAATAAACATTTTTCCAAAGAAGACATACACATGTCCAATAGGTGCATAAAAATGATGCTTGGCATCACTAATCATCAGGGAAATGTAAATCTAACCCACAGTGAGATATTACCGCACACCTTTTAATTTGGCTGTCATCAAAAAGACAAGAGATAAGTGTAGGGAAAGATGTGTAGAAAGGGAAGTCTTGTGCACCTTTTTTTGGAAATGTATATTAGTGCAGCCACTATGGAAAAGAGTATGGAGGATTCTCAAAAAATTAAAAATAGAACTACCATATAATCCAGCAATTCCACTTCTGGGAATATATCCAAAGGAAATGAAAATACTAACTAGAAAAGATATCTGCACCCACATGTTCATAGCAGCATTAATTTACAATAGCCAAGATATGGCAACAACCTACGTGTCTATCAATGGATGAAGGGAAAAAGAAGATGTGATCTATATCTATAGCCATATATATATATATCTATGTCTATATCCATATAACTCACCCATGAGAAAGAAGGAAATCCTGCCATTTGCAGCAGCATAGATGGACTGGAAGACATTATGCTAAGTGAGATATGTCAAACAGAAAAAGACGAATACTGTATGATATAACTTATAATTGAAATCTAAAAAAGTCAAATTTGTAAAACCAAAGATTACAATGATTGTTGCCAGGGGTTGGGGTGTAGGGGAGTTGGAGAGATGTTGGTCAAAAGGGACAAACTTGCAATTAGAAGATTAATAAGTTTGGGGGTAATGCACAACAGTGTGATCATAGTTAACCATACTGTATTATACACTTGAAAGTTACTAAGAGACTGCTGTAGATCTTAAATATTCTCACCACACACACAAAAAAAAAATTATGTGAGGTGTTAGCTAATGCTATGGTGGTAATCAAATTTCAATATGTAAGTGTATCAAATCAAGACATTGTATACCTTAAACTTATACAATGGTATATGTCAGTTACATCTCAATTAAAAAAAGAATATGATTAATACTTTTCATTATATTAACAGCTATGTGTAATTACCATCATAATCAGTTTTAGAATATTTCTATTATCTCAAAAAAATAACTTTAGCCATTATCTTTAGCCATCACTCTCTCAACCCCTTCCACCTAGTCTTAAGCAACCATTAAACTACTTTCTCTACAGTGATATCCCAATTCTGGACTTTGGTGATAATGGAATTACATAGTATGTGGAATTTTGTAACTGGCTTTTTTCACATAGAAATAATGTTTTCAAGTTTCATTCATGTTGTAGAATGTCTCAGAACTTAGTTCTCTCTTTAAAAAATAAAAAACAACGTTTATTTACTAGAGTAGTTTCAGGTTAACAGCCAAATTAAGAGGAAGGTACAGAAATTTCCTGTATATCCTTTTCCCCCATGCATGCGTAGATCCCTTCATTGCCTTCATCCCCCAAGAAAGCACTACATTAGCTATAGTTGGTGAACTTACATTGACACATCATAATCACGTGAAGTCCATAGTTTGCCTTATGGTTCTCTCTTAGTACTGTATATTCTGTGAGTTTGGAAAAATCTGTAATGACATAGATTCAGCATTATAGTATCATACAGAGTATTTTCATTACCCTGAAAATCCTCTGTGCTTTGCCTATTCATCCCTCTCCCCATCCTCCAAACTTCTTTGTACTGTTTACATAGTTTTGCCTTTCCCAGAATGTCATATAGTTATAATCATACAGTAAGTAGCCTTTTCTATTTTTTTCTTTTTACTTAGTAATGTGCATTTAAGGATTCTCCATGTCTTTTCATTCTTGATAACTCATTTGTTTTTAGTGCAGCATAATATTCCATTGCATGGATGTACCACAGTTTATTTACCCATTCACATATGAAGGGACATCATGATTGTTTTGGCAATTATAAATAAAACTGCTCTAAACATTCTTGTACAAGTTTCTGCAGGGACATGTGTTTTCAGCTACTTTAGGTTAATTATAAGGAGCATGATTGCTGGATCATATACTCAGAGCATGTTTAGTTTTGTAAGAAACCACCAAAATATCTTCCAAAGTGGCTGTACCACTTTGCATTTCTACCAGCAATGAATGAGAGTCCTGTTGCTCCACATCACATCATTGTAAGCATTTGATGCTGTCAGTGTTACAGACTTCAGCTATTCTACTATGTGTGTGATGGTTCTCATAGTTGTTTTAAGTTGACATTTGCTTATTTGTCATCTGTATATCTTCTTTGGTGAGGTGTCATTTAAGGTTTTAACCAATTTTTTTTTATCAGGTTGTTTTCTTACTGCTGAGTTTTAAGAGTATTCTGTATATTTTAAATAAGATTTCTTTGTCACATGAGTCTTGCAGATATTTTCTTCCAATCTGTGGCTTGTCTTCTCATTCTCTTAACATTGTCTTTCACAGATCAGAAGTTTTTTATTTTTTGGTTTTTGGTTTTTTCTTGCAGTACGCGGGCCTCTCACTGTTGTGGCCTTTCCCGTTGTGGAGCACAGGCTCCGGGCACTCAGGCTCAGCAGCCATGGCTCACGGGCCCAGCCACTCCGCAGCATGTGGGATCTTCCCAGACCGGGGCACGAACCCGTGTCCCCTGCATCGGCAGGCGGACTCTCAACCACTGCGCCACCAGGGAAGCCCAGAAGTTTTTAATGTTAATACAGTCCAGCTAATCAACATTTTCTTTCATGAATTGTGCTTCCATGGTGTATCTAAAAATTATTGTGATACCTAAGATCATCTAGTTTTTCTCCTATGTTATCTTCTAGGAGGTTTATAGTTTTGAGTTTTATAATTAGGTCTATGATCCATTTTGAGTTAACTTTTGTAAAGGGTGTAAGACCTACATTTAAATACATTTTTTTGGACCTTGGGTAGCCACTTGCTTCAGCACCATTTATTGAAAAGACTTTTTTCTTCATTGTATTGCCTTTGCTCCATTGTCAAGAATCAGTTGTTTATTTTATTTATTATTTTTATTTATTTATTTTATTTATTTATTCTTTCAGGCAAATCTATTTATTTATTATTTTTGGCTGTGTTGGGCCTTTGTTGCTGTGCAAGGGCTTTATCTAGTTGTGGTGAGCACGGGCTACTCTTCATTGTGGTGCATGGGATTCTCATTGCGGTGGCTTCTCTTGTTGTGGGGCATGGGCTCTAGGCACGTGGGCTTCAGTAGTGGTACACAGGCTCAGTAGTTGCAGAGCGCAGGCTCTAGAGCACAGCCTCAGTAGTTGTGGCACACGGGCTTAGTTGCTCTGCGGCGTGTGGGATTTCCCTGGATCAGGGCTTGAACCCATGTCCCCTGCATTGGCAGGCAGATTCTTAACCACTGCACCACCAGGGAAGTCTCTCAGTTGATTATGTTTATGTGGGTGTATTTCTCTATTCTTTTCCATTGATGTGTTTATCTAGTCTTTTCCAATATCACTGTATCTTCTTAACTTTTTTGTATTTTTTTCAATTGAAGTATACTTGATATACAATATTATATAACTTACAGATGTACAATATAGTGATTCACCATTTTTAAAGGTTATACTCCATTTATAGTTATTATAAAATGCTAACTATATTCTTGTAACTTATTTTATTCATAATAGTCTGTAACTCTTAATCCCCTACCCCTTTTGCCCCTCCCCCATCCCTTGTCCCACCTGTAACCAAGGTTTGTTCTTCATATCTCTGAATCTGTTTTTTTGTAAAATAATCACTAGTTTGTTATTGTTTTCCGATTCCATATATAAGTGATATCATGCATAATTTGTCTTTCTCTGTCTGACTTATTTCACTTAGCATAATAACCTCCAAACCTATCTGTGTTGCTACAAATGGCAAAATTTCATTTTTTATGGCTGAGTGCTATTCCATTGTATAAGTATATAAATAACATGTCTTTTTTTTTAAACATCTTTATTGGAGTACAATTGCTTTACAATGGTGTGTTAGTTTCTGTTTTATAACAAAGTGAATCATCTATACGTATATATACATACCAATATCTCCTCCCTCTTGCTTATCCCTCCCACCCTCCCTATCCCACCCCTCTAGGTGGACTCAGCGCACCAAGCTGATCTCCCTGTGCTATGTGGATGCTTCCCACTAGCTAGCTATTTTTCATTTGGTAGTGTATATTTGTCCATGCCACTCTCTCACTTCGTCTCAGCTTCCTCCTCCCCGTGACCTCAAGTCCATTCTCTACATCTGTGTCTTTATTCCTGTCCTGCCCCTAGGTTCTTCAGAACCATTTTCTTTTTTTTTTTTTTCGATTCCATATATATGTGTTAGCATACGGTATTTCTTTTTATCTTACTGACTTACTTCACTCTGTATGACAGTCTCTAGGTCCATCCACCTTGCTACAAATAACTCAATTTCTTTTCCTTTATGGCTGAGTAATATTCCATTGTATACATGTGCCAGATCTTCTTTATCCATTCATCTGTTGATGGACACTTAGGTTGCTTCCATGTCCTGGCTATTGTAAATAGAGCTGCAATGAACATTGTGGTACATGACTCTTTTTGAATTATGGTTTTCTCAGGGTGTACGCACAGTAGTGGGATTGCTGGGTCTTATGGTATTTCTATTTTTAGTTTTTTGAGGAACCTCCATACTGTTCTCCATAGTGGCTGTATCAATTTACATTCCCACCAACAATGCAAGAGGGTTCCCTTTTCTCCACACCCTCTCCAGTATTTACTGTTTGTAGATTTTTTGTTGATGACCATTCTGAACAGTGTGAGGTGATACCTCATTGTAGTTTTGATTTGCATTTCTCTGATGATTACTGATGTTGACCATCCTTTCATGTGTTTCATCTTCTTTCGAGAAATGTCTATTTAGGTCTTCTCATTTTTGGATTGGGTTGTTTGTTTTTTGATATTGAGCTGCATGGGCTGCTTGTATATTTTGGAGATTAATCCTTTATCAGCCACTTCATTTGCAAATATTTTCTCCCATCTGAGGGCTGTCATTTCGCCTTGTTTATGCTGTGCAAAAACTTTGAAGTTTCATTAGGTCCCATTTGTTTATTTTTGTTTTTATTTCCATTTCTCTAGGAGGTGGGTCAAAAAGGATCTTGCTGTGATTTATGTCATGGAGTTTTTTGCCTATGTTTTCCTGTAAGAGTTTAATAGTGTCTGGCCTTACATTTAGGTCTTTAATCCATCTTGAGTTTATTTTTGTATACCATGTCTTCTTTATCCATTTATCTGTTGATGGACACTGAGGTTGCTTTCATATCTTGGCAATTGTAAATAATTTTGCCAATGTCTCTTGATTACTGTAGCTTTACAGTAAGTCTAGAAGTTGGGTAGTGTCTCTCCTCCAACCTTGTTCTCCTCCTTCAATATTATGTTGGCTATTTTGGGTCTTTTGCCTCTCCATATAAACTTTAGAATTAGTTTGTCACTATCCACAAAGTAACTTGGGATTTTGATTGGAATTGCTACATGTACAGAACAATTTGGGAGGAAGTGATATCCTATGTTACATCTTCCTATCCATGAACATGAAATATCTCTCCATTTGTTTACTTCTTCCTTGAACTAATAAACCATTCTAGCAAGATTGTAAGATATAAGGTTATTATACAAAATGCAATTAAATCCTTTCCTATATACCAGCATGAATAAGTGATATTTCAAATTAAAAACAAAATATTGTTTACATTGGCACACCCCTAAATCTAACAAAATATATACAAAATCTATATGAAGAAAACTACAGAACTCCAGTGAATGAAATCCAATAAGTAAATAAATGAAGAGATATTCCTTGTTGGAAAGTTGGGGCATGGGCAACCAACACTGAAATGCACATAGAGGGAAAATTCTGTACACTGAAGAAACCTGAAACTGTGAATCTTGGAGCTTCTTGACTAGTAGCTATTGAGAGAGAAGTAGAGTGACTTCACAGCTGTTTGGTGGTAGCATTTGGCTCTAGGGGAGAAAAAAAAGGTTGTATTACTCTTTGAAAGAGAACAAATGCTTCTGGCTCTTTTGTCACTAGAATGTGATGACATGGGCTGGGGAAGTACACAACTTCTGACTTTCAAGGATTGTTTGCCATTCAATATTCCTTAATCTAGGTTATGCATTTTCTTTTCTCAAAAAGCCCTGACATACAGAAATGTGAAAAAATTCCTGTATCTTGGTTTCTTGACAGACACGTATACGAAATGTCAAATCTTTTTTTTTTTTTAACATCTTTACTCCAATTGGAGTAACATCTATACTCCAATTATACTGGAGTATAATTGCTTTACAATGGTGTATTAGTTTCTACTTTACAACGAAGTGAATCAGCTATACTTACACATATACACCGTATCTCCTCCCCCTCTATCCCCATATCTGCTGCCTCTTGCATCTCCCTCCCACCCTCCCTATCCCACCCCTCTAGGTGGTCAAAAAGCACTGAGCTGATCACCCTGTGCTATATGGCTGCTTCCCACTAGCTATCTATTTTACATTTGGTAGTGTATATATGTCCATACCACTCTCTCACTTCGTCCCAGCTTACCATTCCCCCTACCCGTGTCTTCAAGTCCATTCTCTATGTCTGCGTCTTTATTCCTATCCTGCCCCTAGGTACTTCAGAACCAGCTTTTTTTCTTTTTTTCTTTTTTGATTCCATATATATATATATATATATATATATATATATATATATATATATGGAATTCCATATATAACACGGTATTCCAAATACCGTGTTAGCATACGGTATTTGTTTTTCTCTTTCTGACTTACTTCACTCTGTATGACAAACTCTAGGTCCATCCACCTCACTAAAAATAACTCAATTTCATTTCTTTTTATGGCTGAGAAATATTGCATTGTATATATGTGCCAGATCTTCTTTCTCCATTCATCTGTTGATAGACACTTAGGTTGCTTCCATGTCCTGGCTATTGTAAATAGAGCTACAATAAACATTGTGGTACATGACTCTTTTTGAATTATGGTTTTCACAGGGTATAGGCCCAGTAGTGGAATAGCTGGGTCTTATGGTAGCTCTATTTTTAGTTTTTTGAGGAACCTCCATACTGATCTCCATAGTGGCTGTATCAATTTACATTCCCACCAACAGTTCAGAATAATTCCCTTTTCTCCACACCCTGTCCAGCAATTACTGTTTGTAGATTTTATGATGATGGCCATTCTGAGCGGTGTGAGATGATACAACTTTGTAGTTTTGATTTGCATTTATCTAATGGTTAGCAATATTGAGCATTCTTTCATGTGTCTGTTGGCAATCTGTACATCTTTGCAGAAATGTCTAATTAGGTCTTCTGCCCATTTTTGGATTGGGTTGTTTATTTTTTTGATATTAGCTGCTTGTAAGTTTTGGAGATTAATCCTTTGTCAGTTGCTTTATTTGCAAATATTTTCTCCCATTCTGAGGGTTTTTTCATCTTGTTTATGGTTTCCTTTGCTGTGCAAAAGCTTTTAAGTTTCATTAGGTCCCATTTGTTTATTTTCATTTTTATTTCCTTTTCTCTAGGAGGTAGGTCAAAAAGAATATTGCTGGGATTTAGGTCATGGAGTGTTTTGCCATTGTTTTCCTCTAAGAGTTTTATTGTGTCTTTCCTTACATTTAGGTCTTTAATCCATTTTGAGTTTATTTTAGTGTATGTTGTTAAGGAGTGTTCTAATTTCATTCTTTTACATGTAGCTGTCTAGTTTTCCCAGCACCCTTTATTGAGGAGGCTGTCTTAACTCCATTGTATATTCTTACCTCCTTTATCAAAGATAAGGTGACCATAGGGTACATGGGTTTATCTCTGGGCTTTCTATCCTGTTCCATTAATCTATATTTCTGTTTTTGTGTCAGTACCATACTATCTTGATTATTGTAGCTTTGTACTATAGTCTGAAGTTGGGGAGCCTGATTCCTCCAGCTCCGTTTTTCGTTCTCAAGACTGCTTTGGCTATTTGGGGTCTTTTGTGTTTCCATACAAATTGTGAAATTTTTTGTTCTAGTTCTGTGAAAAATGCCAGTGGTAATTTGATAGGGATTACATTGAATCTGTAGATTGCTTTGGGTAGTAGTCATTTTCACAATGTTGATTCTTCCAATCCAAGAACATGGTATATTTCTCCATTTGTTTATGTCATCTTTGATTTCTTTCATCAGTGTCTGACAGTTTTCTGCATACAGTTCTTTTGTCTCCTTTGGTAGGTTTATTCCAAGATATTTCCTTCTTTTGGTTGCAGTGGTAAATGGGAGTGTTTCCTTAATTTCTTTACAGATTTTTCAACATTAGTGTATAGGAATGCAAGAGATTTCTGTTCATTAATTTTGTATTCTGCTACTTTACCAAATTCATTGATTAGCTCTAGTAGTTTTCCAGTAGTGTCTTTGGGATTCTCTATGTATGGTATCATGTCATCTGCAAACAGTGACAGCTTTATTTCTTCTTTTCCTGTTTGGATTCCTTATATTTCTTTTTCTTCTCTGATTGCTGTGGCTAAAACTTCCAAAACTATGATGAATAATCGTGGTGAGAGTAGGCAACCTTGTCTTGTTCCTGATTTAGTGGAAATGGTTTCAGTTTTTCACCACTGAGAATGATGTTGGCTGTGGGTTTGTCATATATGGCCTTTATTATGTTGAGGTAAGTTCCCTCTATGCCTACTTTCTGGAGGGTTTGTATCATAAATGGGTGTTGAATTTTGTCAAAAGCTTTTTCTGCATCTATTGAGATTATCATATGGTTTTTCTCATTCAGTTTGTTAATATGATGTATCACATTGATTGATTTGCATATACTGAAGAATCCATGCATTCCTGGGAAAAACCCCACTTAATCATGTTATATGATCCTTTTAATGTGCTGTTGGATTCTGTTTGCTAATATTTTGTTGAGGATTTTTGCATCTATGTTCATCAGTGATATTGGCCTGTAGTTTTCTTTCTTTGTGACATCTTTTTCTTTTTTTGTTATCTGGGTGACTGTGGCCTCACAGAATGTGTTTGGGAGTGTTCCTCCCTCTGCTATATTTTGGAAGAGTTTGAGAACGATACATGTTAGCTCTTCTCTAAATTTTGACAGAATTCGCCTGTGAAGCCATTTGGCCCTGGGCTTTGTCTGTTGGAAGATTTATAATCACAGTCTCAATTTCAATGACTATGATTGTTCTGTTTATATTTTCTATTTCTTCCTGGTGCAGTCTCGGAAGGTTGTGCTTTTGTAAGAATTTGTCCATTTTTTCCAGGTTGTCCATTTTATTGTTATATAGGCACTTGTAGTAATCTCTCATGATCCTTTGTATTTCTGCAGTGTCATTTGTTACTTCTCCTTTTTCATTTCTAATTCTATTGATTTCAGCCTTCTCCCTTTTTTCTTGATGAGTCTGGCTAATGGTTTATCAATTTTGTTTATCTTCTCAACGAACCAGCTTTTAGTTTTATTGATCTTTGCTATCGTTTGCTTCATTTCTTTTTCATTTATTTCTGATCTGATCTTTATGATTTCTTTCCTTCTACTCCTTTTGGGGTTTTTTTGTTCTTCTTTCTCTAATTGCTTTAGGTGTAAGGTTAGGTTGTTTATTTGAGATGTTTCTTGTTTCTTGAGGTAGAATTGTATTGCTAAAAACTTTCATCTTCAAACTGCTTTTACTACATCCCATAGGGTTTGGGTTGTCATGTTTTCACTGTCATTTGTTTCTAGGTATTTTTTGATTTCCTCTTTGATTTCTTTGGTGATCTCTTGGTTATTTAGTAGTGATTGTTTAGCCTCCATGTTTTTGTATTTTTTACAGATTTTTTTTCCTGTAATTGATATCTAGTCTCATGGCATTGTGGTCAGAAAAGATCCTTGATATGATTTCAGTTTTCTTAAATTTACCAGGGCTGGATTTGTGACCAAAGGTATGATCTATCCTGGAGAATGTTCCATGAGCACTTGAGAAGAAAGTGTATTCTGTTGTTTTTGAATGGAATGTCCCATAAATATCAATTAAGTCCATCTTGTTTAAAGTATCATTTAAAGCTTGTGCTTCCTTATTTATTTTCATTTTTGATGATCTGTCCATTGGTTAAAATGAGGTGTTAAAGTCCCCTACTGTGATTGTGTTACTGTCGATTTCCCGTTTTATGGATGTTAGCATTTGCCTTATGTGTTAAGATTCTCCTATGTTGGGTGCATAAATATTTACAATTGTTATATCTTCTTCTTGGATTGATCCCTTGATCATTATGTAGTATTCTTCTTTGTCTCTTGTAATAGTCTTTATTCTAAAGTCTATTTTGTCTGATATGAGAAATGCGACTCCAGCTTTATTTTGATTTCCATTTGCATGGAATATCTTTTTCCATTCCCTCACTTTCTGTCTGTATGTGTCCCTAGGTCTGAAGTGGGTCTCTTGGAGACAGCATATATATGTGTCTGGTGTTTGTATCCATTCAGCCAGTCTGTGTCTTTTGGTGGGAGCATTTAATCCATTTACATTTAAGGTAATTATCAATATGTTTGTTCCTATTACCATTTTCTTAATTGTTTTGGGTTTGTTATTGTAAATCTTTTCCTTTTCTTGTGTTTCCTGCCTAGAGAAGTTCCCTTAGCATTTGTTGTTGGTGGTGCTGAATTCTCTTAACTTTTGCTTGTCTGTAAAGCTTTTAATTTCCCTGTTGAAACTGAATGAGATCCTTGCTGGGTAGAGTAATCTTGGTTGTAGGTTTTTTCCATTCATTCCTTTAAATATGTCTTCCCATCCCTTCTGGCTTGCAGCGTTTCTGCTGAAAGATCAGCTGTTAACCTTATGGGGATTCCCTTGTAGATTATTTGTTGTTTTTCCCTTGCTGCTTTTAATATTTTTTTCTTTTTATTTAATTTTTTGTTAGTTTGATTAATATGTGTCTTTGCATGTTTCTCCTTGGATTTATCCTCTGTGGGACTCTCTGCGCTTCGTGGACTTGATTAACTATTTCCTTTCCCATGTTACTGAAGGTTTCCACTATAATCTCTTCCAATATTTTCTCAGTCCCTTTCTCTCTTCCTCTTCTGGGACCCCTAAAATTTGAATGTTGGTGTGTTTAATGTTGTCCCAGTGGTCTATGAGACTGTCCTCAATTCTTTTTATGCTTTTTTCTTTATTCTGCTCTGCAGTAGTTATTTCCACTATTTTATATTCCAGGTCACTTATCCATTCTTCTGCTTCAGTTATTTTGCTATTTATTCCCTCTAGAGTATTTTTCATTTCATTTATTGTGTTGTTCATCATCGTTTGTTTGCTTTTTAGTTCTTCTAGGTCCTTGTTAAATGTTTCTTTTATTTTCTCCATTCTATTTCCAAGATTTTGGATCATCTTTACTATCATTACTCTGAATTCTTTTTCAGGTAGACTGCCTATTTCCTCTTAATTTGTTTGGTCTGTTGGGTTTTTACCTTGCTCCTTCATCTGCTATGTATAGTTCTGTCTTCTCATTTCACCTAACTTACTGTGTTTGGGCTCTACTTTTCTCAGTCTGCAGATTCATAATTCCCGTTGTTTTTGGTGTCTGCCCCCAATGGCTAAGGTTGTTTCAGTGGGTTGTGTAGGCTTCCTGGTGGAGGGGGCTAGTGCTTGTGTTGTGGTGCCTGAGGCTGGATCTTATCCTTCTGTTGGGCAGGACTGTTTCTGGTGGTGTGTTTTGGGGTGTCTGTGAACTTCATATGACTTTAGGCAGCCTCTTTGCTAATGGGTGGGTTTTGTGTTCCTGTCTTGCTAGTTGCTTATCAGGAGGTTTCCAGCACTGTAACTTGCTAGTCATTGAGTGGAGCTGGGTCTTAACCTTGAGATGGAGATCTCAGGGAGAGCTTTCACCATTTCATTTTACATAGAGCCAGAAGGTCTTTTGTGGACCAATGTCCTGAACTCGGCTCTCCCACCTCAGAGGCACAGGCCTGACACCCAGCCACAGCATTATGACCCTTTCAGCCACACAGCTCAGATGAAAAGGGAGAAAAAAAGAAAGAAAGAAAGAAAGAAAAATTAAAGTAAAATAAAATAAAGTTGTTTAAGTAAAAAATATTTATTAAAAATAAAAAAATTAAAAAGTAATAAAAATAATAGAAGAAGGAAGGGAGTAACCAAACCAAGAAACAAATCCACCAATGATATTAAGCGCTAAAAGCTATACAAAAAAACAAAACAAAACAAAAAAAACTGACAGAACCCTAGGAAAAATGGTAAAAGCAAAGCTATACAGACAAAATCACCCAAAGAAGCAAACACGTACACACTCACAAAAAGAGAAAAAATGGATAAAATGTATATATTGTTGCTTCCAAAGTCCACTGCCTCAATTTTGGGATGATTCATTGTCTATTCAGGTATTCCACAGAGGCAGGGAACATCAAGTTGTTTGTGGAGATTTAATCCACTACTCCTGAGGCTGCTGGCAGAAATTTCCCTTTCTCTTCTTTGTTCACACAGCTCCTGGGGTTCAGCTTTGGATTTAGCCCTGCCTCTACTTGTAGGTTGTCTGAGGGCATCTGTTCTTCGTTCAGACAATATGGGGTTAAGGGAGCAGCTGATTAGGGGGTTCTGGCTCACTCAGGCCAGGGAGAGGGAGGGGTACGGAATGCGGGGTGAGCCTGCAGTGGCAGAGACCGTTGTGATGTTGCAACAGCCTGAGGCACACCGTGTGTTCTCCCTGGGAAGTTGTCCCTGGATCACTGGACCCTGGCAGTGGCAGGCTGCACAGTCTCTCGGGAGGGAAAGTGTCGATAGTGACCTGTGCTTGCACACGGGATGCTTGGTAGCTGTAGCAGCAGCCTTACCGTTTCATGCCTGTCTCTGGTGTCCGCACTGATAGCCACAGCTTGTGCCCATCTCTGGAGCTCGTTTAGGTGGTGCTCTGAATCCCTTCTCCTTGCACACCCCGAAAGAATTGTCTCTTGCTTCTTAGGCAGGTCGACTTTTTCCCAGATTCCCTCTGGGCTAGCTGTGTCACACTAGCCCCCTTCAGGCTGTGCTCACACAGCCAACCCCAGTCCTCTCTGTAGGAGCTGACCTCTGAAGCCTGAGCCTCAGCTCCCAGCCCCCACCCATCCCGGTGGGTGAGCAGACAAGCCTCTCGGGCTGGGGAGGGCTGGTTGGCACCGATCCTCTGTGCGGAAATCTCCCTGCTTTGCCCTCTGCACCCCTGTTGCTGCACTCTCCTCTGTGGCTCTGAAGCTTCTCCCCCGCCACCCGCAGTCTCGGCCAGTGAAGGGGCTTCCTAGTATGTGGAAACCTTTCCTCATTCACAGTTCCCTCCCAGTGGTGCAGTTCCCATCCCTATATTTTTGTCTCTGTTTTTTCTTTTTTCTTTTCCCTGCCCAGGTACATGTGGAGTTTCTTGCCTTTTGGGAAGTCTGAGGTCTTCTGCCAGCGTCCAGTAGGTGTTCTGTAGGAGTTGTTCCACATGTAGATGTATTTCTGATGTATTTGTGGGGAGGAAGGTGATCTCCACGTCTTACTCCTCTACCATCATGAACGTCTCCTTGAAATGTCAAACATTTTAACAAACTGTGAGATATGCATATATTTACACATCTAAACTGTACAATATCACATGTGGTAAAACACATAATATATTCATGTATAGTTAAAAGAAATTATTTGTTTATATATCTTTTTATTTTACTGGAAAACTCTTAATCATCATAATTTTACTCATTTTTAAGTAAAGTTTAATGAGAGAAACCAGTGAAGTGAATGCTGTAAAACAAAATTTTGTACAATATTTTAGAAGAATTTTTCCAAGAAATTTACATTCCATGCATTTCCTTGCTTCTTTTTGAGAAATCTTAAAAATAATAAGCCACTGCATGCCAATTTAACTTTATGCAACAAGTTCTCTTTATTTCAACAGTAAGACATCCTAGGGTTTCATAGTGAAGGTTTAGAAAGCAATTTTTTATGAGACTATGCTAAGGCTATATACGAAGGTGGAAGCTATTTGAATATATTTCTAAAGATTAAAGAAACACTTAGTAAACCCAGGCAGGGTCTTCTTTTACATAAAATGTTATTTATAACATAGTATCATGAATTATTTACAAGCAGTGGAGTCTTTTGCAACAGGAGTAAACAGAATTGATGATGACCTTCAGTTCACTGTACAGCGGAGAAAGCAATTCTCTCATTAGGTTTACACTGGAGAATAAAAGAAGCCTTTGCCTCATGAAAAAAGTCACTGCTTGCTCTCTCAATCCCTTATGTCACCACAGAGTTGAAAATACAATTGTATTATATTTATCTTGCTTCCAAATATAATGAAAATCAATTGCAAATGAATGTAAACTCAGCTTTCTTAAACAGATCTGACAATGGTCTCTCAGTACATCACTTAGAAAGATCCAAATGGCATCTTGATCTGAAAGTAAATGTCAGATAAAGTGTGTAGCCATTTCTGCCATTACTAATGAGTCTTTGGGGGGCTGTTCATTGACTGGAGTATTAAGATTGTGATGAAACACATTTCCTGAAACTATCTTGAACATTATTATAATGAGATATTTTCCTCTCAGAGATGAATGATTGTCAGGGTGACAGAGCCTCTCCTTGACCAAACTTTAGTCAGGTTTCTCTGGACCTTTTGCTCGACTAGTCCAACCTCGGGCTTTTGTGTCTGTTCATGTAGAGTCCAGTTTTGGCAAGAATTCTGCTAAATTAGTTTAGAGAGAAGCCTTTCCCTCGATATCAGACCACCCTTAGTATCTGACCAAATTTCTATTTCCCTATCATCCCCCAGGGGACATCTGATCACCCTGACCTGCCTTCAACAAGAATTCTATTAGGTCAGTTTAGCAAGAGCTGCCCTAGATTCTTAGTAATTTTCCATCCACCAACCCCCTCCCTCTGCTTTTTGACTATAAATCCCCACTCATCATTTCTGTATATGGAATTGAGTACTTTCTACTACTGGAGTAGTTCCTGATTAAAATCTGCTTCTACTCCTCTAACTACTGTCGAGGCTCTGTTTTTGTTTTATAACAAGAGATGGGTCTTATTTTTTTTAATGATATGTGAAAATATCATTTAGAATTTATGGTAAACTACACAAAACAATTTTCTTATTAACACTTATTAAATAGATGTTCTAGTGGAAAATTCATGAGCTTAGGGCACATGAGAAGTGTCCATATATCGCCAAAAAATATTATCTAATAATCAAATCATGGAGGAGTTACTTCTGGAAAAGTTTTTTCTAGAGGTCTAGTCTCAAACAGCACATTTAGAGGGCGAAAAAAGTAACTTTTACAACAAGACTGTCATTTGAGGATGGTTAATACTATGTAATACTTAAACTACTAATGTATCTGAACATCAGAACTCAGCTCTATTGGGTTGGCCAAAAAGTTCATTTGGGTTTTTCATAAGATGTTTTGGAAAAGTCTGAACAAACTTTTTGACCAATCCAATAAAAAGCAAGGTGTGTCTGCATTTATAAAGAATGTCCTTTCAAATGAAAAGGAAGGACTTGTGTTCTAAAACTTGCTGTTTTCATCTTATTTACTTTAGATCTAGTGTTTTATGCATGTTTTTATCCTTCTGAGTTTGTTAGTAGTGCTCACGCATTTATGTAACTAATAGTGTAAAAATTAATTAGCAGAGACCTCAATTAAATAAAGTTAGAAGACCAGAAGTGAAAGCTCTCATACCGTGTGAAAATAGCAGAGCCCAGCAAGAAGAGCTCTCCTTCTACCCTGGCAAGGATTCAGCCAGTGAAAAGCTATTTATTTACTATAGCCCTCTTCCTTTTCCTTTCTATAAAAATTTTCTTTTCCCCTTGCTGTGAAGGGACTTGCATGTGGCTGGTCATGGTGGCAGACTCAGAATTGCAATTCTCTGCTGATCTTAAATAACCTATCTTTGCTGAATAAATATCTGGCAGTCTATTTGTTTCAAGTCAACATTTTGGTGGCCCATATGGGGACCAGAGAAGACTCTGCCAAGCTGGTGAGCAAACAGTTGCAGTACCCACAATTGAGCCCGTCGTTACTCACTGTTTTCTCACCAACCCTGAAATTTCAAGGTACATCTTCCTCCTAGATCCCAGCTCACATCCTCTTTGTGTTTGAAGCTCTCCAGGCTTCATTCAGGATTATTTAAAGGTTTTGTCTTTCAGGTTAAGGCCTTGTTCTCTATGCAAGTACTTGTTTGGCACTTAGGTCTGATTTTGAGGTCAGAGTGTTTCACTGTCTAGGCACTGGCTCATTCCTTCAAGAACAGGAGTTGCCTCCCAGTGTTATCAGGAGTCTAAAATTGCCTGTCTCCAAAAAAAGATTTTAAGGTTAACTGAGGCAAACAAATAGGTAAAGAAAGATAAAATGGCCCTAGAAACCTCAGACTCTTCTTCTGTGGCTTCTTTGTCTTAGGCTCTGCTTTCAACTCCGTCTTGTCCTCTCCTCTGGCTCTTTATGGCCAGACTCCACTTCCTTCCCTCCTACACCACCTAAGCTTCCACTATGCCCTCAATTCCTCCATACTAATACTTTCACCAAACCCCCTGTTTTCTCTGAAACTCCCCCATTCCCTTTTCTTGACATTGTTAGAACCTGTCACTTTAAATTTAAGCCTTCTGAGAATCCAGAGGGTAAACCCTTAATTTCTTATGTTCTTTGGACTAAAGGAGAACTGTGAGCCATAGTTAAAGATTTTCCAAGGTAACCAAAGATCCTCACAGATTTGCTAAGGAATTTAATGTAGTCATTAAAACTTGGCAACCTGGTTTCTCTGACATATCATTTAGTTCATATGCTTGTCAGTGAAGGATAGACCTAGCACTGGATGAACATTGCTAGCTGGGAAAATCCTAAAAGGTCTACCACCTGGAGACCAGCCTGCTAACCTATATGATATCAGGTTTGGGTAATCCCTAGGCAACTTAATTGACTAATACCTAGGGCTTTTCCAAAGCCTGTTGATTGCAACAGATTTAGTTTTACACACAAAATCTGACAAACCTGTTCAGGATTATTACAATAGAGTTGAGTATTTTTAAAGAAATACAGGTCTTCATTCAGAGCTTGACTCCATCTGAGTAGCTTTTAACTATGTTCATTAGTGGGCTGACCTTTCCTTTCTAGTAAAAAAAGCCTAAGATAGAAAGGGAAACTATTCCACCAAAGATTTAGTCAACTTGGCAAGCCAGCTCTCTTGCACTCTAAATGAGTCACTTCAAAGGAAGATTGCCAAAATTCTTAATATTCAACTCCAGCAAATGAAGTCTCCTAAAACCAAAACTCTCCTAATTTCTGCTATTATTGCAAAAGCCAGGACATTGGAAAAGAGACTATTACAAATTTAAGTGCTTTAGGTATCTTCAGCCTTCTAACCAGCCTTTCCAACATTATTCCAGTTCTCAGAGATGGGGATCTGAGGAACTACAGGGGCTTTTCACAATCCTTCCTCTTAATCAGCTTGGAGAAACATTTCTCAAGATTGAGGATGAATCTCTTCTAGTGCTAATTGATATCAGAGCCATACTCTTGGTGCTCAACCCCACTACTATAAAACAGTCCCTGCCTCAGAGTACTAAAACAGTTCAAATAGTGGGGATCAATAATGAACCTCAAGAAGTTCCTGTCTCTAAACCTATGATTCCCTTCTGTTTAGGCCCTTTGAGAGATGCACATCCTATTCTCCTTAGCTCCTCTGCCCTTTCCCATTTATTAGACCATGACTTCTTAGAGAAGTATCATGATGGAATTTCTGCATCCCAAAAGGGGGGAAATAATTCTAGGCTTTGACAGTAGTCATCAAAGTAACCAACTAGGTAAATTAAATGACCCTTTGATATCTTTTATCTGTTTTGTCTCTTGAGGATACTAGAGCTGATTCTGGAACACTGATAATTTGTCCTGGTTGAATTAGCTACCACTCTTCTTATGGGCAAAATCTCCAACTGATATTGGCAAAATTCATAGCATACCTCCTGTCAAGATTCAAATAGACCCATCAAAATCTCTTTCCAGGATTAATCCATGTCCCATAAATAAAGAAGCCCTTCAAGGCCTAAAGCCCTTAACAGAAGATCACAAAGCTTAAGGCCTTATTATCCCTGTACTAGCCCCTGAACACTCCCATTTAATTGGTAAGAAAACCTAAGGGCCAAAGTTTAGGTTTATCTAGGACCTCTGAGCAATAAGCAGCATTGCTATCATTTGACACCCTGTTGCTCCTAACCCTCTTACATTACTAGCATCCATTCACACTGGAAGTAAATTCTTTACTGTAATTGATGTGTCCAGTGCATTCTTTAGTATTCCAGTTGATGAAGCTATACTTTTTTACATTCACTTGTGAAGAAAACCAATTCACCTGAAAGTAATGCCTCAGGGTTTTACTGAGAATCCTTATTTCTTGCAAATCCTAAAAGGCTGATCTGGATAACATAAAGTTTCCCTAGAGATTCTACTTTATCGCAAAATGTGGATGATTTGTTTCTTTGCTCTCCTTCTCAAGCCTCCTCATAGGAAGACTGCATCCACCTACTAAATAAAGCTTTTAGCCTTAAAGGGATATAAGGTGACAAAGAAAAAATTGCAGTTTTCCCAAACCCAGGTTTGATATTTAGGGCATCTGATATTAGAAAAAGAGCTACACCTAGATCCAGATAGACTTCATGGTGCCCTAAGTTTCTCAAAATTCAAAACTATGTGCCAACTGTGAGGTTTTCTCAGGCTAATTGGTTATTACTGAAGTTGGATTCCAAATTTCTCTCTTATGGCCAAATATCTATGTTTTCCCCAACAATAACAACCCTAACCCAACTTTATGGGAAGAGCCAGAACATATAGCCTTCTCCTTTAAGGCCTTAAAGGTGAGTTTGATGAACCCACCTGTCCTTGGGCATGCCAATTATCAAAGTCACTTTTTTGATATATGAAAAGAAAGGGAATGGCCTTCGGCTACTTACCTCAAACCACAGGGACTGCCATTGACCCATAAGGTGTTATAGCCAACAGCTGGACGCCATGATGCGGAGATAACCATCTTGCCTTAGGGCCATTACAACCTTAACCGTTTTGGTTAATACCATGGAGAAAATTGTTGTGGGATCCCCTTTAACCATTTTCCTATCTCATGCAGTAGAAGCTCTCCTGAATTCTCATTACACTCAACATTTCTCAGCCGGACGCCTCACCTCCTATGAAGTTCTTTCTTTTAACTCTCCCACACATAACTCCTTTAAGTATGACAACGTTTACTTGTTATCCTTTTCCCTTCTGTTGCCAACAAAGTCCCTCATGACTGCTTAATGCTGATGAACCACGTCCTGACTCTTTGTAATGATATGCAGGAAATTCCACTGGGTAACATTGACTTCTCATGGTTCACTGATGGTTTTTATTTAAAAGGTGACAGTGGCAAATATTGTGCAGAGTATACTATTAGGAATACTTTTGATGTTGTTGAGGCAACATCTTTGCCTATGGCTACTTCAGCCCAACAGGCTAAATTATATACTCTTACATGGACTTGTACTTTAGACAGGGACAAAACTGACACTATTTATACTGATAGTATACATGCTTTTGGAGCAACCCATGATTTTGTCATGTTGTGGAAGCAACATGGCTTCCTTGCTTCTAGTGGAAACAAAATTTTAAGTGGCCCCTGTTTCAAAAATTATTGAATTCAGTACTTTTACTGACACTTTAGACATTATTAAGGTTCTGGGGCATTCTAAACCTGACTCGCTGGAAGCAAATGGAAATCGCTGCTGATATTTCTGTAACAAATCCTGCCCTTAAATGGATGAACAGCAGCCAAAACTCTGTCATGGTCCAAAGGGATATTTCCCCAAATGATAATTTATAAAAACTAGCTAGAGAATCTCAGCAGTTAGCCTCAGAAAAGAAAAATACTGTAAATTCCATACAGGTTAGTTTGATAAAAAGAGAAAGCTCTGGTTTCGACCAAATAACAACCCAGTCCTACTGGAGGTTGTAAAATTCCCACTCTTCACCAGTGTACATGCATTAAACCATTGGTCTACTGACAAAATGATAGCTTTCATGAATCAATATTGCTGGGGAAACATTAACAAGACCCCCAAAAATGTCAACCTCAATTGTCTCCCTTGCCCAAATTACAAAGCAGGGAAGCCTGTTTGTGCTGCTCCTGGACATTTTAAACTACTTAAATGGATCACTGAAGAAATAGATGAAGAAATCAGAAAATACCTGGATACAGATGAAAATGAAAACATAATGATCCAAACTCCTTGGAACACAGCAAAAATCAGTTCTAAGAGGAAAGTATACAGCAAAACAGGCCTGCCTAGGGAAATAAGAAAAAGCTCAAATAAACAACCTAATCTTACACCTAAAGGAACTAGAAAACAAAGAACAAACAAAACCAAAAGTTCATAGAAGAAAAGAAATTGTAGATATTAGAACAGAAATAATGAAATAGAATTTTTTTAAAAAATCAAAAAGATCAATGAAATTTAGAGCTGGATCTTTGAAAAGATAAAAATAAATTGATAAAACTTTAGCCATACTCATTAAGAAAAAAAAGAGAGAGGGTCCAAAGCAATAAATTCAGAAATAAAAAAGGAGAAGTTATAGCAGACACCACAGAAGTACAAAGCATCATAATAGATTACTAAGAACAATTATAAGCCAATAAAATTGACAACATGGAAGAAATGGACAAATTTCTGGAAATGTACAATCCCCCAAGACTTCACCAGGAAGAAATACAAAATATGGCCAGAACAATTACCAGTCATGTAATTGAGTCAGTAATAAAACAACTCCCAACAAACAAAAGTCCAGGACTAAATGGCTCCACAGGTGAATTCTACCAAACATGTAGAGAAGAGTTAACACTTATCTTTCTCAAACTATTTCAAAAAATTGTAGAGGAAAGAACACTTCCAAACTCATACCAAACCTTTGGAACACTTCCAAACCCTGATACCAAAAGAGACAAAGATATCACAAAAAAAGAAAATTACAGGCCAATATCACTGATGGATATAGATGCAAAAGTAATCAGCATAATATTAGCAAACCAAATTCAGTAATACACTAAAAGGATCATATACCATGATCAAGTGGGATTTATCCTAGGGATGCAAGGATGGTTCAATATCCATCAATCGATGTGATACACTACATTAACAAATTGAAGAATAAAAATCATATGATCATCTCAATAGATGCAGAAAAAGCTTTTGACAAAATTCAACATTCATTTATGATAAAAATTCTCAACAAAGTAGGTATAGAGGGAGCATATCTCAGCATAATAAAGGCCATATATCACAAGCCCACAGCTAACATCAGACTCAAGGTTAAAAGCTGAAATCATTTCTTCTAAGATCAGGAACAGGACAAGAATGCCCACTCTCACCACTTTTATTCAACATAATATTGGAAGTCCTAGCCACAGCAATCAGACAGAAAATGAAATAAATGGAATCCAAACTAGAAAGAAAGAAGTAAAATTGTCACTGTTTGCAAACAACATGATATTATGCATAGAAAATCCTAAAGACTCTACTAAAAAACTGGTAGAATTCATCACTGAATTCAGTACAATTTTAGAGTACAAAATTATTATACAGAAATGACAACAATCTAAGAGAAAGAGAAATTAAGAAAATCCCATTTACAATCAAATCAAAAACAAATACCTAGGAATAAATCTAACTAAGGAGGTAAAAATCCTGTACTCAGAAAATTATGTCAGTGATGAAAGAAATTGAAGACAACACAAAGAGATGGAAAGATGTACCAACCTCCAGGAATGGAAGAATTGATATTGTCAAAATGACCAAGGCAATCTAGATTCAATGCAATCCCTATCATTATACCAATGGCATTTTTCACAGAAATAGAACTCCCACTTATATAGGCAATTACTCTACTAAAAATGAGGCAAGAATATAATGGGAAAAAGACAGCCTCTTCAAAAATGGTACTGGGGAAACTGGACAGCTACATGCAAAAGAATCAAACTGGACTACTCTCTCATACCATACAAAACAAATTCAAAATGTATTAAAAGTTAAGTATAAGACCTGCAAACATAAAACTTATGGGGAATAAAAACCATAGGCAGTACATGTTGCCTACTGAATGGGAAAAGGTATTGCAAATCACATTTGATAAGTGTTTAATATCAAAAATATACAAAGAATTATATAACTCAATATCAAAGAAACAAACAACACAGTTTTTAAAAATGGGCAGAATCAAGACTGTATGGTACTGGCAAAAACAAAAGAAATATAAATCAATGGAACAGGATAGAAAGCCCAGAGATAAATCCACTCACCTATGGTCACCTTATTGATGACAAAGGAGGCAAGAATATACAATGGAGAAAAGACAGTCTCTTCAATAAGTGGTGCTAGGAAAAACTGGACAGCTGCATGTAAAAGAATGAAATTAGAACACTTCCTAACACCATACACAAAAATAAACTCCAAATGGATTAAAGGGGTTTCCCTGGTGGCGCAGTGGTTGAGAGTCCGCCTGCCGATGCAGGGGACATGGGTTTGTGCCCCGGTCCGGGAGGATCCCACATGCCGCGGAGCGGCTGGGCCCGTGAGCCATGGCCGCTGAGCCTGCGCGTCCAGAGCCTGTGCTTCGCAACGGGAGAAGGCCACAACAGTGAGAGGGCCGCGTACCACAAAAAAAAAAAAAGAAACAAATATGGATTAAAGACCTAAATGTAAGGCCAGTTGCTATAAAACTCTTAGAGGTAAACATAAGCAGAACATTCTTTGACATAAATCACAGCAAGATCTTTTTTGATCCACCTCCTAAAGTAATGAAAATAAAAATAAACAAATGGGATCTGATTAAACTTAAAATCTTTTGCACAGCAAAGGAAACAAAACAAAAAGACAACCCTCTGAATGGGAGAAAATATTTGCAAATAAAGCAACTGACAAGGGATTAATCTCCAAAATATACAAATAGCTCATTCAGCTCAATATTAAAAAAAACAAATAACCCAATCAAAAAATGGGGGGAAGATCTAAATAGACATTTCTTCAAAGAAGACATACAGATGGCCAAAAAGCACATGAAAAGATGCTCAACATCACTAATTTTTAAAGAAATGCAAACCAAAACTACAATGAGGTATTACCTCACACCAGTCAGGATGGGCATCATCAAAAAATCTGGAAACAACAAATGCTGGAGAGGGTGTGGAGAAAAGGGAACCTTCTTGCACTGTCGGTGGGAAGGTAAATTGGTACAGCCACTATGGAAAACAGTTTGGAGGTTCCTTAAAAAACTAAAAATAGAGTTCCCATATGATCCAGCAATCACACTCCTGGGCATTTGTCCAAAGAAAAACATGATCTGAAAGGATACATTCACCCCAATGTTCGTTGCAGCGCTGTTTACAATACCCAAGTCATGGAAGCAACCTAAATATCCATTGACAGAAGAGTGGATAAAGAAGATGTGGTACGTATGTACAATGGATATACAACTCAGCCATTAAAAGAAACGAAATAGTGCCATTTGCAGAGACATGATGGACCTAGAGACTGTCATACAAAGTGAAGTAAGTCAGAAAGAGAAAAATATAATATCGCTTATTGTGGAATCTAGAAAAATGGTACAGATGAACTTATTGGCAAAGCAGAAATAGAGTCACAGATGTAGAGAACAAACTTATGGTTACCAAGGGGGGAAGTTGGGGGGGGCGAATTGGAAAATTGTGATTGACTATATACACCACTATGTATAAAATAGGTAACAAATGAGAGCCTACTGTTTAGCACTAGAAACTCTACTCAGTGATCTGTGGTGACCTAAATGGGAAGGAAATCTAACAAAGAGTGGATATATGTATAACTGATTCACTTTGCTGTACAGCAGAAACTAACACAACATTGTAAAGCAATTAAAAAACTTATTTTAAAAAAGAAGAAAAAAAATGGGCAGAGAATCTGAATAGACATTTTTCCAAGGAAGTAATACCAATGGCTGGATAAATATCTGACAGTGTATTTGTTTCAGGTAAACAATAGAAATGTTCTATAGATTTTGCATCAAATAAAGATAAATTATGAATTTTACTATGTATTTATAATATCTACAGGGATCTCAAATTGGGTACGCTTCTTAATTGGAATGTAATAATTTAGCTTGAATTTCAAATAGTAAATATTCATTTGTTTTTATTAACATAAATTCAAAAAGGTATGTAAATAAAATCAACACTGCACTTTTAACTGACTATATAAATAATCACATACCATATATAATAGTGATGTGAGTTATAAACTCATATTCTAGTCATCCAATACATTTTTAAAGTGTACATTTTCTAGTTCTCTTATTGTATGTAAGCTAGCTGCTAAATTCATTTAAAATTATTTCTCAGTAAAATAATATCAGTTTCTAACATATAGTATATTTCCGTTTCATGCTATCCTGACTGGAAAAATATCTCAAGTACTATAAAATGAAATATGTATTTTCAAATGGAAATGATAAACAAAATTGTTACTTTACTAAATAAAATTTAATTGTCAATTGAATTTTTTCTCAGCTCCTGATGATTAGAATTTCTGTTTGTGTGTTTACCTACAATTATGGATGACATGAATTTTTCATTAAATGCAATAATTGTTTCTGTTTGCAGTGACATTAATATATCTTCCTGTTTCTCATGAGCTAACAAAAATATGAGCCCTCATTTAGTTACAGTTTAATAAATCTTAATTTTTGATAATTACCTCAAGACTGTTAACTATAAGATTTTTTTTTCTTATTTCTTTTCTCATCCCAAATCACAAATCATCTAAACCAAGGTCATTGTAAGCCTTAAGGAGATGAAGAAAGTGAGCAAACAAAAATTTCCATCCCAATGAAGGTCACTGACCTTAGAGAGATTTGTGTTTGAATGGAAATATATTAGCTTTGAATAGAAATAAGATCAATTTTTTTTAATTTAGTTTAGATTTAACTTTCTAATCCTTGAAAATATAAAATGACTATTCTGTTAGCTGGCAGAGATAAGGAAAGCTATAGATCACTCCCTAAGTGATCTTCCAGAAGTAGGAAAAATAACCTATTTAATGATTCTCCCACTCTGACTTTCTCCTATTTAATAAGCCAATGACACTTTTTTCAAGTTGACAAACCAGTTTTACCTTCATAAGTATTACATGCCATAAAGTAGATACCTTATACATTTTGAATTTGTTCAAAAATTGTTCTCAAAACAAACTGTTCTTTTCCCATTATTTACTCAAATCATGACTTTAAGTGTTGATCAAATTAAATTGAGTACATATAATTTCATCAAAGAAAAGCAAATTACTTGCGTTCTCCTCTCTGAAATTAATGTGACAAGGTATTTAAGTTTATGACCAATTTCAATTCTAAAATTTAGGGGGTTTTTTAATTGTTGTTTTTCTTTCTAACTCAATCATTTTTGTGGCGAAAAAAAGTTATTTCTAAATAACAAATTGTATCTGAGGGTCATTTGTATAAAGTGCTGCCATTTTCTTTTTCCTAT
Source organism: Grampus griseus (assembly GCF_964374135.1). Lineage (NCBI taxonomy): Eukaryota > Metazoa > Chordata > Mammalia > Artiodactyla > Delphinidae > Grampus > Grampus griseus. Next base: position 21,050,274 of record NC_139019.1, read on the forward strand.
ATGCTACAAAAAAATTATGAAAGTAAAAATGTGTAAACCGTCCTTTTCCTTCACTCCATGAAGGCTACCACAGTATTTTTACACTTGATATTCCAAATTCATATTAATTCATTTCAATATATTAAAACTAGGGACAGTTTTGAATGTTTAGGTTATTTTTGATCTATCTCATTTTCTGGAGTCAAAATAATCAGTGTACACTGCCAGGTTCCCGGGATCCAGGGACAACTTCCCCGGGAGAACGCACAGCGCGCCTCAGGCTGGTGCAAAGTCACGCTGGCCTTTGCCACCGCAGGGCCGCCCCGCACTCCGTGCCCCTCCCTCCCCGCCAGCCTGAGTGCGCCAGAGCCGCCGAATCAGCGGCTCTTTTAACCCCATCCTGTCTGAGCAAAAAGCAGACGCCCTCCAGCGACCTACACGCAGTGGCAGGGCCAAATCCAAAGCTGAGCCCTGGGAGCTGTGAGAACAAAGAAGAGAAAGGGAAATCTCTCCCAGCAGCCTCAGAAGCAGCGGATTAAAGCTCCACAATCAACTTGATATACCCTGCATCTGTGGAATACCTGAATAGACAACCAATCATCCCAAATTAAGGAAGTGGACTTTAGGAGCAAGATTTATGATTTTTTCCCTTTTCATCTTTTTGTGAATGTGTATGCGTATGCTTCTGTGTGAGATCTTGTCTGTATAGTCTTGCTTCCACCATTTGTCCTAGGGTTCTATCCGTCCATTTTTTTTTTTAAATTTTTTTTCTTAATAATTAATTTTAATAACGTTATTATACTTTACCTTCATTCTTTCTTTCTTTCTTTCTTTCTTTCCTTCCTTCCTTCCCTCCTTTAGACAACGAATCATCCCAAATTGAGGAGGTGGTCTCTGACAGCAAGATTTATGATTTTTCCCCATTTACCTCTTTTAGTGAGGGTGTATGTGTATGCTTCTGTGTAAGATTTTGTCAGTATAGCTTTGCTTCCAACATTTGTCCTAAGGTTCTATCCGTCCCTTTTTTTTTTTTTTCTAAATAAGAATTTTTTAATTCAATAACTTTATTATACTTTATTTTATTTTTACTGTATCTTTTTTCTTTCAGTCTTTTTTCCTTCTTTCCCTCCTTCCTTCCTTCCTCCCTCCCTCCCTCCCTCCCTCCTTTCTTTCCTTCTTGCCTTCTTTCCTTCTTTGCTTCTTTCTTTCTTTCTTCCTTCCTTCCTACCCTCCTTTCCTTTCTTTCCTCATACTTCTACTAATTCCCTCTACTTTTTCTCCCTTTTATCCTGAGCCGTGTGGATGAAAAGCTCTTGGTGCTCCAGCCAGGAGGCAGGGCTCTGCCTCTGAGGTGGGAGAGCCAACTTCAGGACACTGGTCAACAAGAGACCTCCCAGCTCCACATAATATCAAATGGCAAAAATCTCCCAGAGACCTCCATCTTAACACCAGCACCCAGCTTCACTCAACGACCAGCAAGCCACAGTGCTGGAAAACCTATGCCAAACAACTAGCAAAACAGGAACACAACCCCACCCATTAGCAGAGAGGCTGCCTAAAATCATAATAAGGCCACAGACACCCCAAAACACACCACCAGACGTGAACCTGCCCACTAGAGAGACAAGATCCAGCCTCATCCACCACAACACAGGCACTAGTCCCCTCCACCAGGAAGCCTACACAACCCACTGAACCAACCTTAGCCACTGGAGACAGACATCAAAAACAGGAGGAACTACGAACCTGCAGCCTGCAAAAAATAGACCCCAAACACAATAAGATAAGCAAAATGAGAAGACAGAAAAACACACAGCAGATAAAGGAGCAAGATAAAAATGCACCAGACCTAACAAATGAAGAGGAAATAGTCAGTCTACCTGAAAAAGAATTCAGAATAATGATAGTAAGGTTGATCCGAAATCTTGGAGATAGAATGGACAATAGAATGGACAAAATGCAAGAATCAGTTAACAAGGACCTAGAAGAACTAAAGATGAAACAAGCAACGATGAACAACACAATAAATGAAATTAAAAGTACTCTAGATGGGATCAATAGCAGAATAACTGAGGCAGAAGAACGGATAAGTGACCTGGAAGATAAAATAGTGGAAATAACTACTGCAGAGCAGAATAAAGAAAAAAGAATGAAAAGAACTGAGGACAGTCTCAGAGACCTCTGGGACAACATTAAACACACCAACATTCGAATTATAGGGGTTCCAGAAGAAGAAGAGAAAAAGAAAGGGACTGAGAAAATATTTGAAGAGATTATAGTTGAAAACTTCCCTAATATGGGAAAGGAAATAGTTAATCAAGTCCAGGAAGCACAGAGAGTCCCATACAGGATAAATACAAGGAGAAATACACCAAGACACATATTAATCAAACTGTCAAAAATTAAATACAAAGAAAGCATATTAAAAGCAGCAAGGGAAAAACAACAAATAACACATAAGGGAATCCCCATAAGGTTAACAGCTGATCTCTCAGCAGAAACCCTACAAGCCAGAAGGGAGTGGCAGGACATACTGAAAGTGATGAAGGAGAAAAACCTGCAGCCAAGACTACTCTACCCAGCAAGGATCTCATTCAGATTTGATGGAGAAATTAAAACCTTTACAGACAAGCAAAAGCTGAGAGAGTGCAGCACCACCAAACCAGCTTTACAACAAATGCTAAAGGATCTTCTCTAGGCAAGAAACACAAGAGAAGGAAAATACCTATAATAACGAACCCAAAACAATTTAGAAAATGGGAATAGGAACATACATATCGATAATTACCTTAAATGTAAATGGACTAAATGCTCCCACCAAAAGACACAGATTAGCTGAATGGATACAAAAACAAGACCCTTATATATGCTGTCTACAAGAGACCCACTTCAGACCCAGAGACACATACAGACTGAAAGTAAGGGGATGGAAAAAGATATTCCATGCAAATGGAAACCAAAAGAAAGCTGGAGTAGCAATTCTCATATCAGACAAAATAGACTTTAAAATAAGGACTATTAAAAGAGAGAAAGAAGGACACTACATAATGATCAAGGGATCGATCCAAGAAGAAGATATAACAATTGTAAATATTTATGCACCCAACATAGGAGCACCTCAATACATAAGGCAAACACTAACAGCCATAACAGGAGAAATCGACAGTAACACGTGCATAGTAGGGGACTTAAACACCCCACTTTCACCCATGGACAGGTCATCCAAAATGAAAATAAATAAGGAAACACAAGCTTTAAATGATACATTAAACAAGATGGACTTAATTGATATTTATAGGACACTCCATCCAAAAACAACAGAATACACATTTTTCTCAAGTGCTCATGGAACATTCTCCAGGATAGATCATATCTTAGGTCACAAATCAAGCCTTGGTAAATTTAAGAAAATTGAAATTGTATCAAGTATCTTTTCTGACCACAACGCCATGAGACTAGATATCAATTACAGGAAAAGATCTGTAAAAAATACAAACACATGGAGGCTAAACAATACTCTACTTAATAATGAAGTGATCACTGAAGAAATCAAAGAGGAAATCAAAAAATACCTAAAAACAAATGACAATGGAGACACAACGACCCAAAACCTGTGGGATGCAGCAAAAGCAGTTCTAAGGGGGAAGTTTATAGCAATACAAGCCCACCTTAAGAAGCAGGAAACATCTCGAATAAACAACCTAACCTTGCACCTCAAGCAATTAGAGAAAGAAGAACAAAAAAACCCCAAAGCTAGCAGAAGGAAAGAAATCATAAAAATCAGATCAGAAATAAATGAAAAAGAAATGAAGGAAACGATAGCAAAGATCAATAAAACTAAAAGCTGGTTCTTTGAGAAGATAAACAAAATAGATAAACCACTAGCCAGACTCATCAAGAAAAAAAGGGAGAAGACTCAAATCAGTAGAATTAGAAATGAAAAAGGAGAGGTAACAACTGACACTGCAGAAATAAAAGAGATCATGAGAGATTACTACAAGCAACTCTATGCCAATAAAATGGACAATCTGGAAGAAATGGACAAATTCTTAGAAATGCACAACCTGCCAAGACTGAATCAGGAAGAAATAGAAAATATGAACAGACCAATCACAAGCACTGAAATTGAAACTGTGATTAAAAATCTTCCAACAAAGAAAAGCCCAGGACCAGATGGCTTCACAGGCGAATTCTATCAAACATTTAGAGAAGAGCTAACACCTATCCTTCTCAAACTCTTCCAAAATATAGCAGAGGGAGGAACACTCCCAAACTCCTTCTACGAGGCCACCATCACCTTGATACCAAAACCAGACAAGGATGTCACAAAGAAAGAAAACTACAGGCCAATATCACTGATGAACATAGATGCAAAAATCCTCAACAAAATACTAGCAAACAGAATCCAACAGCACATTAAAAGGATCATACACCATGATCAAGTGGGGTTTATTCCAGGAATGCAAGGATTCTTCAATATACGCAAATCTATCAATGTGATAAACCATATTAGCAAACTGAAGGAGAAAAACCATATGATCATCTCAATAGATGCAGAGAAAGCTTTTGACAAAATTCAACACCCATTTATGATAAAAACCCTGCAGAAAGTAGGCATAGAGGGAACTTTCCTCAACATAATAAAGGCCATATATGACAAGCCCACAGCAAACATCATCCTCAATGGTGAAAAACTGAAAGCATTTCCACTAAGATCAGGAACAAGACAAGGTTGCCCACTCTCACCACTCTTATTCAACATAGTTTTGGAAGTTTTAGCCACAGCAATCAGAGAAGAAAAGGAAATAAAAGGAATCCAAATTGGAAAAGAAGAAATAAAGCTGTCACTGTTTGCAGACGACATGATCCTATACATAGAGAACCCTAAAGATGCTACCAGAAAACTACTAGAGCTAATCAATGAATTTGGTAAAGTGGCAGGATACAAAATTAATGCACAGAAATCTCTGGCATTCCTATATACTAATGATGAAAAATCTGAAAGTGAAATCAAGAAAACACTCCCATTTACCATTGCAACAAAAAGAATAAAATATCTAGGAATAAACCTACCTAAGGAGACAAAAGACCTGTATGCAGAAAATTATAAGACACTGATGAAAGAAATTAAAGATGATACAAATAGATGGAGAGATATACCATATTCTTGGATTGGAAGAATCAACATTGTGAAAATGACTCTACTACCAAAAGCAATCTATAGATTCAATGCAATCCCTATCAAACTACCAATGGCATTTTTCACAGAACTAGAACAAAAAATTTTGCAATTTGTATGGAAACACAAAAGACCCCGAATAGCCAAAGCAATCTTGAGAACGAAAAACGGAGCTGGAGGAATCAGGCTCCCTGACTTCAGACTATACTACAAAGCTACAGTTATCAAGACGGTATGGTACTGGCACAAAAACAGAAAGATAGATCAATGGAACAGGATAGAAAGCCCAGAGATAAACCCATGCACATATGGACACCTTATCTTTGATAAAGGGGGCAGTAATGTACAGTGGAGAAAGGACAGCCTCTTCAATAAGTGGTGCTGGGAAAACTGGACAGGTACATGTAAAAGTATGAGACTAGATCACTCCCTAACACCATACACAAAAATAAGCTCAAAATGGATTAAAGACTTAAATGTAAGGCCAGAAACTATCAAACTCTTAGAGGAAAACATAGGCAGAACACTCTATGACATAAATCACAGCAAGATCCTTTCTAACCCACCTTCTAGAGAAATGGAAATAAAAACAAAAATAAACAAATGGGACCTAATGAAACTTCAAAGCTTTTGCACAGCAAAGGAAACCATAAACAAGACCAAAAGACAACCCTCAGAATGGGAGAAAATATTTGCAAATGAAGCAACCGACAAAGGATTAATCTCCAAAATTTACAAGCAGCTCATGCAGCTCAATAACAAGAAAACAAACAACCCAATCCAAAAATGGGCAGAAGACCTAAATAGACATTTCTCCAAAGAAGATATACAGACTGCCAACAAACACATGAAAGAATGCTCAACATCATTAATCATTAGAGAAATGCAAATCAAAACTACAATGAGATATCATCTCACAACAGTCAGAATGGCCATCATCAAAAAATCTAGAAACAATAAATGCTGGAGAGGGTGTGGAGAAAAGGGAACACTCTTGCACTGCTGGTGGGAATGTGAATTGGTTCAGCCACTATGGAGAACAGTATGGAGGTTCCTTAAAAAACTACAAATAGAACTACCATATGACCCAGCAATCCCACTACTGGGCATATACCCTGAGAAAACCGAAATTCAAAAAGAGTCATATACCAAAATGTTCATTGCAGCTCTATTTACAATAGCCCAGAGATGGAAACAACCTAAGTGCCCATCATCGGATGAATGGATAAAGAAGATGTGGCACATATATACAATGGAATATTACTCAGCCATAAAAAGAAACGAAATTGAGCTATTTGTAATGAGGTGGATAGACCTAGAGTCTGTCATACAGAGTGAAGTAAGTCAGAAAGAAAAAGACAAATACCGTATGCTAACACATATATATGGAATTTAAGAAAAAAAAATGTCATGAAGAACCTAGGGGTAAGGCAGGAATAAAGACGCAGACCTCCTAGAGAACGGACTTGAGGTTATGGGGAGGGGGAAGGGTGAGCCGTGACAGGGCGAGAGAGAGTCATGGACATATACACACTAACAAACGTAGTAAGGTAGATAGCTAGTGGGAAGCAACCGCATGGCACCGGGATATTGGCTCGGTGCTTTGTGACAGCCTGGAGGGGTGGGATGGGGAGGGTGGGAGGGAGGGAGACGCAAGAGGGAAGAGATATGGGAACGTATGTATATGTATAACTGATTCACTTTGTTATAAAGCAGAAACTAACACACCATTGTAAAGCAATTGTACCCCAATAAAGATGTTAAAAAAATAATAATAATCAGTGTAGTGCCTTAATAACAATAAGTTATATCTAAATTGCAATATAAAACAAGATATGACCAGGAAGAATTTCCACAGAGAGCCCATTTTATGGAATAGGTACAATGTCAGATATTTGGCATCTTGAATTTATTCTAATATTGTACTAAATAAACATTAATGAGACTTGCTATGTGTCAGCCTTTGTGTTCGTCACTTGGGATTTATTTTAGCTTAAAATATTCTTCCTGCTCTCAAAAACACCACTTTTTATAGGACTACAATTTTCTCTAAATTATCTACAATGTACCACACACTTTGTGGTTTGTTAATGTTCATGTTCATTTTATTCATTTAAATGAGAATAGTTTAGAGATTGGTTGAATCCAGATAAAAAATTATTTTCCATGTCCTTTCCCCTTCAGTTCTTCAGTATCTAGAGAGAATAATTGCCACTGCAGTACTGAAATGGTATTACAAAGCTAAACATTTATGTGATAGCCTGGAAAGTTTTCTAAACGCTCTATAAATTTTGGCCATGTTTACTGTTATTTTATTTGTATGTGCTTTCCATGGTATATTAATTTAATATCTCCTTGAAGTATTCATTGACTTTTCTACCTTTCCAATAATATGTCTATGAGTTTCACAGTTAACATCAATTTATATTTGTCTCTTCATCCTGTCAAATAATCAAACTAAAAATTATTCTTAATTAATTTTCCACATGGCTCTCATGTGCTTATATCTAATAAGGCACGACCAGACAAATTTTTTAATTATTTTATATGTGTTTGTGTGTGTTAAGTGGGTGGGGAAGTTAACCTTGTTAAATTCTGAGAAATGGAATAAGGGCTAAATAATGTATGTATATAATAAACGTTCCTCTTATACCTGGGATGTGCTATTGTTTTCATGTTACATTCTGATTAATATTTATAAATATCATAATCTTAAGGAGATGATGAATAATAGCTATTGAAAATAATCAAAATATCAAGAAAAAAGGTATGGATATAAAATGTGTACTTGTAAATATTCAACTTTCATAAAAGGGAACTTGTTCTACATTATAAACTATTACATGTAAGGATTATTTCAAAGTTTGCCCTAGCAGAAACGAAACAAACAAAAAGTACATGTGCACCACACCCAGACAGCAAACACTTATATCCTGATGCCATAATATACATCTGTTCTGCTACTTATATATTTTCACAAAGACCTTTTATGTTTAGGAGCTGGTAATTTCTATGTTCTTCAAAGATTCTCAGATTGAGGCTGATTTTATTTGGATAGAATGGATGTTTTAAGTGAAGAATCTGTGTTATTTTCTGAGTTACATGATAATAAATATAATATTGTAACTTAGAAGACATGTCTTTTTAAAAATTACAAGATGCTTTTAAGAGAATGACCAATGAAGTAGTTAACAGCATGTCTCTTACATTAAATAAGCCTGGTTTCCAGCTACATCAAAGCTAAATAATATTAGTTATTCCATTATATTTAATTTTCTAGAAACATTTAATAGGTTTCAGGTACTAAGAGTGTATAAAGAGATGGTAATAATAATGCATATGTTTATTGAGGGTCAAACAATACCCCATGCTCAAAATACATAGCACAGTTACTGGCATATTGTAAGCAATATATTTTATTTTTATCATTATTATTGTAAGCATCTTCTTACATAACCAAATGGAGGCTTCTGAGTAGCTAATTAAAAAAAAACAGATACAGAATTAAAATGTATATTCACTTGCCTATTAATTACTCTAAGTATATAGTCATGTGATGTAAACTACAGTAGGAAGTATTTATATTTCTACTGTAATTTCTTATAGGAAATGAGATAAATTGTATAAACTCAATTTTCAAGATGTAATAGTAGTTTCCTTTGGTGGTGTCATATTTGCCCTGATTCTTCATGATATGTTTAGCCATGTGTTGTCATTCGAAGGAGCAGAGACCTTTTCCAGTCTTTAAGACTGGTTTTGGCATGTAAGGACTGACTTCTCTCTGGTTCCCAGCCTGATAGGACAGCCTTGGGACCACAGTCAGGCAGGGCTGCTGCTGGGTTATGGGCTCTTTCAGAGTCTATAAGAAGGTCTGTTACCAGGGGATGCTGGTGGGTATGGCTTCTCCCCTATCCATTGGTGGATGGAGTTGGTTGGAAGACCATGCAAAAGTGGGACAAGAGCAGAGTCAATAGGAGCACAGGGCTGTCTCAAGTTCCCATCTGGGACTGAAACAGCAAGCTTGCCACCAGGGTGAGGGCCTGCCTTCTGGAAGTGAACCTTATTAGTCTTGGAATCCATCAACATTTTGCAGACTCTTCCTTGGTGCCAAGGCTTCCACAAAGGCACTTTTGTCTATGGAAAGATGAAAAATTATGTTTCTGTGGGGGAGTTGAGGAATGTGGACCTTTTATTCCACCATATTTCTGACATCATGAACATTACTTTTATTGTATTTTATTTGTTTGGAGGAGTCATATAATAATTTAATGATTCTTTGAGTCCAGGTTTCTTTATTTGTAAATAATACTCTCTATGTATTTTTTACAAGTATTTTAATTTTTAATTGAAATATACTTGATTTATAATATTTTATTCATTTCAAATGTAAAACATAGTGATTCAATATTTTTTATAGATTAAAATTCACTTGGTTACGTTTCCCTGTGCTGTACAATATATCCTTGTTGCTTATTTATTTTATACATAGTAGTTTGTATCTCTTAATTCCATAGGACCATCTCATCTCTCCCCCCTTCCTTCTCCTCTTTGGTTACCACTAGTTTCTTCTCTATATCTGTGAAAGTGTTCCTGTTTTGTCATATGCATTCAGTTTTATTATTTTTTAGATTCCACATATAAGTGATAACATAGAATATTTGTCTTTCTCTGTCTGACTTATTTCACTTAGCATAATACCCTCCAGGTCCATCCATGTTGTTACAAATGGCAAAACTTCATCACTGTTTATAGCTGAGTAGTATTCCATTATATATACATCTTCTGTATCCATTCATCTGTTGATGGACAATTAGTTTCCTTCCATATCTTGGCAATTGTAAATAATGCTGCTATGAACATTAGGGTGCATGTATCTTTTCAAATTAGTGTTTTATTTTCTTTGTATAAATACCCAGGAGTAGAATTGCTGGATGATATCGTAGTTCTATGTTTAGTTTTTGAGGAACTTCCATAGTGTTTTACATAGTGGCTTCACTAACTTCCATTCCCAGCAACAGTGTACAGGGGCTCCCTTTTCTCCACATTCTCACCAATATTTGTTATTTGTAGATATTTTGATGATAGCCATTTGACAGGTGTGAGGTGATACCTCATTGTGGTTTTGATTTTAATTTCTCTGATAATTACTGATGTTGAACAGTGTTTCATGTACCTTTTGGCCATCTGTATGACTTCTTTGGAGAAATGTTTATTCAGGTCTTCTACTCATTTTTAGTAGTGTCTATTTTTTTTGATATTGAGTTGCCTGAGCTGTTTATATATTTTAGATATTAACCCTTAACAGTCATATTATTTGTCAAAAAGTGTTCTGCCTATGTTTTCCTCTAAGAGCTTTATAGTATCCAGTCTTACATTTAGGTCTTTAATCCATTTTGAGTTTTTTTGTGTGCATATGGTATTAAAGAATGTTCTAGTTTCATTTTTTACATGTAGATGTCCAGTTTTCCCAGCACCATTTATTGTAGAGCCTGTCTTTTTTACATTGTATAATCTTGCCTCCTTTGTCATAGATTAATTGACCATAGGTGTGTGGTTTTATTTCTGGGCTTTCTGTTCTGTTCCATTGATCTATATTTCTGTTTTCATGCCAGTACCATACTGTTTTGACAACTGTAGCTTTGTAGTATAGTCTGAAGTCAGGGACCCTGATTCCTCCAGCTCCATTTTTCTTTCTCAAGATTGCTTTGGCTATTTGGGATCTTTTGTGTCTCCATACAATTTTTAAGATTTTTTTTATCCAGTTCTGTGAAAAATGCCATTAGTAATGTGATTGGGATTGCATGGAATCTGTAGATTACTTTGGGTAGTATAGCCATTTTAACAATATTGATTCTTCCAATCCAAGAACAGGGTATATCTTTCCATCTGTTTGTGTCATCTTTGATTTCTTTCATCAGCGTCTTAGAGTTTTCAGAATACAGGTCTTTTGCCTCCTTAGGTAGGTTTATTCCTAGATATTTTATTTTTTTTGATGTGGTGGTAAATGGGATTGTTTCTTTAATCTCTCTTTCTGATCTTTCATTGTTAGTGTATAGAAATGCAGGAGATTTCTGTGTATTAATTTTGTATCCTGCAACTTTACCAAATTAATTCATTCCTTATTTAGTGTTGGGAGGCTGTATGTTTCCTGAAATTGGTCCATTTCTTCCAGGTTGTCCAGTTTTTGGAATAAAATAATTTGTACTATTCTCTTATACATTTTTATATATCTGTGGCATCTGTTATTATTTCTCCTCTTTCATTTCTTATTTTATTTATTTGGGTCCTCTCTCTTTTTTTCCTGATGATCCTGGCTAAAGGTTTATCAATTTTGTTTATCCTCTCAAAAAAATAGCTCTTGTTTTCATTTTCTTAACATTTATTTTCTTCTTTTTTTATGGGAGTGGTCTCTGATTTTCTTATTACTTTCCTTTTGTTGACTTTGAGCTTTGTTTATTCTTCTTCTTATTTCTTTAGATGGTAGGTTAAGTTGTTTATTTGAGATATTTGTTGAGGTCGGCCTATATTGCTATAAACTTCCTTCTTAGATCAGCTTTTGCTGCATCCCATAAATTTTGGAAAGTTGTGTTTGATTTTCATTGTTGTCAAGGTATTTTCTAATTTTCTCTTTGATTTCTTCATTGTTTTTTTAGTATCATGTTGTTTAGTCTCTGTGTGTTATTGCTATACCCATTTTTCTTCTTGTAAATTGATTTCTAGATTCAAACATTTTTGGTCAAAAAATATGCTTGATATAATTTCTATCCTATTAATTTATTGAGACTTGTTTTGTGGCATAGCATGTGATCTATCCTGAAAGCGTTCCATGTGCACTTGAAAAGAATGTGTATTCTGCTCTTTTTAGATGGCATATACTGTAGATATCTATTAAGTGCCACCAGTCTAATGTGTGATGTAAGACCAATGTTTCTTTATTGATTTGCTTTCTGGATGATCTCTCCATTGATTTAAGTGGGCTGTTAAAGTCCCCTATTATTATTATATTATTATTAATTTTTCCATTTATGTCTATTAATATTTGTTTCATATATCAAGGCCCTCCTCTGTTAGGTGTATATATGTTAACGAGTGTTATATCCTCCTCTTTTATTGATCCTATTATCATTATATAATACCCTTCTTTGTCTTTTGTTATAGACTTTGATTTATGGTCTATTTTGTCTTATGTGAGTATTGCCACCCAACTTTCTTGTTGCTTTCATTTCCTTGGAATGTCTTTTTCCATCCCTTCACTTTCAGTCTGTATGTGTCTTGAATTCTGAAGTGTGTCTCTTGTAAGCCACATAAAGATGTCTTGAATATTTATCCAGTTACCCACCCTAAGTCTTTTGATTGGAGCATTTAGTCTGTCTGTTGACATTTAAATAATTATTAATAGGTATGTACTTATTGCTATTTTAAACCTTGTTTTCCAGTTGTTTTGTAGTTCTTCTCTGTTCTTTTTTCTCTCTTTTTACTTTCTTACCTTCTGGTTTGATGATTTTCTTTAGTGGTATGCTTGTGTTCCTTTCTATCTAGTTTTTTTGTCTCTTATAGGTTTTTGATATATGGTCACCATGAGCTTCAAATATGTTGACCTATATCTACTTGTCTTAAAATGATAGTCATTTATGTTTAAACACATTTGAGAAGATCTACATTTTTTACCCTCCCCCCACATTTTCTGTTTTTGATGTCATATCTTACATCTTCATGTTTTTTCCTTTACTTATTATTGTAGTTATTGTGGATCTTACAAATTTTTCTTTTTTCATATACATACTAGCTGACTTAAGTGATCTTCAGTCCTTACTATATATTTGCCTTTCCTATTGGGATTTTTCCTTCCTATGGATTCTTACTTCTTTTACATTTAGAGAAGACCCTTCAACATTTTGTTTAGGGTAGGTTTAGTATTGCTGAATTCTTTTAGTTTTGGCTTGTCTGAGAAATTATTTCTCTCTCCTTCTATTCTAAATGATAATCTTGCTGTGTTGAGTATCCTAGGTTGCAGGTTATTCCCTTTCAGGAATTTGAATACATCATGCCATTCCCCTCTGGCCTGAAAACTTTCTGCAGAGAAATCAGTTGGTATCTTTATGGGGCTTCCCTTGTACATTACTCTTTGTCTTTCTCTTGCTGCCTTTAGCATTCTCTCTTTATGTTTAAATTTTGCCATTTTAATTATCATATGTGTTGCTGGGGGTCTGTTTTAGTTCATCTTGCTTGGGAGCCCCTGTGTTTTCTGTAACTTGATATCTATTTCCTTCTTCAGGTTTGGGACATATTCAGCCATAATTTTCATCAAATATATTTTCAACCCCCTTCTTTCTGTCTTTCCCTTCTAGGACCACTATAATATGAATGTTTGTATGCTTGATGTTATCCCAAAGGTCCCTTAAAATGTTTTCATTTTTATTTATTTATTTTTGTTTTTACTGTTCTGATTGGGTGATTTCTATCATTCTTTTTTCCAGATCACTTATGTGTTCTTCTGTATCATGTAGCCTGCTGTTCATTCATTCCAGTATGTTTTTCATTTCAGTTATTGTGTTCCTCATTTCTGACTGATACATTTTTATTTTTCTAGTTCCTTGTTAAAATTCTCACTATGTTCATCTCTTCTTTTCCCTAATTCAGTTAGCATTCTTAATACTAATTCTTTGAATGCTTTGTTTGGTAAATCCGTTATTTCTCTTTCATTGGTTGTTTTTCCAGCAGTTCTCTCTTGTTCTTTCAGTTGACTCAAATTTCTCCATCTTCTCATTTTGCTTAACTTTCTCTGCCTCTATGAAATTAGGTGAAACAAGTTACTTTATGTAGTCTTGAAGAGGTGTCCTTGTGTGGTAGTGTCCCTATAGAGTATGTATGTGCCCAGTGGCTTTGGTGGGAGAGCTGGATCTGACCTAAACACAAGTCATATCTTTACCTAAGGTGTACTGGCACCTATCACCTTGATAGGAGGTGGTTCTGGAGATGAAGGGGCTAGGGCCAGAGGCTGCTGTGAGCTGGGGCTTCTCCTCTGCTCAGTGGCCTTCCCTGCCCTATCAGGTCCTGGGCTGGGTCCCAAGTTGCTGGAGGAGAATCCCTAAGGGTCAGGTCTGAGCTGACTCTGTTCTCTTTAAGTGTGTGCTCTCCCGTCTCCTAGCACCAGCACCCTCACTCCTGTTGGGAGTTGTGCTGGGACAAGAGGGGCTGGCATAGATGCTCAGCTGATCATGCACTCTAGCAGTTTGGCCAGTCAGAGATCCAGACTACTTCTGATGTGCTGCTTCTGTAAGACCTGGTAATAGTTGCCCCCACCCTGCTCAGACACTACTTGAGATCTGAGTTGACTTTCTGCCTCATAGCTGAACTCTTTTTTTGGTTGTGGCAGCCCTCACCCCAGTGTGGAGCTGTGTCAAGTGGGGCTGGAGCAGTCTCTCAGCCCAGGTTGGGGTATGTACCTGGGCAGTTGCTGAAACTAGTAATGGCCTGTGCAGTTTTAATCTGCCTTCTCTGCCCTATTTTGGGAATAAGCAAGCATGTGCATGTTCCTCATGAGCAGAGTCCAAGCTTCCCACAGCCCTCCTGTTAGCCCCACCAGCCCTCCGACCAGCCTAGTGAATTCATCTTCCCATTGTTGGACCCCAGAGCTGGGCTGCCCAATATGTGGCTCAAACTGCTCACTCTTCAGGGAGGTTCTCCATTCATGTAATCCCCCTCCTCTTCTGAGTCCCCTCCCTGGGACACAGGTCCCAATCTAATGGCTTCTCTTCCCTTCCTACCTGATTTCCTGTGAATTTTTCTTTCAGCCTTTGTTGCACAGGAGTCTCCAGTTAGTTTTCATTGAGAATTGTTTCACATGTAGATGTATTTTTGATGTGTTTGTGGAGGAAGGTGAATTCTGCGTCTTTATATTCTGCTATCTTGACCCCCCTCCCAAAAGAAACATTAACCAGTTTTAAAATATAAACTTACAAGATTTCTGTTCTGAATTTATTGTTAATATTTTCTTAATAAGTTAATTTCTCTTTCAATTACCTGAATAATTGAAAAAATATTCACATAATGTAATCTAGACTATTTATGAATTTTATAAGTAGGAAAATAAGCAAATAAAAATATATTGTTATAACTGATATCATTTTCCAATCCTCAATTAAGATCTGTCAAACTGAGAGGTGTAATTATTTGATGTGATTCTTCTCCATTACCTAGTCCTATCCTCTAATTTTGACATGTTTGTGTTGCCACTGGTAATGGAGGAATTAGTTTACCCAAGCAAGAACTCAATAACTCAAACTTCTAATTAAACTTTATTGTAATGAAAAAATTCATGCATTATTGTAGACTCAGTCTATTTTTCCAATAGTTATTTAATAATCCATGTATAATTAGATATGCAAAATAAAAAATATATTATCAATGATGTTATATAATGATGTTATATTTTTATTAAAATCAATAAAAGAATATACGTAGAAGAGCTCTATAGCTTTATGGATAAGTAATATGGATAAACTCATGTTTAATAAGTAAATATGAAATTAATCAATACCAAAAAGTATTTATCAAATATATCATTGATATATATCAAATATATCATATATCAAATATATCATTTATCAAATATATCATTATCAATGATATATCATATCATTAAGAAATAAGTTATCCATTTTCATTATGGAAATCTTGCATATATTAATTTGACTCTATTATTTCTCCAGCGGTAACCATATTTATATATCATAAATCAGACCAGCTACAAAATTTGTGGATTATAAGTTAGAAACTCCAATGCAGAGCAAGCATCCAGGATCCCCTGACCCAGAGTTATTATTGTGATAGACAGAGCAAGAAACTTAGTGGGGGCTCATCTGTATGCTGGGCCCTTTGATAACTGTAAATATTTAGAGATTTAACATCAAGTCTGCATAAACTCTTCCATAAAACACAAAGTGAAGAAAGAATTTATTATTTATTTTATGAAGTTAGTATTACCCTGATACCAAAACCACATAAAATAAAAGACAAGATTTCTTATGAAAACTATTAGCCAGTAGAACTCAGTAACATATGAAAACATTATATATTATGACCTGGTGAGATTTATTCAAGGGATACACAACTGGCTAATTATCAAAAATCAATCAATGTATTTCACCATGTTAATTTAAGAAGAAAAATCACATGATCATATCAAATAATGCAAAAAAGTTTTTGATAAAATTTAACACTCTATCGTGAAAAAAACAAACACAGAAAATGGGAATAGGGTACAAATTCATCAACTTTGTTAAGAATATTTACAAAAACTCTATAGATAGTATCACATTTAATAAGAAATGGGACACTTTCTTCCATTAGATCAGGGACAAGGAAATGCAGTCTGCTATCAACACTCTAATATAATGCTGGAAGTTTTAATATATGGCAACAAGGCAACAAAACAGGGCAAAGAAGTAAAAATTGAACACTCCTGTTTTACATTTCATATGATTGCTTATGTGGAAATTCCCAAGAACCTATAAAAATAATATTTCTAATTCATAGCTAATAACTGAGGTTAGCAAGGTTATAGGATACAAGATAAATATACAATAATGAGTTGTATTTGTATATACTAACAATGAATCTGTGACACCAAAATTAAAATATATTAATTAAATATATAGTAAATTATGTATTTCATATATAACATAATATAATTAATAATTGTTATGTTTATAATACACAAATAAGTCTTTGGAAAAGATGAATAAAGTGAGAGGAATCAACAGATGAATAAAGAAGATATGATACAGCCAACATCATCCTCAATGGTGAAAAACTGAAAGCATTTCCACTAAGATCAGGATCAAGACAAGGTTGCCCACTCTCACCACTATTATTTAACATAGTTTTGGAAGTTTTAGCCACAGCAGTCAGAGAAGAAAAAGAAATAAAAGGAATCCAAATCGGAAAAGAAGAAGTAAAGCTGTCACTGTTTGCAGATGACATGGTACTATACATAGAGAATCCTAAAGATGCTACCAGAAAACTACTAGAGCTAATCAATGAATTTGGTAAAGTAGCAGGATACAAAATTAATGCACAGAAATCTCTGGCATTCCTATACACTAATAATGAAAAATATGAAAGTGAAATCAAGAAAACACTCCCATTTACCATTGCAACAAATAGAATAAAATATCTAGGAATAAACCTACCTAAGGAGACAAAAGACCTGTATGCAGAAAATTATAAGACACTGATGAAAGAAATTAAAGATGATACAAATAGATGGAGAGATATACCATACTCTTGGATTGGAAGAATCAACATTGTGAAAATGACTCTACTACCGAAAGCAATCTATAGATTCAATGCAATCCCTATCAAACTACCAATGGCATTTTTCACAGAACTAGAACAAAAAATTTTGCAATTTGTATGGAAACACAAAAGACCCCGAATAGCCAAAGCAATCTTGAGAACGAAAAACGGAGCTGGAGGAATCAGGCTCCCTGACTTCACACTATACTACAAAGCTACAATAATCAAGACAGTATGGTACTGGCACAAAAACAGAAAGATAGATCAATGGAACAGGTTAGAAAGCCCAGAGATAAACCCATGCACATATGGTCACCTTATCTTTGATAAAGGAGGCAGGAATGTACAGTGGAGAAAGGACAGCCTCTTCAATAAGTGGTGCTGGGAAAACTGGACAGGTACATGTAAAAATATGAGATTAGATCAGTCCCTAACACCATACACAAAAATAAGCTCAAAATGGATTAAAGACCTAAATGTAAGGCCAGAAACTATCAAACTCTTAGAGGAAAACATAGACTGAACACTCTATGACATAAATCACAGCAAGATCCTTTTTGACCCACCTTCTAGAGAAATGGAAATAAAAACAAAAATAAACAAATGGGACCTAATGAAACTTCAAAGCTTTTGCACAGCAAAGGTAACCATAAACAAGACCAAAAGACAACCCTCAGAATGGGAGAAAATATTTGCAAATGAAGCAACTGACAAAGGATTAATTTCCAAAGTTTACAAGCAGCTCATGCAGCTCAATGACAAAAAAAACAACCCAATCCAAAAATGGGCAGAAGACCTAAATAGACATTTCTCCAAAGAAGATATACAGACTGCCAACAAACACATGAAAGAATGCTCAACATCATTAATCATTAGAGAAATGCAAATCAAAACTACAATGAGATATCATCTCACACCAGTCAGAATGGCCATCATCAAAAAATCTAGAAACAATAAACGCTGGAGAGGGTGTGGAGAAAAGGAAACCCTCTTGCACTGCTGGTGGGAATGTGAATTGGTTCAGCCACTATGGAGAACAGTATGGAGGTTCCTTAAAAAACTACAAATAGAACTACCATATGACCCAGCAATCCCACTACTGGGCATATACCCTGAGAAAACCAAAATTCAAAAAGAGTCATATACCAAACTGTTCATTGCAGCTGTATTTACAATAGCCCGGAGATGGAAACAACCTAAGAGCCCATCATTGGATGAATGGATAAAGAAGATGTTTCACATATATACAATGGAATATTACTCAGCCATAAAAAGAAACGAAATTGAGCTATTTGTAATGAGGTGGATAGACCTAGAGTCTGTCATACAGAGTGAAGTAAGTCAGAAAGAGAAAGACAAATACCATATGCTAACACATATATATGGAAGTTAAGAAAAAACAATGTCATGAAGAACCTAAGGGTAAGACAGGAATAAAGACACAGACCTACTGGGGAACGGACTTGAGGATATGGGGAGGGGGAAGGGTGAGCTGTGACAAAGCGAGAGAGAGGCATGGACATATATACACTAACAAAGTAAGGTAGATAGCTAGTGGGATGCAGCCGCATAGCACAGGGGTATCATCTCGGTGCTTTGTGATTTCCTGGAGGGGTGGGATAGGGAGGGTGGGAGGGAGGGAGACGCAAGAGGGAAGAGATATGGGAACATATGTATATGTATAACTGATTCACTTTGTTATAAAGCAGAAACTAACACACCATTGTAAAGCAATTATACCCCAGTAAAGATGTTAAAAAAAAAAGTTAAAAAAAAGATGTGATATTTATATAAATACACTCACACATACACACACACACACACACACACACACACACACACACACAGTGGAATATTACTCAACCATTAAAAAAGAATGAAATTCTGCCATTTAAAGCAATGAGGATGGACCTAGAGGGTATTATGCTTAATGAAATAAGTCAGACAGAGAAAGACAAATACTGTATGTTATCACTTATATGTGAAACTTATAAAATAATACAAATGAATGTATATAGCAAAACAGGAACAGACTCACAGATACAGAGAAGAAACTCTTAGTTACCAAATAGGAGAAGGAAATGGGGAGGGACAAGATCAGCACATGGGATTAAGAGATACAGACTACTATGTATAAAATAAATAAGCAACAAGGATATATTGTACAAATAAGAAAAAAAACAAAAAGAGATATATTGTATACCACAGGGAAATATGGCCATTATTTTGTAAGAACTTTAAATTAATTATAATCTATAGAAAACATTGAATCACTGTGTTTTACTAGAGCTAGGACAAATCATCTTAAAATTTATATGGAAGCACAAAAGACCCCAAATTGTGAAAGCAATCTTGACAAAAAAAACAAAGCTGGTGGTATCATGCTCCCTGACTTTAGTCTATACTAAAAAGCTACAGTAATCAAAACAGCATGATCCTGACACAAAAGCAGACACATCTATCAATGTAACAGAATATAGAGCCCAGAAATAAACCCACTTATGGTCAATTAATGTATTTTAAAGTAGGCAGGAATGTACAATGGAGAAAAAACAGACTCTTCAATAAATGGTGTTGAGAAAACTGGACAATTACATGTAAAATAATGAAATAGAACATTTTTCTCTCAACATATACAAAAATAGACTCAAAATGGATTAAACACCTAAATATAAGACTTGAAACTATACATCCCCTACAAGAGAACATAGGCAGAACACTTTTTGACATAAATTTTAGCAATACTTTTTTGGATCTGTCTCCTAAGGCAAAAGAAGCAAAAGCAAAAATAAATAAATGGGATGTAGTTGAACTTAAACGCTTTTCCACAGCAAAGGAAACCATCAACAAAATGAAAATACAACTCAATGAATGGGAGAAAATATTTGTAAATGATATGACAGATAAGGGGTTAATACCCCAAATATATAAACAGATCATACAACTAGAGGAACTGGTGTAACCTACAATATTGTAAAATGAAATAAGACAGAACTATTTTAAGAGGAGAAATAAGCCTGCAATTATCAGTTATGTAATTATCTATATAGAACAAACAATAGAATTTATAGAAACTGATTAGAAAGTGTCACAGTATTGCTGCCTACAAGATCACCATATAATCTACAACAGCAGTAATCAAGTAGGATACATATTAAAAATAAGACAACATTCAAAATCTTAATAGTGCTTATAATTTGAGCAAATTCATTTAGCAAATAACATACAGACACTCTATAGAAATAAATATTTAACTCTATTAAAACAGACTACAATTTTTATTTTACTAATAGAACATTGCACATTTTAGGGGTGTGTGAAATTATATTATAAAATGTCAGGATTTACACATGAGTGAGTGACTCAGTGCAAAATAATAAAAATTCCACTCTTTTATTAACTCTATATATTTATTCTAAAATTTACATAGTCTCTGAATCTCCTGACACACTCTTACCACATGAAAATGTCAGGATGACCAAAGTGTGCACTGCAATATCTGATCGAGAAATCAGGTTGTGAACAATACAATTATTTACTAACCAAGCAGAATTATATATGAGGTAAGAGCATCCATGTCAGTTAACTCAGGGGCAGAAGAAATAGTATTAGGAATGTGACAGTGTGGGTGAAAATTGGCTGCTAGACTCCAATTGATGATTAAAATGCCCTTCTGGGTGACCCCTATAAGTCTTGTTTTTTTGCTATCAAATTTAACTGTTATAATAATTAGAATTTGTAATCTAAAGTAACAAAATTAGAGCCATAAAGTCCTTCTATTGCAAACTCCTATTGCATATGAAGAAACAGACATGCAGAAAATTTTTAAATTTTTCTCAAGGGCACTGAGCTAAAATGTGACATATTTACAGATTTGGACTTAGAACATCTTTCTCCTGAAACCTATTTCTGTTTCCTTTCAACTGAATAAAATAATGTTGTTTTACCTTGTGTCCTTCTCGTTTTGCATCCTATCCAAGTAATGTATTCTCAGCTGGGGAGGCTTATTAGCAATACTGTTAATCTTTTTCTAACTATAGTTCTACTTGCCACTACTCCTGGTCTCTGGCCACCACCATCAAATGGTCAGATCTTTGTGTGATGCTGATAGATTATTTTATTGTCTGTCAAAATCAAATAGATAATAATTGAGAAGATATTTACTAAGGAGGAATTTCTTAATGCTAATAAATAACCTATGTTATTATTGGAAGGTATCAAATCAATCTCATTAATTTCTTCACTGATTATTTCACTCAATTTTTGTTGACTTCCTTTTGCTATGCTCAGGACTAGGCATACAAGTGTGATTAGTAAAATTCAGGGGAAGAGAAAAACATTGAAAAAAATAAATAAATAAAATAAAAAATGAGACTACTCCCAAAGCTGAATTCAGTGAGAATTGAGTGATTACTTTTAATTTTTTTTCTGGATACCAGGTTTCCTTTTGCTATTTTAATATATTAACCACAAATTTAGTGGCTTAAAACAACATAAATTTATTATTTTGCAGCTTTGTATATCAGAAGCCTAACAGATTCCAGTAAAATCAAGTTGTCGGTGGGGTTGCATTCCTTTCTGGAGACTAAATAAGATAATTCAATCAATTTTCTTTCCTTTCCCAACTTCTAAAGGCTATCCATATTCCTTGGTTCATCTTCTTCTTCCTCTGTCTTCCTCCTCTAGCAATCTTTTATCTCTTGTAGTCATAATTCCCTCTCACCACAACCTGTAAAGTTTCTGTATCTGTTAAGGATTCATGGGATTATATTGAGCCTCTTTGGATAATGCAGGATAATTGCCCCATTTTAAGGTCCTTCAGTTAATCATACCAGCGTATTCTCTTTTGCCATTCAAGGCAACATATTCACATGTTGTGGGATAATAATGTGGGTATTTTAAAGAGGTCACTTTTCTGCTTACCACTCTAGGTAATTGGGGAGAACCTCATAATCTGATGATAAGACATTCTCAGTTGAACATTATGGTAGTTATGTACTAGTCCTTATGATTATTGCTACAAAACCAAAGAAGTATGAAGTTAGTGATGAAGAACTAAAAGGAAGGGTTAAAAATAAGGTAGTTATAAGTACAGTAAATTGGAGTGAGAGGAGACTAACCAACTATTTAGGAAGTTTTAGCTACAATAGAAAAAATTAAATTCAAAGCATTAGAAATAAATCAATTGTTTTATCATTTCAATTCTCTCATTATTTCCTTTTAGTTCACTTAAAGACTTGGCTGTAGAGTTCTTCCTCTATTACTGTTAAAATAAGATAAGAGAGGAGGCCAGCACAAGAATCCAAGACTAAGGAGTAGATTTACAGTGTTCATTCTGTAACTCTTTTTAATGTCATCTGCTTTAATTGAATTTTTCAACTCTATCCATGAAATTTGAAAAAAAATTTCCACTACTAATAAATAGATTAACTCTATTACCTCCTATCCTTCTACCATCTTGTGTGTGGTTTAACTTAGAATGATCTTTTTGTTTTTGAAAATACAGCTGCCTTTTTAATATTTATTCAGCTGATTTCCTGCTCTATATCTGGACAATTTGATTACTTTTCTGAGTTGAAGACATTTAAAATGATATAATGTCAGAAGTTTTCCAGCTAAACATACAGCAAAAACTTGTTTTTAAATATTTGCATTTAAATATCTACAATTCATAAATCAATAAGGAAATGTGTTTTCTTTACCATTGTATTAAGTATTTGACTATAATTTCTGTACTGAGGAATTATATTCTTAATTAAACCTAAATACTACTTCCAGTATATCACAAATCTGTTTCTATTGAATTAAAGTACACTTGGGTGAGACAGAATAGTAGGTTAACTTTATATTTCACTATTCCCTATATTCCCTATTCAGGCAGACCTGCATGAGATTTTAGCATTTCCACTTAAACCTAAGAACCAAATATCCTTAGACAGTTGAAGAAAATTTCTAAAACAGAATTTATTAGAAGAATACTTCAAAAAAAAGTTCAATTTGACTAAATATAAGCACTTGAAAATAAATTTTATTAATAAAACAATATTAGAATACTATATAAAATGAACAGAGAATAAAAATAGGTTTAGACCTCACAGATAATTGTAAAGAAAACTGATTTAATAGCATTGGAATATAAAGTTGAATAAATCTAACAAAAGTAGAACAAAAAGACAGCTGTAAGAGAAAAATTGTATACTTTAAAATTGACCCAGAAGTTCCAAAAATTGTGTTCCAGAATGTGAGAACAATAACAAAATAATGTAGAGAATTATTGTTTCTAGGAAATAACACAAAAGCAGATATTGCAGCTAAAGAACCTATGCTGCTAGATTGAAGGTACCAATAAATAGTAAGATAGGTGAAAGGAAATGAAATCCACTAAATGATACCACTGAGAAATAGAAACCACATGTAAAGAAAGATACGTTTCAGAGAAAACAAAATCAGGTCACCTGGAGGTCAGTGAGAATTAGAATGGCATTTGGCCACTCATTAATGTAGTGGATGATCAAAAGCAATGAAGCAATTCTTCTGAAATAAGGGAATGTATTTTCAGTAACAAATTCTATAACTGGTATTTGGACAAAATAAATTAGCGACTGAGAGGAAGTTTTTTTTTTTCATGTTTTGGTGAACATAAATTAAAAAATAATAAAAAGACTAACACAATTAGAAATCTATAATTACAAACTTAGTATGACCCAAATTTAAGGGTACAGTTATTATTAAATAATAGGAAGGAAACAAGAAACATATACGAGATAAAATAAATATGTATTTATCATATATATATGAATATATAATCTAACCTGAAAGGGTAAAATATGCTTTGTACATTTTAATACAGAAATATTAATGTTGAGTAATATCCTAGTGAAGTTACTAAGATCTAAAATTAGTAAATAGTCTTAGGAAACAATTAACTTTGGGTGCACAGAATGTGTTTGCATGAATTTGTGTGGGTGTGATCCTGGTGGTGCTATTGGTGATGATGAGAGAATCAGTAATCAGGCTGGTTTCACAATGTCAAAGAAATGAAACAAATTTAATTCTCAAGGCATGAAAGTAGAAATGAAGAAACTTATATCCAAGCAATTTTTATTGAAGTACGGAGGCAAAGAGCAGACATTCTCATGTTTTCAAGAACCCAGGTAGTAGAACACCAATGAATGTTTATTAAAAAACGAGATCTGCATAATATTATAATCTAGCTATCCAGTATCTCATGGATAAGCCAGGATAAACCAACTGGTGCTGAGCATTGCACACATTAACATAGAGAACCAAGCTTAAATAGTTAAGACATATTTGTTGTAGGTAACTGTCATGAAGGACAACAAAAAATTAATGTTATAGCAAAAAGGAGTGAGCAAGAGAGAGAGATAAGGGTGGGGATATGCTGGAGAGCTTGATGGTTGTTGTGAGGAAGTGTAGTACTACTAATCTTACCTTCCTTGTGAGAATTTACTATATAATGAATAGCAGTAACAAATTTTTTAAAAAACGTTTTGTATTGATTTCCTTTAAATGTATGTTATCTTCATAAAATTAATAATCAGGAAAATTAAAGTAAAATCAAAATTAAATCCAGGCTTAGAAGGAAAAGTACAAGCTCATCAGTTTTTATATCATTTGTGACAAAAGCCATTAGTTCCAATTCTAATTTATGAATAAGAAACATACATGGATACATGTTACACCAATGTGGTTATGATGTACAAACTTCAGTTTATTAAATATTAAATACAAATATTAGAACAGAGAGAAAAAGTAATTTATATAGCATGACAAAAAACCCCAGAGTGTTAAAATGGAAATTCACATAAAATATGGTAAAAATTTCAAACTAAATATATTTGCTATTCTAAACAATATTAATGAATAAGCTCAAATTAGCAAAGAAAAATTACTTTGAAATTAATGAAATAACGTAACTAATTCATATATATTTGTGCCAGAGATGCATCTAAGAGAAAGTGTTTCAGAAACTTTCAAACTAAAAGGATGATCCAGAGTAAAAGAGATCTTATGTCACATAATTTATAAACTAAAAATGAGAAATGTAAACATATATTTTAGGAAATGTGTAGAGATATTAAAAGAAATATTTTCGTAGTCAATCTGACCCATTTTTGTGAACCCATGGCAAATCAAGTGATTGAAATATTAACAGTATGTAGAATATTTGAATGTTTGAACTAATAAAATTGATCAAGTAAATACAAATCAAATTCTATCCCTAATAATAAGAAATGCAATTTTAATTTTAATGCTCATGAAGTATGTTCTTGCTTTCTGCTAGGACCCAAGGTCAAAATTCAATAAATTTTTAAATAAAAATAGTGATGATAACAGTTTCCAATTTCATTGTGACAAACGTAGAGATAATTATCTGCAATTAAATTTGCATATCTGACATCATTAGCAAATCAGAAATAATATTCTTTGAGGTGTCAATAAACATCCAGGGATAAAGTTGGTGAAACTGAGCAAATGTTTATGAGAATGTTTACTGTAAGACAGTTTAAATAACTTAATCAGCATCATGTACTTAGCTAGGAAAACATAGTATTATAGAAAACAATATCTGACTATAACTCACATATTTGCACAAATATGCTATAGTAATCTATCTGTGACTTGCAGAGAGATGGGCAAAAATCAGTCTTTACACTTTTAGTCCATAATCCATTCCCAGCCCGTGTGTAAAAACGACCAATGGAGGATCAGAGAATAAGCCAGTATCTTTTTAGGGAATGGTGGGTATTTTAGTTCAGGCTCCTATAACAAACTGCCATAAACTGGGTGGGTTATAAAAAACAGAAATTTATTTCTCACAGTTCTGGAGGCTGGGAGTGCAAGAACAGGATGCAAGCAGTCAGGTTCTAATGAGAGCCCTCTTCTGATTTACAGACTGTTGACTTGTCTTGTATTTTGTATCCATTCTCATAGAGCAGAGAGCAGAGAGACAGGACAGTTCTCTCCTGACTCTCATAACTATACTAATCATGTTTATCAGGGTTCCACCCGCATGACCTCATCTATTCTGATTACTTCCCAGAGGCTTCCCAAAGCCATCTCCTAATACCATCAGGTTTTGGGGGTAGGGTTAGTCAAGTTGAGAGGAATGTTAAGGTGGTTCTGGTCAATGTAATCCATGAGCAAAGAGTTAATTGATGTAGCTTATGCTGGTAATGAGAGAGTGCTGACATGTGGGTATCATCCACAAAGGAGATATCATTGCCGAATTCCAACAGCACCAGTCCAAAGAAACCTTGTTTCCATTCACCATCCTTTGATAATCCAACCCTGGAGAAGTTGGAAGCTACCTCTAGCACACAGAGATGATCTGAAAAGGAGAGAGTGAAGGCTAAGGTCTTACTTCCCTTTACTTTCCTTCAACAAATGAATGAACCTGGGTCTCATCTTATTTGTGGGTAGAACTGTGTGTAAAAAACATAGTTAAATTCAATGCAATTGAAAAAAGTTGATTTTGATTAGACTGGTCTTGGTAATAACTTTAAATGAGGTTTTTGAATACCTGAATATGTTTGGAAACCATCAGGGATGTGTCTGAGAAATCAAATGGCATTAAAGGCTATAGGCTGGGCTGCACACACACACATACATATACATATATACAGCTGTTTCCTGATGTGTCTACCATATTCAAACCATTCAATAAAAGAGGATTGATTATTTTGACTCAGTAATAATTAAAATGAATAAATAAATGTTAGTATGTCATAACACCATAAATTAAGACAAAAAAGATAAGCTGGAAAATATTGATAATGTTAACCAAAAAGCAAAGTTCCTCAATATGTCACCAATAATATGGATTAAAAAATTATCCTGAGGCACAAAATGTATGAACAAATAGCTCAAAGGAAAATGAATATCAATAATCAGTAAATGCCTGCAGTAATGCTCAACCTCTCCTGTAAATCACAAAATGCAAATTTTTATGTGTATATTTGAAAATATTTTTAAAGTTATCTTTTAAAAAAGGATACTATCAAGTGCTGATTAGTATGTGAAGAAAAGGTACTCTCATATAGTCTGTGGGTGAATAAATCAGTAAAAACTTTATGGAGAGTGATTTGGCAACATCTAAAATATTGTATCTATTTGCAAACAGTGGCTGAAATAAATGAACAAAATATGTCTAATTTTTTAATGACTCCAAACAAAAACAATTAAATATACATCAAATGGAAACTGATTAAATCTGGTATTTCTGCATCTATAAGATAGAATACTTTGCCCTTATTAATACAAATCAAAGGGTTCTCTTTATGTTGTTATTTAAGTATCTTCAAAGAATAATTATTGAATAACAATTGAAAAAGACAGTGAATAATATGATCCATTTTGTTAAAACTCCAAAAATAATTTACATTTATTTTTAATGACTTTGTGAAATGAAAATCATTAATGTTATAGTGCTTTGAAAAAAATGTTTTCCCTTGAACTTGAGGCAGATGATATGGAGAAATAAAAGATAAAATGATGACAGCATTTTATAAGGAGATTTCAAAATTAATCCTCATAATGAATGTGTCCCTTACCAAATTACCTTGCTTCTAAAACTTATACACTTGGAAATCCTTTAATTGAAATGATAGTAAGGCATCTTTAAATATGATGTTTTTATATGGAAGATATTTTTTATTTCACTTTACAAAGGTCAAAAAGAGAAATATCTGATAAATATTACTTCTGTTTTGAAGCTTGTAATTGTAGACATAAAATGGATATATTTGACAGTTGACCAGGTTGCAATTTATAATCTTCTAATTATTATTTTCATTGCTTTTTCATGTAGATCATTTCTATATTATTTCTGTTCCCTGATTTTATGACAATAGCCCAAAAATTTATAGAAAAAAATATGTTTTCATTTTCTCTTATTCTATTCTATAAGAAGGAGACCTAAAAATAAAACATGTATGTAAAAAAAAAAAAAAAACACCCTATATAGTCACCTTTAGATATTTTAATCTAATTTGAAATGGTCAAATGCTTGAGTTGTTTAATTCAAATATAACATTTAAGATACAGTTTGCAAATGTTTAAATATTCACAATGTTTTCTTAATCTGGTCTAATAACAATAATGCCGACTAAACAAGACTGATTGGTAATAAACATTTTATTTTGTTAAATATAGATACTTGAAGAAGTTTCCCAGTAGACTGAGAGAAATGGCATGCCATAAACCAGAAATGCTTGTATTCTCTAAGAGAAAACTTCTGTTATTGCTGGGTCTGGTCACCTGATGCTCAGTAAAGCCAATCTACTGACACCATGTTGTGGTGAAGGAAAGTACAGCATTTATCACAGGGTGCCAAGCAAGGAGAATGGGAAGCTCATGCTCAAAAGACTGGAACTCCTCAATGGCTTTCAGGGAAGCGTTTTTAAAGACAGTGTGAGAGAGAGTGTGATTGGTTGATGGTAAGGTAAAAAGGTGATATGTTGGGAATCTCAGTCATCAACCTTCTGGTTCTAACCAATCTGGGGTCTACGTGCTGGTGGTAAGAATGCAGATAATTTCTTCCACCTGGTGTGAGTTTTAGTACCTGCAAAACAACTCAAGGATATGGCTAAGAATATTATCTATAGCTCTCTAGAAAGAACTAAAGGTCCTTGATTTTGTTTCATGGCTAAACTATTATTGTGTCTTACTTGACTGCTTTCCTTTGTTTCCTCATTTTCTCACTTCTCTGATTAAATTTTTTCTTTGGAACTAGGAGAACGCCTAGGAGATTAAGATTTTCTACTAACAGGAGATGGGGGATATAGGGTAGGGAGTCTGCCCCCAGGAAAGACCCACAGGGCCCTGCTGTTTTTCATTGTCTTGTTTTCCTTCATCATGTACTTCAGTTAACCTTGTATAAAGTAATTCTTTGGTTCCAGGCTGAGCCAAACCTAATGGTCCTCCTAGAAACCTTGGGTGCTTTTTTAAACATATACTCCACAACTACAGATGTAGAGATTTAAGACTCCAGTGTAGTAAAATTTGATCACAGTATTAGAAGACTACCCAAAGTAAAGGGAATAAAATAGAGCCAGAGAGGTGACAGAAGTCAGGTAAAACTGACAGTAGGATGTCTATATAATCCCAAAAGTTTACAGGTTTTCTAGTAAGATTGTTAGAAGAATTGCCACATCTATCAAAATAATGAGCCTGGATTTGGATCCCTCTGAGTGTAGGTTTTTTGAAATACAAAGAATCCTAATCTGCATCTGCTTGTCAGGATTGGGGGAAATTATCAGGATGGAATACCTCTAAAGCTTTTATAATTTCATATCAAATAAAAAGATTTCCTCAACCTGTCTGAGGAATATTTTAGAATCCATATACTATGCAGTTAATGAAGTAAATTCAGGTCCCATTTTACATGTTCAAGATTGTCTGGAAACTTTACAGAAACTTTACTCTGTGGCCTGAAATTTCTCATGGTCAATCCTATATTGTTTAGGGGTTTTCAGTCCAAGCATACTCCATCTTCAGTCTGAAACTGATAATGCAGTGCTCGTGTTCCTCAATAAATTAATATGTAGGGCTCAGTCTCCAAATTCCTAGTGATAATGAAAGTATTCCTAAAATTTGTAGAAGATTATACTCTACATGTGTAATTATGAAAGTCCCTTTCTCAAGAATGGTTCAGCAGCTTAAGAGAAGCCAATGAAAGGAATGCAAATCAAATGTGATTATTAAAAGTCAAATAAAAGTGCTAATGTATTAAATATTTTCTAAAATGAATTATAATATTATATCATTATATAAGCTTTGGAAAGTGGCAAGTAGTAATAGTTGTTTGATTTTCTCTTATAAGAAGTGGGGAAAAAACCCTTAAAACTACGAGATGATAAAATTAACTTCATGATAATTCAAAAGGACCTAAATTTTAATGGCATCCAACTTTATGTGTTGTAAGAGAAAATGGATAAGACAAGAGAAAGAATGATAACCTATATCTACCTAATAAATCTAAGAAAAAGTCAGAAGTGTAATAGCTTCCTCAAGGGAGTAAAAGCTATCCTGTTCCACTTTATCTGCCAAAAAGAAGAAAGAAAAGGGCAGAGAAAATCATGTAGCAGAAAGTGTACTCTGATTAAAACTCATAGGATGTTTTCAGAATCCAGAATTCTGCCAGTAAGTACATTCTCTTAGTTAATTAGAATCAAAGCAAATGTTTTTGGTCTGCTCTAGCTGATGTTAAAAGCTCCATCATTTCCATTATAACACATTGCCTTGGTAGTTTCCCTAACTTGGGAAGAAACTATTTTTAATTGAAAAAATAATGAAAATTTATTTCTCTTTATGTAACATCTTAAAAATATTAAACATTTATATAATATATGTGATATTTATGTGACATTTCACTTAGAAGTGAAGACTAGAAAAAAATCCCATCAAAACAATTGACACGGTTATTCTATGGTGATTCAGGTTAAGCATATTTTTGCTTTTCTTAAGAGTATATCCTCTTCCTTCCATGGTTTCCAGTTAAGTAATTAAGCAAACCCCCTCACCTGATTCTTTTTAAAAAACAAAGAAAGAAAGAAAAGAATATGGATACTAAAATGATTCCACCTTAATGTTATATTTGCTGGTATATTTTAACTTGTTACTGGTTCTTTTTCCTCTAACCATTAATCAATTAAAAAGTTAATAAATCCAGACACTTCTGAACTATTCTCCTTTATTTAGCATAATCATACTATTATACGGCATCTTCAAGAAATACAAAGCATTATTTCCTTAACTATATTCTCCTGTGATTTGTCCAGACTAATTTTAAATGACTAAAACAACGAGGCTTCCTATAAACATCCTTTGGGATATTGTCCTATAGCCTAATTCTAATGATATTAGGAATTTTGGTAGGTATGTGACTTCTCAAGACATTTTAATGCCTTGATTCAGCAAACTGCTGTTCACAGATGACTTGATAAAAAAAAAGTGTCTTGATATACAATCAGATGATTGAAAACTCATGCTGCATTTTGCGTAATATTTGCCAGTTATTACCATTCTGAATACTGTGTACTTTTTTCCATGACTCATTTCCCTATATTATGATTTTACATAGTTTTTAAATAGAGTCACTGTGAACTGTCTCATGATGACTGAAAATGGAAGGTGTGGAAGTTAAATGCAATCAAGCAAAAAAGATTAATTTAAAAAACTTGCACCCTCAGACAGTTTTCAAAGATCATGAGCTTTTTTATTGTTTCTGTGATGTGACTACTAATTATCATAAATAGCAGTTTTGACATTCTTCAACAAGTCACTTCAGGAAGTATTAAGCATAGGCAAGAGACCAAATATGTATTTGGATGTACTTCATGGACACAGACATATAGATACACACATATAAATATGTGCAATATACTCAGGCATACACATATATGTACATCTATCTATATATTTATATTTCTTTAACTTTATATCAGCAACACTGTAATAATCACTGTTATATAGAGTCATTAAGGAGAGGATCTAGATTAAAATGTAGGTTGGAATCATCTCCATGTAAAATGGTAAATAAAGACATATAAATAGATGAGAATCCCCCAGTCAGAACTATAGAAGTATGGATAAAAAAGGGGACCTAGAAAAGATTTGTGGGTGTGCTATAATCGACATAAAGGATAAACAAGTAGAATCTACGGGAAAATCAAAACAGAAGGACAGAGAGGTAAAAGGGAATTTAGGAGAGTGAGGTATCATGACTATCAAATCACAGTTTGGTGCTAATAGTACATAGATTTCAAGGGAGTGAATCGAGCTTACATCTGCATCAGTTATATGACATTACATAAGGTTTCTAAATGTCTTAATGCCTCATTTTTACCTCCTGCAAAAAAAGAGAAGGCATGATAATACAATTTGAATTGTAGACTAAATATGATAATATTTTAAATCCCTTTGAAGTTTAAAGCCATTTTATATTATTTTATTGTACATATCATTAGTCCTAAAATTATATTTGTTTAATAAATGTCAATTTGCAATGATCCAAGTGAAGAATAAATTATCGTGGGTAAAATAGAATAAAGTATTCACATAAGACTGAAGAAAGTAGCTTCTATTTATATAGATTTCTGTCACATACTGTTATGTGGTGCATTATGCTTACTGTATGATTTCTCTAATCTTTTACTTCTTTGATATTTGAACCTAATAAAATAGTCACATTTAAAATGAAGGGTTAACACAATTAAGTGCCACTACAGACTAAATATTAATCCAAACATTCCACCACTCTATTTTTTATAAATAGTATTTTGAAAATTCTTCTTAAATAGTCATAGTTTAGCCACTAAAATTTCTTTTATTGCTTTCTATTTATAAAACTTTGAGAGTGGCATAAATCTTGGTCAATGAATCATCCCATCCACTCTATCACTTTTGTAAATACTATTCCTCCAGTTTGTTCTATCATTATCACTTTGTCATTCTATGTCCCTAAAAGATTGAACAATTAAGCTGAGTTAGGTCTGACCTTAAAGTAAGATTAGGGAAAAAAAGAAGAGTAGTTCAGTTAAGCTGTTATTCTACCACTTGGTTTTTAAAAAATAGGATTTATTGAGTTTATCAGTATTGTGTGTACTGAATTTTTCTTATATAAGATCACCTTAGGATAAAATCCCCTGGTCTGTGTTTATACATAAAGCCTAGAAAGGTCAAGCTTTTGGAGACCTTCCCAGTCAGAACCATATTATTTACACTTTTTCATTATGTTAAATGTCATTTTGTTTTCAGACAGAAAACCAACTTTATCCCTCCATTATATTAATGGAATTAATGAAATTAAAAATGCACCCTCAGATTACTAAGCCAAAGGAAGGTAATGCCTATTGCTACTTTTAGTCACAGGGCAGTGTAACTTTAGACTCAGAAGGTCTCATGTTTGCTACTGCTGGGTTGTGTTACCCCATAAAGCACAGAATAATGAGTTAAGAAAAAGTATACATATTCAATAAAATAATGCTTTACATTCTACATCTGGTTTATGGATTCAAGTAAACACATATTATGAAGAGTTAGCTAGTGTTATCTGGAATAAAAGTGTTGTCAAACTTACCTATCCCTACTACTTGAATTCATTATTTAATTTTCCATTCTCTGATGTCTTGTATTTTACCATCAAAGGGTAGTGTATATTACCAGTTTAATTCCATAATCTATTGATATATAGATATCATTGATTGACTTCTTTATATTAATCATATTGAAAATAAAGTCTGGTGGGATCATATTGAAAATAAAGTCAGGAATAGTGAATTTCAAATTCTCATTTTATCACCATGCATATTGAAAATATAGAGGATCATGGGTACTTAATTGACGTGAGGACAGTAAATTATTACCAATGGGTTGTATTTAGAATTAAGACATCTTTTATTTTGACCAATTATGTCAATCAAAGTGTCTCTAAATATCTTGAAATGTATTGATCAATATCCAGTTTTCCACAATCCCAACACTCTTTTATGTCTACTCATTGGTGTGCTTCAGATGAATACATTATTAGTCTCTTCCTTGTAGGTATTTGAGTTTAACAACCTCATTTTTTTCCCCAGCAAACTTGGAAGTATATGTATTGTATGTGTGCAGTCAGATCAAAGACACAAAATTAAGTGATATAAAACATTTATGTGTTTAGGGTAAATTGAATATAGAAATATTTTCTTTAAATTAATTGAATAACAAACTTTAAAAAGAGTTTAAGATATATGTGTCCTCTAGAAAATTGATAAGAACTATTTAAAACTCCCACAGGGAACCTAGATAAATAATCCTGAGTTCCCACAGATTATTAGTGTGATTTATTTATTTTATATCTATATGACAAGGTATTAACAAGGTCAACAACATTTGAAGACAATATATGAGAGCACAAGATCTATAATATTGCTTAAAAATGGGCAATGGACTTCTTGGGAAATTGAAACCAATTGCTGGCAAGTGAATTCTCACTTGTCAACTTGGTAAAATACCAGAATTTTATATTAATTACCACTTTAAAGACCCCATAATCAAATACAGTCACATTGTGAGGTATAAGGGGTTAGTATTTCAACATTTACATTTTTGAGGGAAACAATTCAACCCATACTTTTTGTAAGCATACAATAAAATAGGATAATGATTTTATAACATTGGGCTTTAATCACATGTCAAAAGCAGGTTACAGTACATCATTTATACGGTTTAGTTGCAATAATTTTGTACTTTGTAGGTGCCCTGGTTGTGTGTGTGTGTGTGTGTGAGCGTATGTGTGTACAGTGATCAGAGAGACCACACTAGATTCTCAACTTACTGTCTTATTATACAAAGTTTATTTTGTAAAAACTTGATTATTTTAAGGCTAAAATCTAATAGTATATATAATTTGGTTTTGAAGCCTAATATGTTTTATAAGCTCCCTAATAAATAAAATTTGCTTTCCTTTCTTTCAGTTCCAAACTATTTATATTCATTTAGATTATTTAAACCAAGGATAAACAAATGAACAAACCACTCCCTAAAGCATAATTGAATTTTATTTTCTTTTTATATAGAAAAAGAAAAAAACCTGAAATTTACACATTGTTACTGAACACCAACACATTTTATTATTGATGATTTGAGATGTTTGTTTTGTAAATTAAGACTGAAGGTCAGGGGTTTCCCTGGTGGCACAGTGGTTAAGAATCCGCCTGCCAATGCAGGGGGCATGGGTTCAAGCCCTGGTCCGGGAAGATCCCACATGCCGTGGAGCAACTAAGCCCGTGCTCCACAACTACTGAGCCTGTGCTCTGGAGCCCATGAGCCACAACTACTGAGCCCACGTGCTACAACTACTGAAGCCTGCATGCCTAGAACCCATGCTCCACAACAATAGAAGCCACCACAATGAGAAGCCTGCACACCACAACAAAGAGTAGCCCCCTCTCACTCACCGCAACTAGAGAAAGCCGGTGCACAGCAGTGAAGACACAATGCAGCCAAAAAACAAAAAGACCGAAGGTCAACATATTGAGAATGAGCATTGTAAGAAGATATAGAGGGTGTGTGTGTGTGTGGGGGGGGGTACTATAAATATATATAATATATATAACTATTACATATTATTTATATATTTTATATATACATAATCTTGTAAGAAAGGAAACAAATTGGCTCCCATATTAAATATCAAATATCAGTCTTAAACTGGCCTAGTACATAGTTTTCTAGGATTTATGATTATGATTCATTAAAGTTATATGACTTACTAATGTAAAGACCTCAAGCTGTTAGACATATTCTCAAGAATGAAAACACAAATGAAAAACAAAAATAACCTACAACAACAAAAAAACAGTGAACTTAGTAGAGAGCCCTGCACATAAGAAAATGTTTGGTAAATGTTTGTTAAATGCAAAGATCTTCAAGAGTTACTGTGAAGCTGGTAGCCAGCCAGTTTCCCAGGTATCTACCCTCTCTAATTAGCTACAACAAGGCCTGCTCTTTTCTGTCTCCTGAGGTCAGCCCTTTGGTGAGAAGGGAAGAAAGGTGCACAATAGTAAACAGCTTAAGTGGAATACTGAGAAGAGGGAAAAAGAAGCCAAATATACCAAACTAAGAATCTAATTTATCTTATGCTACCCAAGTCCTCTCCAAATCTGAAAGGGCAACCACTCCCAGGCACTCAGAAATGGGAGGAAAGGATTATTGTTTGGCTGAGGTGATTGACTGGAAAAAGCCCTGAAATATGTTTCAAAATATTCTGGACTACTGTATTCTTGATTCAGGTGGTATATTAAACAACAATGTGCATGTATCTGCTCTTTGCCTTATTTGATGACATTAACAAAGCAGGCAGTCTAGCAATAAAGCTTAAGTATCTCTGGAATAGGAAGGGGAGAAGGGGAAAGGGAAAAATCTTCAAACCTTTGAATTAATTTTACTATTTTTATAACGTGCATCAGGGTTGTTTGCTAGTCTTGATTGAAAAACGTATCAGTAATCATCAAGTCATTGTTTTAATAAGTGTGTAAAGGTCATTTGTTGCTGTTTTCGGAAAGTAAAATTAATGACTTTATCTTTAAAACAGTAGATGGTACTGTGAACAGATTGTCGCAGGGAATTGCCAAGATATAGATCAGTTTGGCAGTTGGTGGCAGGAAATTAGAATGAGATACAGGGCAAAGTGTCAACAGCAGCAAGTGTGCATATCTGCCTTTTTTTATTAGGTTTTTTTTTTTTAAGCAGTAAAGAGGAGACCTGGATGAACAGATCTCTAGAAAAAAGAGATGAAATTCCTTGCAGAATGTATGTAGAATAGTGGAATTGGATGCACAAAAGGAGACATCATCTTATGGAGTTAAGTTCAAGTCTTCCCAAAGTTGAACACATGCAAAACCTTAATCCAACATTAGACGTTTACAAAATGTATAAGTAACTTCAAATTAATTTTATAAGGCTGTCTTAGTAATTATCATTTATATTTTTATATATAAAATGATGAATATATTAAGCAAGCATTCAAAGTAGTTTATTCATTGTTCTAATATTTAAACAGATGAAGGAAATCAGAAGTCAGTTAACACTTAGAAAATGTATGTCTCCCTATGTAAAGAATCAAGATTTCAGTAGAAAACTGTATCATAGAAGACAGCCACGATCCAGTTAGTATGTAGCCAAGATTTCTGAGAAGGTGAAGTTCATGAATCAAAATTAAGGGTAAAATCAAGAAATTGAATGACTAATACCAGAGAGAGGAAAGGGTCTTTGAAGGAACTAAGCAAATAAGATGTTGGATGGATTATCTCGGCACACGGCTTTCAAAGGAAAGTACCATGGTTAGAAAAATAAAGAAAAAAAGGAAGACCATGAAACAAGATGAAACTCTGAGATAATGAGGGAAATAACCTGAAGAAATGTCCATTATAAGCTCTGTTCTACAACAAGAGTTTCCACAGAATTTATTTTAGATTATGCTGATGGTTATTATTATTAAAACAAAACTTATGCTAACTAGAACTACTTTACCACTGCTTTCTCATTCTCAAGTTCTCTATTTGATTCATTTCTGATTGATAAGTTTCACCTTCTGTTGAATTTTCAGTTTTGTTTTGTTTTGTTTTGAACATCTTTATTGGAGTATAATTGCTTTACAATGTTGTGTTAGCTGCTGCTGTATAACAAAGTGAATCAGCTATACATATACATACATCCCCATATCTCCTCCCTCTTGTGTCTCCCTCCCATCTCCACATCCCACCAGTCTAGGTGGACACAGAGCAACAAGCTGTTCTACCTGTGCTATGTGGCTGCTTCCCACAAGCTATCTATTTTACATTTGGTAGTGTATATATATCCATGCCATTCTCTCACTTAGTCCCAGATAAACTTTCTGCCTCCCCATGTCCTCAAGTCCATTCTCTACTTCTGTGTCTTTATCCTGTCCTGCCCATAGATTCTTCATAACATTTTTTTTTTTAGATTCCATACATATGTGTTAGCATACAGTATTTGTTTTTCTCTTTCTGACTTACTTCACTCTGTATAACAATCTCTAGGTCCATCCACCTCACTACAAATAACTCAATTTCGTTTCTTTATATGGCTGAGTAATATTCCATTGTATATATGTGCCACATCTTCTTTATCCATTCATCTGTCGATGGACACTTAGGTTGCTTCCATGTCCTGTCTATTGTAAATAGAGCTGCAGTGAACATTGTGGTACATGACTCTTTTTCAATTATGGTTTTCTCAGGGTATATGCCCAGCAGTGGGAATGCTGGATCCTATGGCAGTTCTATTTTTAGTTTTTTGAGGAACCTCCATACTATGCTCCATAGTGACTATATCAATTGACACTCCCACCAACAGTGCAAGAGGGTTCCTTTTCTCCACACCCTCTCCATCATTTGTTGTTAATAGATATTTTGATGATGGCCATTCTGACTGGTGTGAAGTGATACCTCATTGTACTTTTGATTTGCATTTTCTGATGATTAGTGATGTTGAGCATCCTTTCATGTGTTTGTGTGCAATCTGTATATCTTCTTTGGAGAAATGTCTGTTTGGTCTTCTGCCCATTTTTGGACTGGGTTGTTTGTTTTTTTGATATTGAGCTGCATCAGCTGCTTGTAAGTTTTGGAGATTAATCCTTTGTCAGTTGCTTTATTTGCAAATATTTTCTCCCATTCTGAGGGTTATCTTTTCATCTTGTTTATGGTTTCCTTTGCTGTGCAAAACCTTTTAAGTTTCATTAGGTCCCATTTGTTTATTTTTGTTTTTATTTCCATTTCTCTAGGAGGTGGGTTCAAAAGGATATTGCTGTGATTTATGTCATGGAGTGTTTTGCCATTGTTTTCCTCTAAGAGTTTTATTGTGTCTGTCCTTATATTTACGTCTTTAATCCATTTTGAGTTTATTTTTGTGTATGGTGTTAGGGAGTGTTCTAATTTCATTCTTTTACATGTAGCTGTCTAGTTTTCCCAGCACCACTTATTAAGGAGGCTGTCTTAACTCCATTGTATATTCTTACCTCCTTTATCAAAGATAAGGTGACCATAGGTACATGGGTTTATCTCTGGGCCTTCTATCCTTTTCCATTGATCTATATTTCTGTTTTTGTGCCTGTACTGTACTGTCTTGATTACTGTAGCTTTGTAGTATAGTCTGAAGTCCAGGAGCCTTATTCCTCCAGCTCCATTTTTCTCTCTCAAGACTGCTTTGGCTATTTGGGGTCTTTTATGTTTCCATACGAATTGTGAAATTTTTTGTTTTAGTTCTGTGAAAAATGCCATTGGTAGTTTGATAGGGATTACATTGAATCTGTAGATTGCTTTGGGTAGTAGAGTCATTTTCACAATGTTGATTCTTCCAATCCAAGAACATGGTAATTCTCTCCATCTGTTTGTATCACCTTTAATTTCTTTCATCAGTGTCTTATAGTTTGCTGCATACAGGTCTTTTGTCTCCTTAGGTAGGTTTAATCCTAGGTATTTTATTCTTTTTGTTGCAATGGTATTTGGGAGTGTTTCCTTAATGTCTCTTTCACATTTTTCAACATTAGTGTTTAGGAATGCAAGAGATTTCTGTGCATTAATTTTGTATCCTGCTACTTTACCAAGTTCATTGATTAGCTCCAGTAGTTTTCTGGTAGCATCTTTAGGATTCTCTATGTATAGAATTGTATCACCTGCAAACAGTGACAGCTTTACTTCTTCTTCTCCAATTTGGATTCCTCTTATTTCTTTTCCTTCTCTGAGTGCTGTGGCTAAAATGTCCAAAACTATTTTGAATAACAGTGGTGAGAATGGGCAACCTTGTCTTGTTCCTGATCTTAGTGGAAATGGTTTCAGTTTTTCACCATTGTGAACGATGTTGGCAGTGGGTTTGTCATATATGGCCTTTATTTTGTTGAGGTAAGTTCCATCTATGCCTACTTTCTGGAGGGTTTTTATCATAAATGGGTGTTGAAGTTTGTCGAAAGCTTTCTCTGCATCTATTGACATGATCGTATGGTTTTTCTCCTTCAGTTTGTTAGTATGGTGTATCAAGTTGATTGATTTGCATATATTGAAGAATCCTTCCATTCCTGGAATAAACCCCACTTGATCATGGTGTATGATCCTTTTAATGTGCTGTTGGATTCTGTTTGCTAGTATTTTGTTGAGGATTTTTGCATCTATGTTTATCAGTGATATTGGCCTGTAGTTTTCTTTCTTTGTGACATCCTTGTCTGGTTTTGGTATCAGGGTGATCGTGTCCTCGTAGAATGAGTTTGGGAGTGTTCCTCCCTCTGCTTTATTTTGGAAGAGTTTGAGAAGGATAGGTGTTAGCTCTTCTCTAAATGTTTGATAGAATTCGCATGTGAAGCCATCTGGTCCTGGGCTTTGGTTTGTTGGAAGATTTTCAATCACAGTTTCAATTTCAGTGCGTGTGATTGGTCTGTTTATATTTTCTATTTCTTCCTGGTACAGTCTCAGAAGGTTGTGCTTTTCTAAGAATTTGACCATTTCTTCCAGGTTGTCCATTTTTTGGCATATAATTGTTTGTAGTAATCTCTCATGATCCTTTGTATTTCTGCAGTGTCATTTGTTACTTCTCCTTTTTCATGTCTAATTCTAGTGATTTGGGTCCTCTCCCTTTTTTTCTTTTTTTTTTTTTGCAGTACGCGGGCCTCTCACTGTTGTGGCCTCTCCCATTGCGGAGCACAGGCTCCGGACGCACAGGCTCAGCCGCCATGGCTCACAGGCCCAGCCGCTCCACGGCATGTGGGATCATCCCGGGTTGGGACACGAACCCACGTCCCCTGCATCGGCAGGCGGTCTCTCAACCACTGCGCCACCAGGGAAGCCCTCCCTTTTTTTCTTGGTGAGTCTGGCTAATGAGTCTTCCCATCTTTTTGTGGTTTCTTCTTCATATCTTTGGTTGTAGAAGATCTTGCCTGCTAGTCTTCTGATCTTTCTCACTAATAGTTGCTCTGTAAATAGTCATAATTTTGGTGTGCCTTTGGGATGAAGTGAGCTCAGGGTCTTCCTACTCTGATATCTTGGCCACTACTCATGACTATCTTTTGTCTACTTTTAGAAGTATCCATAAAAAATTGAATTATATCAATAGATAGTATTTTCTCTCAGATAGTTGGAAATAAAATTTCTCTAATTGCTGGCTACCATGGTTGAGGTAGAAGTCAATAGTCAGTTTAATTCTTCCTCTTACAAAAAGTAATTAATATTTCCTCCCCAACTCCATCTTCTCCCTATTGCACTAGCTATTGTATTCTGGAGTTTTATCACGATGTATCTAGGAATGTATTTATTCTGCTTTAGATT
The DNA here is from genome assembly GCF_964374135.1 of Grampus griseus. Taxonomy (NCBI): domain Eukaryota; kingdom Metazoa; phylum Chordata; class Mammalia; order Artiodactyla; family Delphinidae; genus Grampus; species Grampus griseus. Next base: position 21,091,572 of record NC_139019.1, read on the forward strand.
TGCTGGGCTTCATAGAATTATGAATTTATATCTTTCATCAATTCTAGAAAATTCTCAAACATTGTCCTCTGTATTTTGCCTCTGACTTGCTTCTTATCTATCTCCAGCTAAATATTCGTTAGACCTTTGCTCTATCCTTTATAACTCTTAATCTCTTTTCTGTATTTTATATTTTTAAGTTCTCCCACATTGCAATCTGACTATACTTGAATTTTAGATTTTCTCTTCAGTTGAGTTTAATTTGCTGTTATAATCATTTAAAAAATTTGATTATTATATTTATTTATATATCTTATAATAATCCTCTAGGTTCTTCTTTTTGATTTTTGTCTTTGCTTTTTAGTGAGTCATGTTCCCTGGCTATTGTTTCAAGCTGGCATTTTAAAACATAATCCCAGTAGGTACCATGTTTTATTCTTGTTCTAATTCATGGTGCTTTATTTCATTAGAATTTAGATTAATATTAATTGTATTCCAGTAATACCATACTAAAAATAAACTATCTTTTGATATTATCTTAGAGCTCAGCTAAAAGTGACTTCTGCCAGAGGGTCTCTGATAGATTCTGTGAGGCACCTATGATTGCTGCAATGTAGGCCCAATCTAATCTAATTTCATGGCAATTACTACTTTAACAAAAAGTTAATTCTTAATAGATCATAGACAAATATAAAATGTAAAACTGTAAAATTTATAGAAATAAAAATAGGAAGAATTGTTTTGTCCTTGGGTTTGAGGGTGAGTTTTAAGGTATAACATTAAAAGTACAATTAATTAAAAAACTGACAAATTGTACTTTGTTAAGATTCTCTAAAAACAAATACTATTATATGAGCCAGGGATGAAAAGAAAATATTTGCAAATCACATATCTGATTCAGGACTATTTTCCTTGATGCATAAAGAACTTAAAAGTTAAGTGTAAGAAAATAAACCACCCAATACAAAAATTGATAAATGTTGGGAGCAAATACTTTAACATAGATGAAAAATAGATGGCCAATATGCATATAAAATGATTCTCAACATTATTTGTCACTAGGAAGGTGTAAATTGATGCAACAATGAGATATCTTTGCACACCATTAAAATGGATCCAAAATTCAAAAAGACTGACAATATAAAATGTTGGCAAGTATTTTTCATTATTAGTTTGAGTGAAAACATTTACATTGACTTTGAAAGGATTGTTTGGCACTTTATTATAAAATTAAACGTAGATTTGCCACACAATGTTGCAGTCATGCTCCTAGATAGTTAAGTGAAAATTATTTTCACACAAAACCTGTATGTGCATGTTTATAGAAATTTTACTTATTCATAATAACAAAAAACTGGAAAAAAACAAGTTGTCTTTCCACAGATGAATGAATACACAAACTATTACATTCATACAATGGAACAACTATTTAGGGAATAAAAATAATTTATTGACTCATGAGATACCATGAATGCAGATTATGTGCATATTTCTAAGTGAAAGAAGCCAGACCCAAAAGGGGGTGTATACATTATTCCATTTATATGACATCCTGCAAAAGGCAAAGGTAGAAGGACAGGAAATAAATCTGTAATTGTCATGAATTGGAGGGTGAAGGAGTGTTTGAACGCAAAGGGGACACTCAGGGTAAATCTTAGTTGATGGAACTATTCATGGTGTTGTAGTGAAACATACATGAGTCTTACATTTGCCAAAGCTCTTTGAAGTTTACATTATAAAGAGTGAAATTAAAGCATGCAAATTAAAAAAAATCAACCAGGAGCCTGGAGGATCCCAAGATGGAATTTATACTATGAATAAACTGTCTAACTGTATTATAAGTTTTTGGTATGATCTCATTGAAAGGGTGAGGAAAAAGGGAGATGACCTAATTAATTTTGGAAAATTGTGGTTTCACTGAAATCTATAAGGTTAAAGACAAAAGAAACTGAACATAAACACTATTTAATGAGTAAAGTTGCTTATCATTAGCAGTATGGTTTAACATTTCAGAATCTACTTTACATGTATATTGAGGTTGAAGAAATAAGTTAAGTGGATAGAATATAGTGGGAGGTAGAATTCTTATTGTGGGTGAAGGAAGTTATGATACGCAAGGAGGGAAGCCTAGGGCGACCCACTTGATGATGGATTAGAACCAGAGACATCAAATTAGTTTAATATTAATACAAATGGTTAGATACAGGATACAGATATAATTATAGATATGTATGAATACATAGATTAGAAGGCATACATGTATTTCCTGACTCTTTCTACTGAGAGGGTTTTAAAGCAGTGACACCCCAGTAGCAACAAGCACACCTAGAACCCATATCTTCTTTTCTAAATACCATTCTCAAATAAAGAGAACCAAGAATCCTTAGAGATAGCTAATTCTGGAGCTGAAGAAAGTAAAATGCAGCATTAATCTGGAGGATCTTTTAGTGTCACAAAGTAAAGATATGCTCCAAAAACAGAAAGATAGGGATATGTAACTTCTCTCTCAAACAATAAGAATCTGAACACCATATTTTTTATTTAGTCTCCTCTTTGCTATGACAGTTTCTGAGTTTTTCCAACCATAAAACAGAAAAAAATCAGAAAGACAAGACAAATAATGTAGCATTAGATTATAACCCATAGTATAAAGTAAATACACATGAGTCCATGCTCATATAAATGAATTATTAAACAGATAAGCAAAAAAGACAAATCTTCCTTATGGAATAATTCCAAATAATTTTCGTAGATAATCTGTTACCCTAGGACACAGAACTTAATTCTCCTTCTCCATTTAAGTGCTGGCTAGACTTAGTGACTTGACTCCAAAGAATAGAAGAGGGGAAAACCCTGGCAAACACTACCTTGTCTGGGTTATCAAGGCTAACATCTCTGGTGGTAAGTCAAGTTGATAGTATCTACCCCCTGGTATCATGGATACGGAGGGCATTGTACCTCTGTAGTATGATTCAAATCAGAGGACATTGTATAAAATACCTGACCAGAATGTCTGCAAGCAGTCAAGGTCACAAAAATAAAGAAAGTCTGAGCAACTGTCACATCCAAGAGGAACCTAGGGAGACATGAGAGCTAAAAGTAACATGGTATTCTAGATGGGATCCTGGAACAGAAAAAGCACATTAGTGGTAAAAACAGTGAAGTTTGAATAAAGTATGGCATTAAGTAATAGTAATATACCAGTTTTGGTTTTTAGGTTTGAAAATGTACGTGGTAATGTAAGATATTAACAATAGAGGAAATTAGCTGAGTAGTAGGTAGGAAATTTATATACAGACTTTGAAAGGTATTATATCTAAAATTAATCCAAAATAATATGTTTATTTCAAAAACTTTCTGCATAACCATTCTGCCCTTTCAACCCATGATTATCTCTCTATATAAGGACACAACATTTGGTGGTGTCACATCTGGCATTGAAACTGAGAGGGGCCCTGTGGGGCTCCCAGGCACGGAGGTCCTTTTGTCCCCCTGTTTCTTATAGAAGAGACTCCAGACTCCATGACCTTCCCTGAGTTCCAAAGGGCTGATTTGAACAGTTGCTAATCAAGGGAGGAGCAGCCAAGAAACCACCTGAGACCAGATTAAAGGGACAAGAAGAAGCTCATCAAGATTAGGAAACCTGCCACCTTCGATGAGATTTAAGGGAGTGCAGGCCCTGCTCACCCTAATGTTGTCAGAGACCCCACCTTTGAACCACTGTTATAAAACCCCTCATCAAATCCTCTTGGGTTGGGACACATAGTTTTTCAAGGCAGGAGCCTGCTGTGTCTCCCTTTGCCTGGCAAAGTGATAAAGCTATCCTTTTCTTTCTTTTTTTGGCCGTGCCGCATGGCCTGCAGGATCCTAGTTCCCTGATCAGGGATCAAGCCTGTGCCCCCTGCAGAGGAAACGCAAAGTTCTAATCACTGGACCACCAGGGAGGCCCCAAACCTATCCTTTTCTACTTCACCCAAAATCTGTCTCCGACATTTGATTTGGTACCGAGCTTTCAGTAATAACATCAGACTTGGCATAGTAAACCATATTTAAATCACATAATAAACCATATTTAAAAGAGCGTATGCTGGTACTCTTCCATGGAAATAAAATATCTTCCTGAGGGGTACAAGGACAGTGGAAAATAAAATAAATTTAAAGAGGCAGTTCCCAGTCCAAAATAGATAGATGTTTCATGTCTTAGATGCTGAAGCCAGGAAATTCACATCAGAAAAAAATATGTAGCTTAAAAACAGTTGAAATAAAGTTATCTTTATAATAAATGAAATACTTTTTGTAACCTAATTAAATTATAGATGATATACATCAAATATTTTGGAGCTTTAAGTCTATTGCAAGTTCTGTTAAATGTCAAAATTGTTTTGATCTTTGAAGGAAAGAAAAATATTGAGAGCTTATCTTCTTTTTAAAATAAGAATATCCTTAGCTATATTTGATATATTCTGGTTCCTTTGGAAAAACAATAACAATATTTATTTATAAAAATAATATTGATCTAATACTAATAATCAGGGTGAAACCCTGTGGGTCTCTTGAGCACCTGTGTCTCTCATTCGTTGTTTGCAGGGAACAGACTCCAGCCTCCATGATCTTCCCTGAGTCCCAAAGGACAGATTCAAACAGTTGCTAATCAGGGAAGGGAGGGGATACAGAGACAAGGGAGGAGCCACCAAGAAACAATAGAGCAGCCTTGGGGCAGGGTCTTAGTTCTGCCTCAAGGGACACACATAACAATATACTTGGAGGTTGTTATAAGACTAAAATCCCCAATAAATGAAAGATGAAGCAATTCTCATTCCAGAGAGAAGGTGTGGTTTGATAGCCTCGAGGACCAGAGAAACTTATCTGGAGACCACCTGAGGCCAGTGTAGGCCCTGCACACACCCTAGTTTTGTCAGCAACCCCACCCTTGAATTACTGCTATAAAACCACTCACCAAATCCTCCCAGGATGGGAGCTCACTGTGTCCCCCTTTTCCTGACCAAGCAATAAAGCTACCTTTTTCTACTTCACCCAAAACTCTGTCTCCAAGATTCGATTCAGCACCAGTGCACAGAGGTCGAGTTTTCGGCATTAAGGGTGACAATGTCTTGTTTTGTTCAATAATAAACCTGAATTGTGACATTTATTCATGAGTTAGTAATTTATTGATCCTAGTATTGTGTGTACTGATATAGCCAACTAGGTAAATTATCTATATCTAATATTATTCTAATCTTTATTTCTATCTGATGAAATTCCTGAATCCCATGCCAAGACTGAGCTTTCTAGGGTCACTCTAGTAACAATATCCTAATTTGAGTTTACTAAAGGCAGAGTCTAAGTCAAAGATTATGCTGTAAGTAGTTTATTTGGAATTTGTTCAAGGTAGTACCATGATGGAGTGGAGCAAGTAAGAGAAAAAACAGTTGAAAATTAGTATTGTATAATTATAATGTTACCATGACTAATAACAGAGCACTCACCTCATAGAGATTTTCTGAAATATTGTGTTGAATATACCTCATAATTGTCCCACAGAGAGTTGGGGAAGGGTGAGTGTTCACCATCTCCCATCCCACAATGTTTGAGGGTTAATTCTAGGGTCTTAACTCTCTGGCAGTTTAACTGTCAATTATAATAAATTCACCTCAGGAGCAGTTGTAAATATTAAATAAGGCATGTTTTCAAATTACTTACTAAAATACTTACAGTATTAAAAGTTTCAATAACAATAATTCTTTTCTTATTAAAAATCATTTTCAAAGATCAGACATTTTGTAATAATCACTGTTAGAGTGTGAGCACATATGTATAACACTTTGCTCTTTAAACTACATTACACAGCAGCAGAGAAGTAACTACTTGATGTCTATTTGTACTGCAAAACTTATTATCAATGAATCTTTTGAAACTGGAGCTAATTTTTCAAGTTCAAACTTATAAAACACACCTGCTATCAGTAGATCTTTTAAAATTTAGTGTGAGTTTCAGAGAACAAGACAGGTATGGTATCTTTGAATCTTAAAACAGCAAATGAGGTATGATCTCATTGGTATGAGATCTTGTTTAACATCTTGTCTCAGATTTTTTGTTTAACATCTTGTCTCAGATTTAACATCTTGTCTCAGATTTTTGTTTAACATCTTTGTTTAACATTTTGTCTCAGATTTTTTGTTTAAAAAAATCTTTGTTTAACATCTTGTCTCAGATTTTTTGCCTCTAGGCATCATGCCCCATTGAGAATAATGTTGTCTTTTTATTTATTTATACAGATTTTTTGTGGAAAGCATTTTTTGTGGTTTGTTTGAGTTAACACTCTTGTTCTCAAAGCTACAACACACAAAAACTTCAAAACCTAACCTTTTTGACCCCAAATATTTTTTTCTTAGAGCAGTCAGAATAGAGCAATATCTACCAGTTTGAAACCCAATACTTCTAACTAGTCCATTATCCATTCTAAGTTACCTGTTAGTCTGTGCTGTATGGTCACTTTTTTTTTTTTTAATTCGTGGGGAGGGATTGATGTGGGGATTTATTAAGAGAAGATAGTATAGAAAAAAAATATATATATATATATGTAAAATGTGTTAGTATTTGAAGAGACTGTAGAAGTCCCCAAGCTCTTTTTCTTTGTTTTATGAATGAAGACATGAGGAAAAAGGAGACTAAGAACATACATAACAAAATTTTTTATCATAATATAAATTCTCACTTTTAATATATATTCATGCTAATTGCTTTACAATACTTAAATCTAAAATTTCAAGAATTGTAAGAAATTTTTTTTTTTTTTTTGCGTTACGCGGGCCTCTCACTGTTGTGGCCTCTCCCGTTGCAGAGCACAGGCTCCGGACGTGCAGGCTCAGCGGCCATGGCTCACAGGCCCAGCCGCTCCACAGCATGTGGGATCTTCCTGGACCGGGGCACAGACCCGTGTCCCCTGCAGTGGCAGGTGGACTCTCAACCACTGCACCACCAGGGAAGCCCCAAGAATTGTAAGAATTATTAAGGTAGGAAATTTAGAATAATGATACTAATAACAATAGAAAAACCTATCTATATTGATCCAGATAATTTGAAAATCACTGTTCATTGTATTGTATCAGTGTACAATTTTGAGGAGAAATTACCTCTTCCAGTTTTCATATTTTACAGATACATATTTATTTGGATGAATAAGAAAGAATACATTTAGAGAAGCTTATTTTGTGGGAAAATAAAAATATGAATGAGCTGAATTATTAATTTAACTTCTCTCTTGTACCATATTCCTGTCTTTAAAGTACATTTTTTGGCATGCCCATTCTTCTGATGTTCATTTTTGATAATGTCTGCAAAGTAAAATGTATATTTTTAAAAAATGAGAACAAGCTTTACCTTTTACTTGTGTGTGTTTTAGTCTCTTCCATTATAAACTAGGGGGAAAAAGGCAAGATGAAAAGGTATTATAATGCTGAGTGGCAGAATTTGGCACAATAGCTCTCAAGTGTGTAATACAGCCTACAGGGAGACTAAATGCATTAGGATGTATTTATGTTGACAAAGGAGTCATTCTTTGTAGTGTTTAGAAGAAGGATTCTGCCATGACTCACATAACAAATTACTGTTGTCTGACCTCACTGAAATAAGAATCTAGTGAAGTACAACCAGTGGAGCTGATGTAGTAGAGGTTCTTTTACCACAGCACTCCTGGAGGGCCACGATTATACCACCCTTTATTTCCTAGACCTCTAAAACACTCGGTAAAGACTCTTATCACCTTGATCCCAGAGCTCTTTTACTACCAGACAGAAAAGGAGAGGTTGTGTTACCACAAAGTGGAATGTTATTTTCTGAAGAATTAAGATTACCAAATGAAAGAAAGAATTCACATAAACTTAAATAAAATCCTGTGTTCCTGTTGCAGCTCATTCAGCCAGCAGTTTTCATTAAAGAAAAGGATTTTTTTCCTTCTCACTTCTTAATCTTTTATCCTTCCCACCTTTTATAGCTAAGCAACCAGTTACTAAAGGGCGTTGCCCTTCAATCATCTCACTTTCACTTAAAGCATAACTTTTATTAAAAACACATACTAAATTATTTCTTAATGAAAAGAAGACAGATATGGTTTGTTTCATAATGCATTGCTGTTTCTTATGGAGTACACTTGTCTCAAAACAGCAGTGGTTTTCTTACAATATACATCTCTTCCACGGATTTATTTCCTATTAATATTCATTAGGGACTTTAAATAAGTGACATTTTTATGTGATTGACTGTCCTGGAGCAGAGACATTGGAAATGACTTCAAACGTTTCCAGGGTTAGGAATAATTTAGTTGTAATGATTTATTTTAAATATAATATCATTTTAAATTTTATTCAACTAAATAAACTCAACTCTGAAAAATAGCAAAATAATTTTTCCAAAATGAAAATGTAAGAACTTTTAGTCCTCATTAACTACTTCCTGCCACTGTGGATGAGCAGGTAGTTCTGTATTCCCTTAGAATAACTAAAGTCATCTTGGTTAATTTTTCTAATAGCCAATAAAGAACTGAATCTTACACACCACCAAACAGCTTAAAAGCTAAGCTCTTTAATTGTTGTTCTTAATATTCCATTTAATATTTTATTGCTGAATGCAGTCAGGAGGAAAGCACTGGTTTATAATTTTCTTTTTGAATGTATTATGTGGATTTCATTCTTACCAAATTGATTTTGAAGGAAGTTGTTTCAGGCACCTTGTCCTGAATTCTTTAAATTAAATAACTGTTGGAAAAAAATGCAGACTGATTAGTAGACATGGAGTTTATTCAAGGCTAACACTGTGGTATCTGAAAGCACTTTCTCACCATTATAACACCTTTAATGAAAGGGCTGAAGATTTTACAGTTTGGGATTATGGGTAACATTTGAAAGGTGAGAAGATTTTTTAAAGCTGTATTTGTATTTCTAAAATATTTTAGAAAAAAAATTCCATTTGTCTCTAGATTTGGGATATAGATATCCCACCCATCTTTGAACTTACAGTGTAATGTGGACTAACAAAATGAAATTTGGAATAAGAAAATAAGGCAAAAAATAACTTGGAGATGTGTAGCAACTTCAGTCAACCTAGAGAAATATACCTATTATTGACTGAATTGAGTTCCCCTAAAAATCACACGTTGAGGTCCTAACCCCCAATGTGACTGTATTTGGAGATAGGATCTTAAAGAGGTAAAGTTAAATCAGGTAATAAGGGTGGGGTCCAAGTCCAATTTGACTGGTGTCATTATAAGAAGAGAAAGAGAGACCAGAAAGATGTATACACAGAAAAAAGGACATGTTAGGACACAGAGAAAAAGTGGCCATTTGCAAGCCAAGGAGAGAAGACTCAGGAGAAACCAACCCTTTTGACACTTTGATCTTGGACTTCCAGCCTCTAGAGCTGTGAGAAAATACATTCTGATTTTTAAGTCACAACAGTCAGTGGTAATTTGTTATGACAACCCAAGTATACTAATACAATACCCAAGCCAAAGCAGAAAAATAGATGAATATTTTCCATAATGATTAATTTACTGAAGAATGTGCATATCAAAATGTATTTCATCCTAACTGTCCCAGGTTGTGCATTTTAGAACTTTTCATTAAATTTTAATAAAAGCTGTAGCACTATACAAGACATGTTTACCCTACATAATTTTCCTGACATTGTAATCATAAGTGTGCTAGGTTAAAAAATAATAAAAAGCACTGACATTTAGAAAAATGTTAGGAAAAATACGCTTCTGTCAATTTTTTGTGTGTCTCTAAAAAAAGATGCTATTATTTGCTATATACTTAACTTAGCTTTTAATTAAAAAAGCAAAAGTGACTAGCAGCTTGCCTGCCTATACACAACCTTCAAACTTGATTTTATTTACTCTCCACTAAACTAAGCAAATCAGGGGAGAGCTAACTCTTAATAGCTTAAATCTTTCAAGAAAATTGCAGGATTTGTTTTTTGTTTTTTGGGTTTTTTTGTCAGTGATTGGTTTAGGAATAACTATGGGAAGAAGTTCTGATTGATACTATGTTAATTAAAGTCGGCTGAGATTCCTCCAAAAGGGTTTTTTTCGGCATTGCAAAGGACAAATGCATGAGGAAAATTCACTCTTTCCCCTGCCACTGGATGTGGTTGGGTAAGAACATGATTAATGAAACTGTGACAGCCATTTGTGAACATGAATGGACAAACTTGAGTTTGAAATCTCATGTGCTACTAGGAAACAGAGGAAATGTAGAGAGAGCCTGGCGCTACATGGCATTATTTAGTTGCTGAAATGCCAACTCTGGAATTACTTGACCGCTGCATTCGACATGCATGAAAAAAACACATTCCTGAATTTTAAGCAGTTTATACTCATTTTTTTCTGTCATATCCATAATATCCTACTAATAATAGCTCAAATATATTTACTTATTTTATTATTTATTTATTTATTTTATTGGGGTATACTTGTTTTACAACATTGTGTTAGTTTCTACTGTACAGCGAAGTGGAGTTCCCTGAACTACACAGCAGATTCCCATTAGTTATCTATTTTAGACATATTAGTTACTGTATATATGTCAATCCCAATATCCCAATTCATCCCACCCCTCCTTTCCCCCTTTGGGGTCCATACATGTGTTCTCTATGTCTGTATCTCTATTTCTGCTTGCAAACAGGTTCATCTGTACCATTTTTCTAGATTCCACATATATGCATTAATATACAATATTTGTTTTTCTCTTTCTGACTTACTTCACTTTGTATGACAGTCTCTAGGTACATCCATGTCTCTCCAAAAACCCAATTATGACTGAATAATATTCCATTGTATATATGTACCACCTCTTCTTTATCTATTCATCTGTTGATGGACATTTATGTTGCTTCCGTGACCTGGCTATTGTAAACAGTGCTGCAATGAATATTGGGGTGCGTGTGTCTTTTTGAATTATGGTGGTCTCATGGTATATGCCCAGTAGTGGGATTGCTGGATCATATGGTAATTCAATTTTTAGTTTTTTAAGGAACCTCCATACCTTTCTCCATAGTGGCTCTATCAATTTACTTTGCCACCAACAGTGCAAGAGGGTTCCCTTTTCTCCACACCCTCTCCAGCATTTATTGTTTCCAGATTTTTTGATGATGGCCATTCTGACTGGTGTGAGGTGGTACCTCATTGTTGTTTTGGTTTGCATTTCTCTAATAATTAGTGATGTTGAGCATCTTTTCGTGTGCCTCTTGGTCACCTGTATGTCATCTTTGGAGAAATGTCAGTTTAGGTCTTCTGCCCATTTTTCGATTGGGTTGTCAGTTTTTTAATTTTGAGCTGCATGAGCTGTTTGTATATTTTGGAGGTTAATCCTTTGTCTGTTGATTCGTCTGCAAGTATTTTCTCCCATTCTGAGGGTTGTCTTTTCATCTTCTTTATGGTTTCCTTTGTTGTGCAAAAACTTTTAACTTTCATTAAGTCCCAGTTGTTTATTTTCGTTTTTATTTCCATTACTCTAGGAGGTGGGTCAAAAAAAAGTCTTGCTGTGATTTACGTCAAAGAGTGTTCTTCCTATGCTTTCCTCTAAGAGTTTTATAGTGTCCAGTCTTACATTTAGGTCTTTAATCCATTTTGAGTTTATTTTTGTGTATGGTGTTAGGGAGTGTTCTAATTTTATTATTTTACATGTAGTTGTCCAGTTTCCCAGCACCACTTATTGAAGAGAATGTCTTTTCTCCATTGTATATCCTTACCTCCTTTATCAAAGATATGGTGACCATATGTGCGTGGGTTTATCTCTGGGCTTTCTATCCTATTCCATTGATCTATATTTCTGTTTTTGTGCCAGTACCATATTGTCTTGATTACTGTAACTTTGTAGTATAGTCTGAAGTCAGGGAGCCTGCTTCCTCCAGCTCCATCTTTTCTTCCCAAGATTGCTTTGGCTATTTGGGGTCTTTTGTGTCTCCATACAAATTTTAAGTTTTTTTGTTCTAGTTCTATGAAAAATGCCATTGGTAATTCAATAGGAATTTCATTGAATGTGTAGATTGCTTTACATAGTATAATCAATTTCACAGTATAGATTCTTCCAATCCAAGAACATGGTACATCTCACCATCTGTTTGTGTCATCTTTGATTTCTTTCATCAATGTTTTATAGTTTTCTGAGTACAGTTCTTTAATCTGGTTAGGCATGTTTATTCCTATGTATTTTATTCTTTTTGTTGCATTGGTGAATGGGATTGTTTCCTTAATTTCTCTTTCTGATGTTTCATTTTTAGTGTATAGGAGTGCAAGAGATTTCTGTGCATTAATTTTGTCTCCTGCAACTTTACCAAATTCATTGATTAGCTCTAGTAATTTTCTGGTGGCATCTTTAGGATTTTCTATGTATAGTATCATTTCATCTGCCAACAGTGACAGTTTTACTTCTTTTCCAGTTTGTATTCCTTTTATTTCTTTTTCTTCTCTGATTGCCGTGGCTAGGATTTCCAAATATATGTTGAATAGTAGTGGTGAGAGTGGACATACTTATCTTGTTCCTGATCTTAGAGGAAATGCTTTCAGTTTTTCACCACTGAGAATGATGTTTGCTGTGGATTTGTCATGTATATCCTTTATTATGTTGAGGTACGTTCCCTCTATACCTTCTTTCTGGAGAGTTTTTATCATAAATAGGTGTTGAATTTTGTCAAAAGCTTTTTCTGCATCTACTGAGATGATCATATTGTTTTAATTCTTAAAATGTTAATATGGTGTATCACATTGATTCATTTCCATATACTGAAGAATCCTTGCATTCCTGGGATAAATCCCACTTAATCATGGTGTATGATCCTTTTAATGTGCTGTTGGATTCTGTTTTCTAGTATTTTGTTGAGGATTTTTGCATCTATATTCATCAGTAGTTTTCTGTTTTTGAGATATCTTTGTCTGGTTTTGGTATCAGGGTGATGGTGTCCTTGTAGAATGAGTTTGGGAGTGTTTCTTCCTCTGCAATTTTTTGGAAGAGTTTGAGATGAATGTCTGTTAGCTCTTCTCTAAATGTTTGATAGAATTCCCCTGTGAAGCCATCGGGTCCTGGACTTTCGTTTGTTGGAAGATTTTTAATCACAGTTTCAATTTCATTACTTGAGATTGGTCTGTTTATATTTTCAATTTCTTCCTGGTTCAATCTTGGAAGTTTATACCTTTCTAGGAATTTGTGCATTTCTTCCAGATTGTCCATTTTATTGGCATATAGTTGCTTATAATAGTCTCATATGATGATCCTTTGTATTTCTGCATTGTCTGTTGTAACTTTTCCTTTTTCATTTCTAATTTTATTGATTTGGTCCTCCCTCTTTTTCTTGATGAGTCTTGCTAAAGGTTTATAAATTTTGTTTATCTTCTCAAAGAACCAGCTTTTAGTTTTATTGACCTTTGCTACTGTTTTCTTCGTTTCTATTTCATTTATTTCCTCTCTGATCTTTACAATTTATTTTCTTCTACTAACTTTGGGGTCTCTTTGTTCTTCTTTCTATAGTTCCTTTAGGTGTAAGGTTAGATTGTTTATTTGATTTTGTTTTCTTATTTCTTGAGGTGAGATTGAATTGCTATAAACTTCCCTCTTAGAACTTCTTTTGCTGTGTCCCATAGGCTTCATGTCATTGTGTTTTTACTGTCATTTGTTTCTATGTATTTTTTTATTTCCTCTTTGATTTCTTCAGTGATCTCTTAGTTACTTAGCAGTGCACTGTTTAGCCTCCATGTGTTTGTGTTTTTTACAGTTATTTTTCCTGTAATTGATTTCTAATATCATAGTGTGTGGTCAGAAAAGATGCTTGATACGATTTCAGTTTTCTTAAATTTTCCAAGGCTTGATTTGTGACCCAAGATGTGATCTATCCTGAGAATGTTCCATATGCACTTGGGAAGAAAGTGGATTCTGCTGCTTTTGGGTGGAATATCCTATAAATATCAATTAAATCTATCTGGTCTATTTTGTCATTTAAAGCTTGTGTTTCCTTATTTATTTTCTTTCTGGATGATCTGTGGATTGGTGTAAGTTGGGTATTAAGGTCCCCCACTATTTTTGTGTTACTGTCGATTTTCCCTTTTATGGCTGTTAGCATTTGCCTTGTGTGTTGAAGTGCTCCTATGTGGGGTGTGTAAATATTTATAATTGTTATGTTTTCTTCTTGGATTGATCCCTTGATCATTATGTAGTGTCCTTCCTTATCTTGTGTAACAGTCTGTATTTTAAAGTCTATTTTATCTGATATGAGTATTGCTACTCCAGCTTTCTTGTGATTTCCATTTGCATGGAATATCTTTTTCCATACCCACACTTTCAGTCTGTATGTGTCCCTAGGTTTGAATTGGGTCTCTTGTAGAAAGCATATATATGGGCCTTCTTTTTGTATCCATTCAGCCAGTCTGTTTCTTTTGGTTGGAACATTTAATCCCTTCACATTAGGGTAATTATCAATATGTATGTTCCTTTTATCATTTACTTAATCTTTTGGGGGTTGTTTTTGTAGGTCTTCTTCTCCTCTTCTGTTTCCTGCTTAGGGAAGTTTCTTTAGTATTTATTGTAGAGCTGGTTTGGTGGTGCTGAATTCTCTTAGCTTTTTCTTGTCTGTAAAGCTTTTGATTTCTCCATCAAATCTGAGTGAGATTCTTACTGGGTAGAGTAATCTTGGTTGTAGGTTTTTCCCTTCATGCCTTTAAATATATCCTCTCACTTCCTTCTGGCCTGCAGAGTTTCTGCTGAAAGATCAGCTGTTAATCTTATGGGGATTCCCTTGTATGTTATTTGTTGCTTTTCCCTTGCTGCTTTTAATATTTTTTCTTGGTATTTAGTTTTTGATACTTTAATTAATATGATTAATAGTTTTTGATACTTTGATTAATAGTTTTGTTATTAAAGACAATTAATATGTCTCACCATGTTTCTCCTTGGGTTTATCCAGTGTGGGACTCTCTGTGCTTCCTGGACTTGATTCACTGTTTCCTTTCCTGTGTTAGGGAAGTTTTCAACTGTAATCTCTTCAAATATTTTCTCAGACACTTTCTCTTTCTCTTCTTCTGGAACCCCTATGATTCGAATGTTGGTGTGTTTAATGTTGTCCCAGAGGTCTCTGAGGCTGTCCTCAATTTTTTTCATTCCTTTTTCTTTATTCTGTTTCATGGCAGTTATTTCCAGCATTCTATCTTCCAGGTCACTTATCCATTCTTCTGCATCAGTTATTCTGCTATTGATTCATTCTAGAGTATTTTAATTTCAGTTATTGTGTTGTTCATCACTGTTTGTTTTTTAGTTCTTCTAAGTCCTTGTTAAATGTTTCTTGTATTTTCTCTATTCTAGTTCTGAAATTTTGATCATCTTTACTATCATTACTCTCAATATTTTTTCAGGTAGACTGCCTGTTTCCTCTTCATTTGTTTGGTCTTGTGGGTTTTTACCTTGCCCCTTCACCTGCAGCATATTTCTCTCTCTTCTCATTTTGTTTAACTTACTGTGTTTGAGGTCTCTTTTCTTCGGGCTGCAGGCTGTAGTTCCTCTTACTTCTGATGTCTTCCCACAGTGGGTGAGGTTGGTCCAGTGGCTTGTGTAGGCTTCCTGGTGGGGAGGGACTGGTGGCTGCATTCTGGTGGGTGGATCTGGGTCTTGTCCCTCTGATGGGAAGGGCCATGTCCAGTGGTGCATTTTTTGCTGTCTTTGAGCTTAGTATGACTTTAGGCAGCCTGTCTGCTAATGGGTGGGCTTGTGTTCCTGTCTTGCTAATTGTTTAACATGAGGCATCCAGCACTGGAACTTGCTGGCCAGTGGGTGGAGCTGGGTCTTGGTGTTAAGAAGGAGACTTCTGGGAGAGCTCTTGCCAATTAATATAATCTGGGACTGGGAGTTCTCTGGTGGTGCAATGTTCTGTACTCGGCTTTCCCACCTCAGAGACTCAGGCCCAACCCCTGTCCAGAGGTATAAGACCCCACAAGCCACATGGCATAGAAGAAAAGGAAAGATAGAAAACAAAAATGAACAGACACACACAAGGAAACACACACATACACAAACAAAAAACAAAAAGAAAACGAACAAACAAAACCCCAAGACAAATGGTGAAAGCAAAACCAAACAGACAAAAACACACAAAGAATCATACACAAACACACACACACAGACACACACACACACACAAAGAGACAACAAAAAAGAAGAGAGCAACCAAACAAATAAACAAACCCCCAAACAAAAATAAACACTAAAAACTAAACTAACAAAAACAAAAAAAACCCAAACAAACGAAAAGCACAAAGCAAATTCTAGGTAGGTCTCTGGACCTACTGTGGACACTGTGGGGCCAACTCAGATTCTGACCTGGCCCAGCTGCTGCATGTACTTGCCCCCAATGTTCACAGCCTCAATTGTGGGAATACACATTGTCTATTCAGATATTCCACAGATGGAGGGTTTACCAAGCTGATTGCAGGGATTTAATCTGCTGCTCCTGTGGCTGCACAGAGAGATTTCCCTTCTTTGGTCACACTGCCCCTGGAATTCAGCTTTGGTTTTGGCCCCACCTCTGCATGTGGGCCACCCTCAGGCATCTGTTCCCCACCCAGGCAAGAGGGGGTGAAAGCAGCGGCTGATCAGGGCTCATTTGTTTACTCAGGCCAGGGATTGGGAGGGATACGGCAGTCACAATTAGGATGTGTGGGGAGTGCCTTCAGTGACAGAGGCCCGCGGGAAATTGCAACAGTCTGAGGTGCGCCGTTAGCTCTCCCAGAGAAGATGACCCTGGATCGCAGGACCCTCAGCAGTGGTGGAATGCACAGGCTCTTGGGAAGATGTGGGCAGTGACCTGTGCTTGCTTACATGACCCTTGGTGGCAATGTTGGCAGCAGTAGCTGTCATGCTTCTCTCTGGGGTCTGATATAGCAGCTGCAGCTTGTGCCCAACACTGGAGCTCATATAGACAGTGCCCTGCTGTCTGTGAGTGAAGGGAGAAATAAGCTTCTATGGCAGGCCTGCTCCTCTCCTTGGGCACCCCACAGCAATGGTCCCTTGCATCTCTGGTGACCCAGGTTTCTTCCTGGACACCCTCAGCTGTGGCACACTAGCCCCTTCAGGCTGTCTTCATGCAGCCAACCCTAGTCCTCTCCCTGGGGTCTGATCTCTGAACCTCGAGCCTCAGCATCCCATCTGCCCCAGCAGGCAGGCAAGATCTCAGGCTGAGGAGTGCTGGTCAGCACTGATCCTCTGTGTGGGATTCTCTCTGCTTTGCCCTCCACACGCCTGTTGCTGCAGTCTCCTCTGAGGCTCCAAAGCTCCCCCCATCACCACCAGTGAATGGTCTTCCTAGTGTGTGGAAACTTTTCCTCCTTCATAGCTCCCTCCCACAGGCAGGGGTCCCATCCTGATTCCTTCGTCTTTTTTATTTTTTTCCTTTTTTCTTTTGCCCTACCCAATTACATGGAGATTTTCTTGCTTTTTCTGAAGTCTGAGGTCTTCTGCCAGCATTCAATAGGTGTTCTGTAGGAGTTGTTCCACATGTAGATGTATTTTTGTTGTATTTGTGGGGATGAAGGTGATCTCCACGTTTTACTCCTCTGCCATCATCCCAGAACTCCAATGGCTTGAATATATTTAAAATTTACTCTGTGACAAGACTAAGCTAAATGTTTTGTATACATTACCTTAATTAGTCAACCTCAAATGCCTATAAATTGTGAAGTATTTTAGTCTATTTTATAAGTAAGGAGTATGGAAAATAAAGTTTAAAAAGTTAAAAAATATGATGTAGGTAAAAATATAATTTAAACTCAAGTGGGTTTTGCCATGGAGCTACAGATTTAAGGTTTTTATTGAACTTATTCTCCATATTTCCTTCCTTATTTGCATAGTCAGATAAGTTATAAGTTTGGTTTCTATGCTAACCACTGATTATAAATGATTACACTTGGTTCAATCTGTCATTTTTTTCTTTTTGATAATTTACTACATGTAAGTAGTGTGGACAAGGAATAAAACCTGTCCTCATACTGCAGGATTTTTAAAACTGAGGTGACAGGGTAGACAAATAAAATATAGAATGATATAAGCTAATGAGTATTTTTTATGAAATTGTCCAGTTATATGCAAAGTGCAACATGTGCCTAGAGTTGGGAAGGACTAATTCTGACTTTAATGGGTATAAAAGGTTATATAGAGATGGAAACATTTTATGCTAGTATTAGAGGAATATTTAAATTTTCAAAAGGTAAATTAGAATTTCACTTTCAGACTTCCCTGGTGGCACAGTGGTTGAGAATCCGCCTGCTAATGCAAGGGACACGGGTTCAAGCCCTGGTCCAGGAACATCCCACATGCTGCAGAGCAACTAAGCCTGCCCCGCTTGCCGCAACTAGAGAAAGCCCGCATGCAGCAATGAAGACCCAACACAGCCAAAAATAAATATAAACAAAGTAAATAAATTTATTAAAAAAAAAAGAATTTCACTTTCTGGTCAAGATAGAGTGACAAGAACCAGATTTACCCTTCAACCAAAAACAACTAAAAAAATAGGGAAAATATATGAAAAAACAATACTTAATACATTGAAAATAAGGCAATGAAGGATAGCTATTCATGAGAGGCAAGAAATAAATGAAATGAGCTCCAGAGATGCCCTACCTTACTGACTAGAGAAATTTTCCAGTATGCAGAGCAAGGAATGAAGACTGGCAGAGCTCAGAATTCTCCCTAAGGTGATGGGATAGGGCTTGAAGCCCGTGGAAAGCAAGGTAGCTAAAGTAAACAGCACCAGAGAGGGGAGAGGCACAGACTCCACAGAGATCTACAAAGGGCATTTTGAATACTCTTCATATATTTAGAGAAATGTGATCAGAACATGAATTTGAGGAAACTCCACAATACACAGAAGGCTGGGAATACTGCCAACAGGTGGAATGCAAAACTTCATAATTCAGGTAGCATTGATTACAGTACTAAAAAAGGGCCTTGCCTTTGTATTGCAGAAATTTAGTCCTAAATAAAATGAAACTCTGGGCCTGACTAATAAATCTTAAAGTCAAGACTCAGAAGGGGCAAATTGTTTCCAATTAGCCTATCCAAGTCCCAGGAAAAAAATCTTAAGAGTATTTGTAGAAATGGAAAAATATCAATGCACAATAAAGTTACATTTCACAGTGTCTGCATCTAATAACAATTAGCCAGCATGCAAAGAAGCAGGAAAATATGATTGCTAATGAAGAGAAAAGTCAATGAATACAAACTGATCAGTAATAACACAGATGAAAAATTAGTAGACAGAGACATTGCAAGAGGTATTACAACTTTATTCTATATATCTAAGAAGCTTAAGATGGAATGTATTAATTTAGTAGATATATAAAAGATATTAAAAAGACATGTTATACACTGCATGGGATTAAAACAGATAAACATTAATGAATAAACGATTAGTGAATTTCAAGACGTGCTAATGTTGGCAGATAATTCTCCATGGTTTATCATATCTTTGTATTTGAGGTGAATGCCTGATTTCCTTTTGTCTGGACTATCTTTTTAAGGAAGCTTCCAACATAAATAGACTTTGGAGATAGATAGTGTTTCCCCCTGGAGAAAATAGTAAGTATATTTAGTGCCCATTCTAAAAGATTCAAGTTCCCTAAGCTTCTGTAATGCAATCCACTGTGTATGGAGGTACCATCTTTCCTTCTCCATGTAACCCTTACAGCACTGTGGCTTGGGAAACCAGTAAAAATGCTGATACACTGGCACTGCTATTTCTGTGAGTAATAAAGTGTTTTGTTTTGTTTTGTTTTTGTTTTTGTTTTTTTTGTCCCTGACCCAGGAGTCTTGTGTCTTTCACCAGCATCATTATACTGTGACAGGTTAAATTGTAAGCTTGCAAGTGGGATAAAATCTCATATCCTTGAGAATTCTTGACAGTTTTGGTGCTGAGAATAGAAAGATAAGATGCTGAATGAAACACAACTTTCTGAAACAGGAAGAATAAGGGTCTTAGAGAGCAATTATTGCTCTTTGAGGGGAATCTATGAAAATTGACTGTAAACATGTTGATCAAATAGTATGATTAGCATACTGTATTGCCTATTAATAAGGAGGAAGAGAAGAGGTAGTTGCAGCATGAGTATTGAGAAGGTTCAAAGACCTGACCTTCAGTCAAGTGGATTTCCTTGCCAATTTGGTGTGATGCTTCAAGCCCAAATTTTCTTAGTAACTAGTCCTATATTCATCCTGGGTAGGCAGAAGTTTCAGCCTCCTTTCAGTATTTCAATAGTGTCAGAGACACAAATTTACACTAAATGTGAAAGGAAGAAAATGTGTGATCACTGTAAGCAGAAACCAGGTGCTTCATTAGGAACTTGGCTGGTTTACTTGGTGGGTGAGTCAGGAAGTGTAATGCTTATTAAGGAATTAAGGCAATAGCTGGATTGTCTTACTGTTCAACTGCTTTCATAGTCTACTGTGTCACTACAGATCATATGGTCCAGGAGATGAAACAGTCTTAACGTTCCTTGCACTGAATATTGTCTCTTATAATGCAACTTTGTTCCTCTTGAGAAACTTTCAGTCAGTCAGACACACTTCTGTGGGAAACCACAGATAAGACATTGACTAGTATTCATATGTGTTCTCTCCCAAATTGAATTTACAGTACAGATGACAAATGACTCACTGAAGAATGAGAAGCCGACCGAAAAGTATCTAGATAAATCCTTGCATTCATTCCTAATACTCTGAAAAATTTGCCTATCTTTTATATAAACACGAACTACTTAAATGAAGAAATTTATAATGTATTATAAATTGTGTTACTATAAAGGTATTATAAATTTGATGAAATCCATAAACTCTTATAACTAAGAAGCTCATTGAACCCAAAACACAAGAAACATGAGGACAATTACATGAAAGTATTTCATAATGAAATTACTTTAAAAGAGTGATAAAAGGAAAATCTTTAAAGTGTCTGCAGAAAAAGAGACATTGGATACAAAGAAACAAAGATATGGATAAAAACATATTTTTAATTGAAGACAATTTTAGTTAGAAGACAAAAGAGCATATTTAAAGTACTGAAGTAAAAACAAACAAAACTTGTCAACATCAAATGCATTATTCAGCAAAAGTATTTCAAAACAAATGTGAATAAGTACTTTTTCAGATATAAAAAGACTGAAAGCTTTCATCACCAATGGATCTCAACTCTAGGAAATAATAAAGGAAGTTCTACATTCAGAAGGAATACTATACTTGTCATACCTGGTGGAAGCCTGGATCTATACAAAAGAATGAAGAGCACAGAGAAAACTTAACACATGGATAAATATAAAGGTTTTTAAAAAATATAGTCATTTTAAGAAATAATGAACAATTTAGGTAAAAAGTAATAATATTGCATTTATACATTAAATATGTGACAAATATAGCATGACGGCTGAGAGATGAGAAATAGATGTGTACTGTTTTAGGATTCTTATACATACAGCTGTATATATCATTTGAACTTAGGCTGAGACAAAATAATGATGATTCTATAAACTCTAAAGTATACCCCAAAATAACAAAAATAATTATAGTTAATAATCCAACAAGAAAGAAATAAAATGGAACTATAAAAAATACTCGGTTCATCCAAAGCAAAACAGAAAAGAAAGCACAAAAACAGATTGAACAGATAGAAACCAAAGAGCAAGATAGTAGATTTAAACTCAACCATACCAATAATCATGTTAAATATAAATGATATATACACACATTTAAAAGGAAGAGATTGCCAGATTGGATAATAATGTAATAACAAATTCTATATTGCCTACGTAAATCTTACCATATAAAGATTAAAATACATTAAAAGATGGAAAAAATATACTTGTCTAATGCTAATCAGAAGAAAGATGTAGAGGCTATATTAATATGAGAAAAAAGTATATTTAAGAGCAAAATATTACAGGCAATAAAGTAGATCATTTCATAATAACCAAGGAGTCAATTCTCATCTGAGAACATAAAAATGCTAAATGTTTATGCACATAACAACAGAGATTCAAGACAAAATTACTAAAATTGACCAATCACAAATATAGGAAAATAATTTAACATGTCTCTCTAAATAAATGATAGAACAAACAGAAAGCAATAAATATATGGAAGACCTGAGCAATAAATATATGAATAAATATCAACCAACTTGACCTAATTAACATTTATGGAACATTCCAACCAATGGTAGCAAAATTAACCCTTATTTTCAACTACATATAAAATATTTTCCAAGACAGACTATATTATGGACAATAAATCAAGTCTCAGTAAATCTGAGTTTCAAATTGTAAAAATTGTGTTTAGACTTCACAATCACTCTTTCTATATTAATGCAGAGCAGATACTAGTGAAGCTAAATTCTTAGAATCTTCCATTCATGGATTCCTGTGTGACAAGACTTATCCCCATTCCTTGATATTTAGAAAATCAGGATGAGATTTTGTCATGAATCTATACTCTTTTTGCTCAAGGACATTTTATTTCAGGGAACTTCTTCTCCTCTACTGAACTTCAGTCAGAGATACCTGAATTTCTCTAAATACTGAATATTGAAGAGAAGATGTAATACTTTAAAGGCAAATACCAGCTTCTTTAATTAAATATAACTATGTAGGTCATATATGTTCTTTCCAAAACTGAGACAGCTGTAGGTCTGTGATCACTATTTAGAAATATAAAACCCTATCCTATAAAATAACAAGAAAGCCTGAATTTATAAAAATAAGAAAATTAAAGTCAGTCACTTAAAACAATCAGTAGCCAGAGTTTTTATATTTACAGATACAGTAAATATCTGTATCACTGATATGACTGCTTATAATTTGTGGTCAAGTATCATTCAATAATGTTAAAAGTAAAATGAGGTTTTATTTGACAAAAGCTGTAGAGAAAAACCCTATTACTGAAAATCTGATCAAATCATTTAAGTGTTTATTTTGTCCATGTCAAGGTTATGATTTCACCTTAAATAAAAAAAGTTTAGTATAGTTTTATTCTTGGAAATCAGTCTTTCTCCCAAATTACTGAATTTGTCACAGAGTAAATATATGAATTAAACACTAAGAATTTAATTTATCCTTGTTATTAGGAAAATAAAATATCCACATTCTTCATAGCATTTGTCCTGATATAGATTTGACACATTTTATAATATATAATAAATACTAAAAAATGTGCAATTAGCAGTAATCAACAGTGGTGTACATGGTTGCTTTTATTTTTTTTCTAATACATATTTCATGACCATGATATAATTTACTTGAATAGGGAGGGGAAATTCTGGAATTTAAGGCAAGACTAAAATACCCTACTGAGGATTATTTTAGTTAGCTTTTATTAAGCTACACAGTATAAAAATAATCTCAAAACTCCAGTGCTTACATCACCAAATATTTCTTTCTTCCTCATTTTGCAAGAGGTTTTTTGTTAACCTTGCCTCTTCTAAGTTCTGCGGGACTCACCTGAGGTAGGCTTGATTTGGCTCAACATATCTACTCTTTCCATAATACAGAATAAAGGAAAGCCACCACTTCAGACATGTTGCTCTTATGGTGGGGAGCAAGAGCAAGGACAAGTTGAAATACATGATACCTTTTAAGCTTTGTCCAGAAGTGGCCCTTCGCCACTTTGACTCACAATCCATTGGTCAAACAAATCATATGTGATGAGTATAACTCTAACTAGGAGAGAGTGAATAGTTAGAGAATTATTCAGTTAGCCATGAGAATATTATAGACTTGTGTACATATGAGTACATTTTAAGGAAATTAGTTAAACATTGCCTTCTGATGATTCAAGAGATAATTGTTGATCCTTAGTTTGCATATTTATTTAATATTGCAGATATATGTATATCCTGTGCATTCTCTGTTGAAAATACTGGTTGAATTGTGTTTGGGGTTTTCAGTAACATAGATGAGAAGGTAAAAGTGAGTACTGACAATATTGGAAAAGTTAAAAGGTAGTCTAGGGGCTTCCCTGGTGGTGCAGTGGTTGCGAGTCCGCCTGCCGATGCAGGGGACACGGGTTCGTGCCCCGGTCCAGGAAGATCCCACATGCCGCGGAGCGGCTGGGCCCGTGAGCCATGGCCGCTGAGCCTGCGCGTCCGGAGCCTGTGCTCCGCAATGGGAGAGGCCACAACAGTGAGACGCCTGCGTACCACAAAAAAAAAAAAAAAAAAAAAAAAAAAAAAGGCAGTCTAATGGCAACAGAAATCTAGACAAAAATAACTTAGAGTGTGACGACACTGATAGGAGAGCCAATACAAGGCAACTGAATGTACAGGATGTAGTCCATGAGTAAAAGAATGGATGGAAGAGAAAGCCATTAAATTGCTTTTTTAGGATGTTCAGGTGAACTTTCTTGCATAGTTTTGAGTGCCAGGTATACTTTAAGAGGGAAGAATTAGGTAACATAAAGTAAAATTTTAAGGCAGGCAAAATTTACCCCCTACAACAAAACAAATTGATTCTACAACTATTTATTGAGTCATCATTGTGTGTTAGAATTTTACTAGATGCTGTGAGTAGAAAGATTAAAATAAAGTATCTGCTTCATTTACAAAGGTATGATTCACATATGTTTACATAATCTACGGGTCTCTTACATTAGGTGGAAAAGACAGGAAAATAAATTATAATCTATAGAAAATTTCAAAAAGTTATCTTTTAAATTAGCAATTTATTCTCATTTTCTGTAGATTCAGATTATATGGAATTGATTTTCCTTCCCAATGTGCCAATGCATCATGTAGCATATACAACCATTAGCTATTAGATCATCAGTTGCCTTTAAACTCTTTTGCTTGTATAGGCAGTAAATGAGGCCATTTTAATTTTCATATTTACTTATAAAAATACCTGAAAATGTTAGTTCAACTGGGGCTTTATAATAATCTACTAAACTGCCAGGTAAATTAATTATGCATTTAACAGTATGATTGATACAAATAAAATCTCCAAATAATAACCATTATATTATATTTAGGTATAAGAATAGCCTCCTCATTGTAAGAATGTAAGGAAAAAAATTTGGAAATTAATTTTCTTCTGCCTTCTGCATCAGATCTCATTTTGTGTCTTTTGAAAATGCAAGCTAGAATGCTATTTCTTTAGATCAGGGTAACAAGAAATAAGTTCTGAGAATTCTTAGTCTCAACATTATTGCTCAGATATCACTAACTAATTCCATAGTTATTCTCAATTGCAGAAAACATTGATACATTCATTATAACCCACTACAGTGGTTCTCCACTGAGTATGTGTGTTGAGGGGGAAAGGGATGTTTTGCCAAGCCCCCAGGTGATATTTAGCAATTCCTAGAAATATTTTTCATTGCCACAATTTGTGGGTGGTGGATATTACTGTCATCTAGTAGTTAGAGTCCAGGGATATGGCTAAATATCCTACAATGCACAGGGCTGGCCCCACAACAAAGAATTATCTGGCCTCAAATGCCACCAGTGGCCAGGTTGAAAAATCCTGATAAAGTAACATTCCCCATGTGATCATTTAAATAAAAAGGTATAATTAGGTTTCATTGTAATGTAATTCTTTAGCAAAGGCGTGAAGTTACCCCCATCTTTGCAGGCAGAGAGCAGCCTTTGTAAAGGCCCTAAGGTGAACAGTGTGTTTGATGTAACAAAGCACAAAACATAGCATTGCTATGTTTTCAAGTATTGGGGTGAAGAAACTTCATGAAAATGAACAAAATAATATATACATTTTCTCTGAACAGTTTATTCTTTAACATAATAGGCTGCTCAAATTCTGCTCTGATATTATCCAGCAAAATGAACTGAAAAAGGGAATGAAGTAAATACACATGGTATTAGAATTTTGAGTGTTAATTATAGAGGACTCACATTATAAGTTAAATGTGCATGCAGATAATGTGAAAATGAAATCCTTCATATAGAACATGTATTATATGAATTATATGTTCTATAATAAACATACTTCTAATATAATATTTATCTATAACAATGTTTAGTTTGAATATGCTTATTGATATATAAATATAATATGTGTCTATGTGTATGAGTCTATTCAAAAGTTACAATACATATGAAAATTTCGATGCATAATTCTTCCTTTGTTTAAGTAAAATGATACAACAAATAGATGCATAATTTCTTCAAAATATTCAAAAAAATAACTATATAGTATGAACTATATAAAAACATAGATTTTGGAAATTATATCACAAAATAAAAAGTTAAGAAAAAGTAAGAAGAGACACAATAAATTGAAAATATAATCTTCGAAATAATATAGATTTTTTTATGGTTCAGTATTGCCAATCCTAAATAAACAAAAAGCCCTAACCAAAGAACATACAACATTTTATGTTAGACTAGTAGAACATGATGGAAATGATATGATAGTTATGAATGCAGGCCTCAAGAGCCTTATACACTTCCAATCTCTATTTAGACTCCTGTCTCCACCCTGAGTAAAAGCCCAGACTAGCTTGCTGGAGATGAGAGATAACATAAGATAGAGCTAAATTGACCTGATTATCACAGCAAAAATCCACACATGTGAGAAGTTTCATCCCACATAAGTAATGTCACCTATTTGACTCACTGGTAAGCATAGTCACACAAATTTAAACTTAATGGGGCCCAGGGCAAAGGAGAGCCCAGCTAACACACAGACTTATGGGCAGTAAACTTAAATGGTTGTGATAGCTAATTTATGGTTTTTTTTTCTGTTTTTGTTATGGTGAAATATACATAGCATAAAATTAACCATTTTAAACATTTAATTAAAGTGTACAGTTCTGTGGCCTTAAATACATTCACATTGTTGTGCAATCATCATCACTATTCATTTCCAAAACATTGTTATCATCCAAAACTGAATCTCTGTAATGATTAAACAATACTTTCCTAGCACCTCGTCTTCCCAGTAACCTGTATTCTACTGTCTAAAGAATTTGACTTTTCTAGGTATCTCATATAAGTTGAATTAATACACTAGTTGTCCTTATTTACCTGACTTATTTCATTTAGCTTAATATTTTCAAAGTTCACCTGTTTTGTAGAATGTATAAGAATTTCACTCCTTGTTAAGTCTGAATAATATTCCACAGGATGTATATGTCACATTTTGGTTTTCTATTCACCTATGAGTGGATCCTTGGGTTATTTCCACTTTTTGCTATTATGAATAATGCCACCATGAACACTGGTATACAAATATCTATTTGAGCCCCTGCTTTCTTTCAGGTATACACCTAGAAGTGGAATTGCTGGATCATTTGGTAATTCTATAGTGATGTTTTTGAGGAAATGCCATACCATATTCCACAGTGGCAAACTAATCACTAGTAGTGTACAAAATTTCCAATTTCTCCACATCCTTTAAAACACTGTTTTGTTTTCATGTTTCCCTTTTTTTAAAAAAATAACCATCCAAATTGGTGTTTTGAAATTTATTAACACTTGTTTTGTGGCCTAACGTATGCTCTGTCCCAGAGCATCTACCATGTGCACTGGAGAAAAATGTGTACTCTGCTCTTGTTGGGTGGACTGTTCCATATATGGCTATTAGGTACAATTGCTTTACAGTGTTATTGAAGTCTTCTATTTCCTTATTGCTTTTTTAATCTGCTCATTTTATCCGTTATTGGATAATTATTGAAGTCAATTATATGACGTTTCCAACGCTTATTGTAAAACTGTTTCTCCCTTGAATTATGTCAAAATTTGCTTCATATACTTTAGAGCTCTGATGTTATGTATATATGTTTATAAATGTTATATCTTCTTGGTGAATACTACAAACATTCCCATTTAGAGCAAAAAGATAAATAAGATACACCTTTTCAGTTTATTCAATATTGTAGCAGATATCTTAGTCAAAGCAATGAGACATACAAAAATAAGAAATAAAAATGAAGAAACAAAAAAAGCTAAAATTTACAGAAAATAAGAGTACTAATACAGATCCTTGTCAAGGTTACTGGACACTAATAATGTAAATTTCTTGAACAGTAAGAAGAGTGTGATCCAAATTTCTACAAAAGTCAGCTTATTTTTTGTAATAGTAGTAACAGGAATAAAATGAATACAGCTATAGTGGGATTTGTGTGATTGGAAATAAAGAGTTTTGCAAGTTTTCTTTTTTGAAGTTTTCTATTTTTTTTTATGTGGTCATATATTATGAATAAGAGTAGAAATCTAAGAACTAGTAGTTAGATAAAAATAAAGGGTATTTGAAAGTTGCCATAGAAAGTGAAAAAAAAATGGCCTAACCAGATAAAGATAGGAAGAATGATTATCAAAATTATAGAATAATTTAAATATGCCTATTCTGATTCATAGCATAAAGTGTTAAAAATGTTGTATGACTTTTTACATCAATATTAAATCATTTGAATATAAGCACAAGTAAAGACTTGAAAATTTGGAATCATCCAGACTCAAAATTTTGCAGGCAGTATTTAAGAAAAAGAGAGGGAAGGGGTAAGAATTTTGTGTATTATTTTAAAAAAATACTAAAATGATAGGAAATACTGAAATATATTAGAAAAAGTAAAGACAAGTAATGTGGATTATGAATTGGAATAAAGTAGAAATGCCAACAAACTGGAATATCTCTTTAGGTCAATGGGTCATCACTGTTTTTAGCTGAATATACATGATGAAATTTCGAAAAGGCAAAGCTTCACTTAGTGATGTTTTATGTCAAACAGTTGCATGAACTGTGATAAGTATGAGTGTGGGTGACTGTAGTATATGATCCTAAAACATTACCAATATTCCTCTTAAAAATAGGAAAAATCACAATACCCACTCTTAGAAATCCATTGGATATTCTATTGGATGTCTTAAGAGATCAGTATAATAAAATAAGAAATAAATTATGCATACATGTATATAAAGTAACACACAAAACTCTCATTATACTTGTGATTACTTGTCTCCATAAAAACTATGGGCATTTTTTTAAAGAAATAATAATAGAGTTCAGCCAAGAGTTCAGATATTTGACTAATGTATCAAGAACAGTTAAAATTTCCCATCTGACCCAGGAGTGGACTGTGTGCTTTTAGAGAGTTCTGTTTACTTCCAAGTCAAAATAAGCATATATTTCCATGTCTCTGTCTTCTAGATATTTGCACCAATTTCATGTTATTGCTAAATCAAAATACATCCTTATTCATACTGAAAAGATTACTTGTTTTATTTGTGACTTTCAAAAAGTTTTAGAATAAATAAAGTATCATTATAGTATCTTTATTTTAGGACAATAACTTAAATGCAGTGATGTGCAGGGGACATGTTAAAAAACAGCATTTTACTATTTATTAGGGTACTTCTCAATCCTTTTAATTTCATTTATATTAATTACCTTAATATGTCTTATGATTTATGATTATCTATAAAGTACCTGATGTAAATGATGGTTAGCTATTGAATTGACTGATTCAAATCTATAGACAGTTCTGTAAGTCAGTAATGATGTTTAGTAACTATGCAAATATTTGTACAATGAGTAAATATCAAGGTAAAACCACTTATTTTGAAACGATGAGAATGATTTTGGCAGAACGTTCTGGAAAATAATTGAGACATATTGAAATATTACACTTTTCATTTTTCTCTGTTGTATTAAAATGCAACTTGACACAAAGGAAACATCTGTTTAGAAAATCAAAATGATATAAGTAATCAACTTTCTTTTGTGTTCAGCTTCCATCCAGCTGTATCATATTATGAAAGCATTTTCATAAGGACATAATGACTATATCTTGAATTAGTATACCTAAACCTTTAAGGCAGATTTGTCTTTTTTTTTTTTGCTGTTATTTTGAAAGATATTTAAACTAGGCATATTATTTGGAGAGGATTTACTACAGTAAGCTAAGAATTCTAATTTTACATATTATAAAGAAGACACTTCTGGATTACAGCAACTCATAGGACTGTTACAGTTGCTTGTAAGTTTTAGGCTTGAAAAAATTTGCTGAAACTTCAAGGAAAAAAATTTCAGAAGTGAAAATAAAGTCAAGCTTGATCTATTCCACTAAAAAGCAATATAACTATGTTCCCAGGTTTTTAATTACTTCCATAGAGTTGAAGTTTTATTAACCACTATCAGTTTCCATTCACCAAGAATTAATAAAAGACACTCCATAATCTGCTTTAAGTAGGACATTTTGTTACTGTGGAGTGTTGGACTGAAAAGAATTTACCCATATTTTAATTCCCTTTTTCAGTTTTGATGACAGCACAGTAACTGATTAATTTGGTGTTATTGTTGACAGCTCCCTCTAAGGATTGATTTAATTATTAACCCATGACAACCAGGCAGACTGTTTCCAAATATATTAGCCCATTGAATAGACAACAGTTTTTTAAACTAAGATTTTTCTTATTCCTCTGTGAAATGACGGTTCCTAAGTTCCTATCACTTGAAGATTATTGTTAAAAATAGGCTGTCCTTTTCTATTGAACTCTTAGTGTTCCTCATGAACATGGAAACTGTTCTTTTATATGAATATGCATGTGTAAATATATCTAGCACTTTCTTCTAATCAGAAACAAATTTTTAAAATATTGCTCATTTGTGTTTTATCATGTAAAACATTTTAGTATTGGTTTTGTTTGTTGTAGTGCTCTGAAAAGGGTATTTTATTTTAAATCTAGGGTTTTATATCTTATTCTAAGGAGTCACCTTTAATTAATTTTATTATATTTTTGTACTTCATACTTTATTATTTTATTTTAAAATATGGAATGCTATTGATTCTAATTTTTTCTGCCTTAATCAGTAGTCCTTTGGAGATTAAGTAAAGATGTCTTTTCAACTAGTTAACGAAAGCATAACTTGCTAAGCTATTACCATATCCTAAATGACCTGGGGAAGGATAATACTCAAATCCAGCCCTGTCTCATCATTCTGTTCCAGATAGGGGGATGAGAAAAAACTGAGAAACTGTTGTGATGTTCATGTACAGAGGCATAGACTCTTTTACTTCTAATCATAGAACTACAGAATGCTTCCTCTCCCCTCACAACTCACAACCACATCCGTCTCTACCTATCATGCTCATCCCAAACCTTCTACCTATTAAAATCCTACGCCTCCATAAATGCAGAACAGTAAGGGATGTATCACAACTTCCTTTTCAACTTTTTTACTATTTCATTTTTGTGTGCATTAAACGTACTAAAAATATCCATGTCCCCTATTACAGGCAGACCTCAGAGGTATTGCGGGTTTGGTTCCAGACTGCTGTAATAAAGCAAATATCCCAATAAACTGAGTCACAAGATTTTTGGTTTTGGTTTCCCAGTGCATATAAAAATTATGTTTACACTACATAACTGTGCCATAACATCATGTCTAAAAATCTACGTACATACCTTATTTAAAAAATACTTTTTTGCTAAAATGTGTTAACCATCACCTGAGCCTTCAGTGGGCCGTAATCTTTTTGCAATAGTAACATCAAAGATCACTGATCACAGATCACCATAACAAATATAATAATGAAAATGAAATAAAAATTTTTGAAATATTGTGAGAATTACCAAAATGTAACACAGGCACAAAGTGAGCAAATGCTGTTGGAAAAATGACACCAATAGACTTGCTTGCTGTAAGGTTACCACAAACCTTCAATTTGTAAAAATGCAATATCTGTGAAGTGCAATGAAGTGAAGTGCAGTAAAATAAGGTATGCCTGTAGACTTACAATTTTTGAGATTTGAAACCAAACATTTATTTGCTTTATTTTATTCTTATTGTCTGACACTAGTTCCTAATTAATTATTTATTTAAGATATATAAATTTAAAAGCAATGGATGAGATGTGGTGTCTACCCAGAGGAGTTAACAATTTTGTTGTACACACACACCTATAAGTAATTTTGATAAGATGTGGAGACTATTAGGATAGAAAAAAATATATATCAGAGGCAGAGAAGATTAAGGACAGGGTTAACTATTGTTCCACAGTTGTGCTCTATTAATTTTGGTGAGCTAGAGAGCTCATGCCCCAACATTTGTGTCTGTGTTTTGCTAATAGAGTTACCTGTCTTGATTCCACAGACTTTATCAAAAGTCTTGGCCTTGTCCTAAATATAGTGAAACTAAAGCTAGCTCATATTGCTTCCATATTTTATGGATGCAAAAGTTCACATAGGTAGCTTTTCCAAAGGCTTTCAAAAGTTTAATATCACAATCATTACTCAGTTATCAATCCAAATTGGATCAGATTCAAACTCTTTACTCCAGATGAATGAATAAGATAAATACATAGTTAATTTAATAAGTTCAGTGTATTCCTCTTATAAGTATTGGCTTTCCTGATAAATTCACTAAATGAAAGTCAAAATATTAAAATTTATAAAAATGATTCATTTAAATAATTATTTAAATAAGTAATGAATATTTTCTTTGTGTTTATCTTGGAAGTGCTGATATGCTTTATCTATTAATGTTGCCAAATCTAAATGTGGCTTCCAAGGAAAGAATGATTATTTTCAACCTAAACAAGTATTACTTTGATAGTTGATTAAATATCAGGGGTAATTACCCTAATAACGAAACCAACATAATGACCTCAAATAATGTACAGTTTCTTTTTAACTTCTAGAAAGGTCATAGCAAAGAAAATAGAAAAGAAAGAACCTCAGTATCCGAACTCCTCTTTTGAAAACTTTGACAAATTTTCACACTATATATTTTTGAGACTGCTTCAAGATAAAAATTGTGAAAATGACCTTTACTTTTATGCTTTTATTTTCTTGATGTGCTAGCTTGGACCATCATTTTATGCACTATTTATACCCTTTTTTTATGGGAAAGCTGACCGTTACTGGAATTTAGATATGAACAGAATACAAATGTGCAAACATGCTTCTTATGAGTTGGAAAAAAATCAAAGGAATGATAAACAGATGAGGAGAGTATTGTGAAAGATGCCATATAACGTGGGTCTTTCAGGCTAGGGTTTATAAAAACCAATTACAGTTCCATAGCTCTCTACATTGTTTTATCAGTACTTTAAAATGAAAGAAGATGAGGTGAGTACCAACATGAAATATCCTTGATCAAGTAACTTTAAGTTGTGTTATACATGTGAACACAATATAGTAATTATGTAAGTTCTTTTTAAACTGTGGTATATTTGAAATGTACAAACAAAGCTTTAACGTCCCCTTTTTTGTAATGTATCATTATACTTAATTGTTAATAATGATATCTGAGTTGGCTTTTGTACCAGTAACATAAAAGTTAGAGAACTTTAATTCTTGTTGAAGTAAAATGATGAAGCACAATAATGACAAAATAAAGTTGATTTGTTGCATATTAAAATTGTTCCCCAGGGCTTCCCTGGTGGCGCAGTGGTTGAGAGTCCTGCCGATGCAGGGGACACGGGTTCGTGCCCCGGTCCGGGAGGATCCCACATGCCGCGGAGCGGCTAGGCCCGTGAGCCATGGCCGCTGAGCCTGCGCGTCTGGAGCCTGTGCTCCGCAACCGGAGAGGCCTGAGTACCGGAAAAAAAAAAAAAAAAATTTATTCCCCAAATTAAATATTATTCTGACTGTGAGATGTTTAAATTAGCAGAGATCTTAGATTGGCCCCAAAATAAATTAAAATGGTAGGCGTAATATTGATCCTCTGAAACTGCAGTATTTCTATTGAAAAGTGGAATGTTTAATTGATTGATAATAAAATTTGAATGAGTTTACTGGGCTGATTAAGGGATGCTTGAAAATCCTATCTAGGATTATCTTTGTAAAAAAATACCATTTACTATTTAAGCATAAACAAACAGATTAAATGAAGCCATCAATTAATTAAATTTCCTCACTTCAGTTTTTCAGCATGGCAAAGAATGCTGTGTATCAAAATACTTGCTGCTTCTCTTTGTTTAATAGCATTCCACAGCTAAAGTGAGACATGTCCATGTGAATAAATTCACACCAGTGAAATGTGTGGAGAATAACATATGGCTGTTGTAGGCCTGTGAACTAGGAAAATAGTGACTAGAATGACCTTGACAGTGATATGTTAAAACTGCCTGAGAAACAAGCAGAGGGTACAGCTCCTGTGGAGTACCAACTCAGATTTGCTATGGGAGAAACAAATAAATATTTATTGTGTTTAGTGATTATACTTCTTGGTCTGTTTGCTACAGCTGTTCAGATTACCCT
Organism: Grampus griseus; assembly: GCF_964374135.1. NCBI lineage: Eukaryota > Metazoa > Chordata > Mammalia > Artiodactyla > Delphinidae > Grampus > Grampus griseus. The sequence continues at coordinate 21,125,778 of NC_139019.1, forward strand.
AATACAAGACTAATTAGCATAACAAGTCCCCAACCTACATAATCAGGGAAAATGAAAAATAACTTTTATTTACCCAGTTTCTAGAATCTCTCAAGGAAGAGTACAACTTAAATAATTTTCCCCCCACATAATTAGAGATTTACATTCATTAAGACAAAGATGACATTGTATTGTTGAACAAAAGATGTGAGATCTTGGTGAAATCAAATGTCCTGAAAATGGCTCATTATGTTTGGTGATAGTAACAAAGAAGTAAATTTGAATTAATGTCACTATCAAATCATGTTTTCATTTTGGAATCATTAATGTTTCCTTTTTTAAAAAAATATCTTCTTTTTCACCAAGTTAGTAATAAATGGAGAACTATAGTGAATAAAATGTGAATGAGTTCTTTTAGCCATTTTCTCTAATCCTATTTTATTTTATTTTCAAGTGACTACCATTAATTTTGTTGGCATCTCTCCAGTGAACTTGCTTGATAGACAAATATTGTCATAGTAGTTACCTATGATTAGAACGATTACATAGTATTCACACACCTAATTCATATATACTACTTGTCCTTTTAAGAATCCTCTATTGTTTTAAACATCTGACCATTCTCATCAATACATTAATGAACACTAATGTAAACTGAATTGATATATATATACATACATATAGTATAAACATACATGCATAGCTCATACATATATAGTATATACATACATATATAGAGTACAATATATGTGTATTTAATTTCATGATCTATATTTTATCATTTAATCAATGTGTTCAATAGGTGCATCTCTCTCAAGGACTGGTTCTCATTCAAAGTTCTAGTTCTGTTTGATCTAGTGTGTCATATACTTTCTACAATTTGATGAATTTTTTGCATTTGTAACAATATTAGTTTTACTCAGTTATTTGTTATCTGCACATCTTTCCATTTGATAATTCTTCACAAGCATTATTGGCTGAGCAACTAGAAAAATTATTTGCTGTTTACAAAGATAGGAAGGTTATTGGAAGAGCAGACACAAAGGAAAAAAACCCGCCCAAAACCAAAAAACATCAGACTCTATTCTCTCCACAGTAACTTAAATCACCCTTTTAAAATGGCACTCAGGTTATGTTGCTTTTCTGCTCAAAACTCTGTGACTTCCATTATCACTCAGAGTAAAATTAAAGGTTATTTTAATAATGTATCTGCTTCTACACGATCTTGCACTAGGCTAATCTTTGCTCCATTTGCTACCTCTTTCCCTCTTGGTCAGTATGCTTCAACCATAATCCATGTGCTACCTCTGAGCTTTTGCATTTTCTAGTCCTTCTGTTTGGAATGCCCTTCTCCAGATAGTTATAACTATTCCCTCACTTCTTTCAGGTATTTGGTAATTATGTTCTTGTTGGTAAGGGCTTCCTGGTCCTTCATTACAGAAAGACCATTGCTCATCTACTTTCTTTTCTTCTTACCCTGTTTTATTTTATCTTCATTGCATATATCACCACCAAACGTCTCCCACTATTTGTGTATATGTTTAATAAAAACCAAGACTTCATTTAATGGTGTATCACAACTGTTATACCTAAATAATGTATATAGGCTTAATAAATATTTTGTTGAAACTGTGAATGAAGGTAAGAGAAATATCAAGTATACAGTTGAGTATGTGTATCTGGCAATATAGTGAAAAATTCAGGTTTGAAACTTGAGAACCATAAGAATATAGAACTCTGAAACTACCAGGTCTTTTGGCCATGCTGTCCCCCTAGAAGAGGACAAAAGAAGCCTGCAAGTTTATTAAACATACCATGCTAAAGAAATGTTTTTGTATAATAGATAAGGTTATGGTATGTTCTTACCAGACAAACATTTGCAAAGTTGATATCTTATGAAAGTTACTCCTGCTTATGGCAACTTAAAAATTAAATGTGTATTTGCAATGCTTTTCTCTGTTACATAGACAATAAAAATGAAATAGATCTTGCAGCTTATTATTTAATTTAACTGTGGTGTGAATTCAACTAAAAAAGTCTTGGAAAATGGCACAAGCTAACTTTATCAGGCATAGCCAGCTAAAAGTGCTCTGACATCATTTATTTCTAGGGCCGGGGTTCTAGGCCAAAAGGTTGACGATTAAATTTAGGAATCTGAAAGTCAATTTCTTCCTCCTTCCTCTACTAGAGTTGTGATTGGGGGAAAAATATCTTAAACTATATTAGATTTATTCTCTTATAACTTGTTTGTACTGTATTTACCAAGCATAAGTCAACCAAACATATATTTTCTTTAGCATTGGCTTTAGTGTCATGGATATAACTTCATTAAGCACTATTCTTTTCTATCTAAATTATTATATAATCTATTTTATTTAGTGACATCAGTGGTCTAAAACCTTACAATTTGCCCATATTTCATCTTTAGAGCATGGAAATATTATTTGATTCCAGTATAATTTGATTGACAAATATTAAATGGAAAGTTAAAATTAAATGTTGTAAAAGAAAAATAATAAAATATGGCTGAAAAAAAGTTGAATTTTTATTCATTGAAGTTAAATTCCCATTCCTTTTATAAACCTGCATGATAGACATAAACGCCATTTATATTGAATTTAAGCTCTACATAAATTCAAGTCTTTGCATTTATCCAATGTAAACCATATGGCAGTTTTGAAAAGTAGCTTTAAGCATTTTTTGAAATTAAAAGGAAGCTGGAATATTTAGTTTGCAATTATATGTGGAGACTTCTCTCAATTTCAATCAACAATTACTATGTAGGCATATGAATTTATCTCTGAGTTCAGTTGACAGTTTGATAAAAACTCTCACATTTAGAAAAGAAAATTGTCTTTATTTTTCAGTTTGTTTTTAGTGCTCAAGTTCTACTTGAACATTGGTCCTTTTCTTTTTCTTTTATTACCTGCACAATGACATTTATCTTTCTAAATATTTTCCTGAAAATTACTTATTTAAAAGTCCATTACTTTCTTAAAAATCCTTTAAACCTCAAGACAATTAAGGAATTGTTGACACTGATAATTCACTACCTGAATCGAGTTCTTTCAAATTGAGTTAATCAAACAACCCTTGTCTAGAATCTTCCGTAAAGCATACTGAGTCACAAAAAAAGCACTGAGTAAGCATACAGCTTATGTGTGGATGGTTGTTGCTGTTGTCTCTATATGCCTAAATAGGTTTTAAGGTTGGAGAGATTAAGTATTTAAGAACAGTGTGATAGTTTAATGAATGTATAATTTTAACAAAATTAAGACATGGATGACACTATAAAAGAATCTATAGAATAAAAATTGGAAAGAGAAGGAAATACGTGCTTCTTAAGGGAGAAGGGGGGTGGAATAGAACATAGAGCTGAATAAAAATTGTTATTGAGGGTCAACAATGCTGCTTGTGTGTAACTGACAGAAAACAAAACCCAAACAACTCTAATAATTGAAATTGTGCTTTACTAAACTATAAATATTGCCATTAAGTTAAAAAATATTAAAAGGAATCTTGAACTTTCAACACTACTCTTTTAAGCCCTCTTTTTTTTTCTAATAAAATAAAACTTCATTTAATATATAGAGGTTTCTGGTAATACCTTCTTAAAGTACCCAACATTTTTGAACATTATTTCTCCTGACTTTAAAATACTTAAAAGTATGTAAATATTTCATATGTTGCTCAATCTTTCATTAGGCTAAATTGTTCCTTGTGCAAAGACTGGTAGGCTTGTCACCAGACCTTAATATTTTGAGTGATTTGGGTTAATCTGCATTGATTTGATAAAAAAATGCCAACACTTGAGAGTTAATCATTTCTCATTGAAAATGTGTAGCTATAGTTAAGGATTTTTAGAGTGCTAAAGATGGTGGTTTAGTGTAAGTACAGACTGATCCAAAGTAAACACTTAATCTAAATGGGTGTCTACATAGTTAGCCATGGATATATATGTTAGATGGACATGGAAACATCATCTTAAAGCAATAATGAAAGTGAATGAATAGACAGAATCATAAAGACCAAAATATAATGTTGGCATTCTTTAAAAGAAAACTATTAAAATGTGTTTTAGGGTCATATTGAAATATTGTAGAAGGGTATACTTATTTAGTCAGAAAGAATCTTTGATTGAAACCATAGTATTCATTCCTTGGGCTATGATTAAATTGTGAAGCATCTGGCATAATTTAAAATGAAGGTCTTGGTGCTCAACAGCAGCAGAGAATTATTAATTGCAAAGCCTTTGCATTTCTGCCCTGTCAGTCAGCACAAGTCACAAGTCAGTCAGCTGGTTAGAATAGGAATCAAGGCCAGAGAGAAAAAATAATTTCTGCTTAGCTATAATAAAGCATATATATTTTTTAGTGAAAAGTAACTATTGAATGGTTCTTATCATGACTAAAATGCAATTTGAATGTGAATGCCTACCACCAGTTTAGTGATCCAGCATTTTGTTAGTTTATCAACTGTTTATTCTGTGAATATGCTTCCTTTTAATCATGTTCAACATCCTCTGTGTCTTATAGAATTCTACCCTACTAAATACCTTTCTAGTTTTCCTGAGTAAGTGGCAAAAATAAAAATGATACGTATACATTGCCTAAATTAAAAATTTGGAAAAAAATATCTTGTTCTTATTAATAAGATACAGTTCAAAATCTAGACAAAAAATTTCTCATGAATATTTCTATCTTTTTGTCATAGTTATTTCTGTGTTGAAAGAACAAATGCATCCACAATATTATTGAGTAAAATAATTGAATTTTATTAGCTACATTTCATGTGATTTAAATTTTACCAAAATATTTTCATGCTTAGTAAAGAAGACATCATCTGATTTTTAGATCAGTATATACAGATATTAATGCCTTAAGCCTGCTCTATTCATCAATGTATATTTTAAACAGGTTACAATTGTTTTATATAAAATGTAAGATATATTTAATTGTGCAACTGAATATAGTTTTAATTCTCATTTTAGTTTGGCATTAGTTTAATGAAAAAGCTCTTAAATGAAGTGAACACATTACTGCTAAAATCTTTAAGTTGAAAAATTTAAAATATAGTGAAGGGAAATACTTCCTTTCAAACTTATGTTCGTTTTATTTATCTTATATCTGATTTTAAAAAGCTGCAAATGACAAAATAAAATATTTTAAAATTCTACTGTCCTTTGACCTCCTTTCTCATTTAATAACTTTCCTGTGCATATAATACACTAAACTATTTTTTAAATAGCTTCAAAGTAGATTTGTTGAAAATTAGAAAATTAAGAGGCATATGATAGAGTTCAAAATTCTGTATCTATCGAGTATAATTCATGGCCATTTAACAAAAATATGATAAAATAGGTGATCAAATATAAGTAGGTTAATTGCATAATAAAAGTAAAAAAGTGGCTAACGTATGCAATGTCTTTAACAATCACATCAAACTAACTTATCATAAATATATGTAGTTCATGAACTGAATATGGATGTACTCTTTCTGGTAGCAGTTCTGATATAAGCCTCTATTATGAATTTTTTTGTGTCTGCTCTTTTGCCACTTTCAACATGATACATAAAGTTTATTGAATCACTACACATCTCTCTAAATACAGACTATGAAATGCCTTTCTAATATATTCAGATAATAATAATAATGCCTCATATATGTGGTATTACACTAAAGCCTGCTAATGTCATAGTGCACATTGTCAAACTACTTTAAACAAGCTAAACAGATATGTACAAATCCTTGATGCACACTCTAATATAAACATCATAGAAGGATGTAGGTTTATTTACTTGTCATGCTGAGTGCATGACTATAAAGTAAGTGATATACTTTTGTACTAAAAATAAATTTAAGTAAAAATAATTGGTTTCATTACTTTTTTTTCCACAATAATAACATAGAACCCAAGGGAAAAAAAAAACCTATAAGATTTATAGTTTCAAGCAAACTGTTTAAATGGAATATGTTAAAATATATGATTGACACAGGATTTAGGAATCCTAAATTCTGAACCTTTGATTTTGGTAGAATAAATTGCTTTGCAGGAGATTAAATACTAAGTGATAATTTTCCTAAAATATCATAAGAGGTTCTAATGGTTAAATATAAAGAAACAGTTACCAGTTTACTATTCAACTAAAGGAGCATAAATTATACATTTAATTTTAAAATGTTGCTATTTTAAAATTAAGTCTTTATATTTTAGAGCAGATTTAGTTTTATAGGAAAATTGAACAGAAAATTTAGTGTTCCTTCTCATATACTCCCTACCCCCTTGCTCTTAGTTTGTCCTATTAACATATCACATTGGTATGGTATGTTTGTTGCAATTGATGAGCCAGTATTGATATATTAGTATTAACAAAAGTCCACAGTTACATTTGGATACACTCTTTGTGTTCCACAGTTCTGTGAGTTTTGCCAAATGCGTGGTATCTTATAAGTACATTAGAGAATCATGCAGAATATTTTGAGTGCCCTAAAAATCCCCGTGTTCCACCTATCTCCTTGCTATCTCCACCACAACTCCTAGCAACCACTGATCGTTTTATTGTCTCTATAGTTTTGCCTTTTCCAAAATGTCATATAATTGTAAGCATACAGTGTGTAGTCGTTTCAGACTGGCTTCTTTCACTTAGCAACAAGTGTTTAAGTTTCCTCCAGGTCTTTTTGTAGTTTGATAGTTAATTTCTTTTTTAATAATATGTATTTCATACACCATAGTTTATTTGTTCACCAATTGAAAGACATCTTGGTTGTGTCCAGTTTTGGCAAATACCAATAAATCTGCTATAAACATTTATGTGCAGGTTTATGTGGACATAAGTGTTTAACTCATTTGAGTAAATAACTAGTAGTGGATTACTGGATCATGTAGTAAGAGCATGTTTATTTTTGCAAGAAACTGCCAAAGTGACTACCACTTTATATTCCCACCAGCAAAGAATGAGAGTTCCTATTGCTCTATACCTCATCATTATTTGATATTGTCTGTGTTTTGGATTTTGACTATTTTATAGGTATGTAGCAGTATCTCATTGTTGTATACATTTAATTTTTACCACTTTAAAATCTTATGTGTTCAACTGATGTCTTGCTCTTCATACTATAAATTGTGCTACCTCTACCTGGGGTCATGTGCTTATGAAAACTAAGGATCATTAGTCCTAATTTTTTGCAGTATAAGGAATCTGAGTCTGGATTATTTTGGGTACAGTATAATCTTTTTTTTTCTACACAGCATTTGTCATATGCTTTGTGAATATTCAGTCATCATTTCAACAAATAAATATGCCAAATATGTTACAGACACTGTGCTAGGTACTGAAGAAACAAAGAAAAATAGAATAGTACAAAAACAAAGTGACAAAAATAAGTCTTTCTGACAGACCTATTCTCAACTGCACAGCTGCAAAAAACAAAAAAAAAAGAAAATTAATTTTTCTCTAGAGGAGTTTATCTAACATATATGTGATCATGGGAAAGAAGTCATGAAATTGTAAAATTGCCTCTCTCTCATAAAAAAATCCAACTAGATAGACCTAAATAAATCTAAATGAATCAATAGGTACTCTCAATTCAACAGAATTATTTTTCTTTTTCACAAACTTAGGTGCTACACATAACTAGATATTTATAAAAATCAATATTTATTTTTAATGGATCTGAGCATAATAGTATCAGTATATCACTTTAAAAGACTCCCGATATAAAAAGTACTGACAACTTAGAAAATTGACAAAGCTTTATAAAAAGAACTAAATGATAAATAATTGAAGTTTCTGTAATGAATTCAGTGGGATTCCAAATAAAAAATTGTCTTTGAAACAATTAAAATAGAGGATGTCATCTTCTTCTTAACCTCAAATTTTCTAAATTAAGTCAAAACTTTTCAATTTTCTGGAAATCCTAATATCTTAATTTAAAAAATAGAAACACATGGCATGTAACTAAAATGTGTAATAGGGAGTATGTGAAAAAAGTCTTCACTACTAAACTTTATATCATTTTATGCTCTAAGACTGTGATTTTCAAACCAGATTACATTTAGCTTATCAATCAAGTATCAGTTTAATTTGTCGTGTCCTGAATTTAAAAAATGGAATAAAATAGTCAACATTAGAACAGTGATAAATAGAATAAATATATCAGACTGCTCCATTTTGTATAATATATCTCTTTATGAATTTATGATATGCAATATACTTTTAACCATAGGCATAAACAAAAATGGAAACCGTTACTTAGCAGTTACGTACATAACTTGATGAAGAGCTATTAGCACTGTAAGGAAACCATCTTTATCTCTCTTTTGAGGATATTTAAGGATATAGTTCACAGTTTTATTGGCTCCATTTAATTATGAATTATTTCCCTATTAAGTTTGCTGAGATATTTTAGAGAATTATTAGGGAATTCTCACAGAATTGGTTGATTCACTAAATAATAAATAAAATAAGCAAAAATATACAATCACCAAGTAGGAGAGAGTAATACAAAACTAAAATAATAATAAATAAAAAAATATATAGAACGTTAATAATTAAAAAGTACAAAGCATGATTAATCACATGTTGAATATCACTGATAAATAAAATTAGCATTAGAAATTAGAGTAAAACATGTTTTTTTCACAGTTCTTTCTGGAATACTTTATATAATGCTGCACTGCCAATAAGCAACTACTAGATGGAGACCATGAAGGTATATTATAATACACATTCACATATAAATGTGTTATATTATCTCCCTGTCACTATAGATTACTATATGAGTTTATAAAATGTAGCTCACAATTGAAGTCTCATTTTCTTCCTAACTTGCTCTTGGGCTCACATTTTTGTTAAACCATTTCAGTTCTATCAATATGAATTAATACATATTAATTCGATGTGAAAACCATTTGCCTATCAACCAATCCAATCACATACTTCTGTGTCCAGAATATGTGAGGGGTTGTTTTAGGACAGGCCTTAGACAAACTATGACCTGTTGGCCTAATCTGTGCCCTGGCCTATTTTTATTTGAACACATCCAAACCCATTCCTTATGTATTGTCTATTGTTACTTCCAGGCTACAATATCAGAATTGAGTAGTTGCAACACAGACTATATGGAGTTAGGAAAACATAAATATTTATTACCTGACCTTTTGTAGAATAAATTTGCAGCCCCACGGTCTGCAATAAAGAGAAGCATAAGGTAAGTTAGATCCCTTCAGGATGTCTCTGTTTAGATAAAGATTCAGTAAGAAAAAAATTTATATATAATGAAATGGAATGTGTGTGTGTAATAAAAGGCATAGGTAGGTGGCAAACACAAGTTACCTGGGAATGATTCCTGAAAGGCTTCCAAGTAAAAGTGATACCCGAACTTTGTCTTAAAACATATTAATGTAAATTATTTACTGTCAATTTTTTTTCTTTTATAAACATGCTTTTCCTTTAAAAAAGAATGATTAGGGTCTTTTTCACCTTGTAAGATTAAATCTGCTATAATATGCAACAACAACTGACTTCCCCAAGAACTTTCTTTTGACTTTTTAGCAGTTATATAGTTCATTCATTTTGGCTGAAATATAATATTCATTGTGTGAATAATCACATTTTATTCATTTGGCTGAGATATAATATTCACTATGTGAGTAACCTATGGTTTGATGGGTATTCTGTTCCAAGTTTTGCTCTCATGATCTGTTACATGTCTCCCTTAGTACACATACAATCATTTATTTTAGATATAAACTAGTGGTGCAATTGATGCATCTGATTTACCTTTGTACATCTTTACAAACTCTTTTCTCAGAACTATAGTGGATATATTGTTGAGAAAGAAATAAACTTGTTCTTTTGTTAAGCTATTAAGATCATGTGGTTATTTGTTATCACACAATTCCTACCATCCTAATAAAATGGTTTTATGACTTGACACTTGGCCAGCAGTAAATAAAAGAGACTATAGATTACCATCTTCTTGTTATTGGACATTGTGATAGACAGAACAATGACCCCTCTAAGTTGTCCTTGTTCGAATCCCCAAAATTTGTGCATGTGTTATATTTCATAGCAAAAGGGAGGCATACGGTTGCAGATAGAATTAAAGTGGTTAATCAGCAGACTTTAACATAAGGAGATTATCCTGAACTATCTACAATATGCCTTCAGTTATCTGCAATTCAATGTAATCGCAAGGGCCCTTTATATGTGGAAAAAGTAGGCAAGAGAGTCAGAGTGGGAGTGATAGGACACAAAAAAGACCTGATGGGGCATTGCTGTCCTTGAAGATGGAAGGAAGTCATGAGCCAAGGAATGGAGATAACTTCTAGAAGCTGTAAAGGAAAAAGAATTCTTTTTTTTCTCCTCTAGCACCTCCAGAAAGAAATGTAACTCTGCAACCCCTTAATTTATCCCTGCGAGACCCATTTCATATTTATGACCTCCGAAACAGTAAAATAATAAACATGTGTTGTTTAAGCCATTAAGTTTGTGGTAATTTTTTAAACAGCAGCAGTAGGAAACTAATATATATGCCTTTTTGGTTTTTACCAATTAAATGTGTATAAAATTTTATTTGATAAGTGTACTGTTTTGAATTTCTCTGGTCTTTAGCCATATTGAACATCTCTTCAAATATGTATTGGCCATATGTGATTCTTTCTTGTGGGAAATGTCTGTCAATGCTTCTTGCCCATTTTCTCTTCACTTTTCTATTGCTTCTGACTTTCTTATGAAGTGGTAAATGTTCTTTACATAGTCAATAATAGTTTTTCTTGGTTTTGAAAATTGCAAATATCTTTACCAAGTTTATAACTTCGTTTTTGCAATTTCCTTAGGGTGTCTTTATTAGTAAAAGAAATCTTGATTTAAGTGTAATTAAATTTCCATATTTTCTCTGTTTAGTAATTTAAAATAATCCCCCCCAATATTTACCATATTTTTGACTTAGATATTTAAAAGTGATTTTTAATCAACATTAAAGTTTTAATGTATTTAATATTATATATATATACATATATATGACATGTATTTAATATACATTTTTATTTTTCATTCACATAATCTTTTTTCCCTGATTTCCCACTGATATGGCATGTAGCATGTACATAAGATTAAGTTCCAGAGAAGCTGGGTCTTTTATGTGCTCTCTATACTACTGTGTTAGACATGTATTTATTCCTGTAATATAGAAGTGTCTTAATTATTATAACTTCACAATAAATTCTAATATCCAGAATAGCAAATCACCACCTCCAGTTCTTCTTGTTTAGAAATGCCCTAATTATTTTTGCCTCTTTTCTATAATATACTTAGAATCGGAATATCAATTTCTGTTTAAAATTTTATTGGGATTTTGGATTGAAATTTCATTAAATCTATAGGCCAGTTACGAGATAATTAGCCTCTTTATGGTGTTTATTCATTAACATTTTGCAGTTCTTTAATGTTTCTTAATATTATAATTTACTTTGTAAAATTATTGTGCGCATATGGTTATAATGGTTTCTATGTACTTCAAATAATTTAAAGTTTCATAAAGGATCATAACATCTGTAAATAATGACAGTTTTCATTTTTATCATTATTTTATTAGCACTCTTTTGTTATCAAGCTTCTTAGTCCATAATTTGTAGACTAAAACCCTCTCCCCTCCTGTATGAAACACTCAAATTAGCTATCACTAGTTGCCTCGTATATCTATGTAATTAAGTAATACAGATAAATCTTGACGCCCCTTAAGCCATGCAACTACTCAGTTCCTGACATTTTTTCTGGTTTTTTTTGGGTTTGTTTTTTTTTTGCGGTACGCGGGCCTCTCACTGTTGTGGCCTCTCCCGTTGCGGAGCACAGGCTCCAGACGCGCAGGCTCAGTCGTCATGGCTCACAGGCCTAGCCGCTCCACGGCAGGTGGTATCTTCCTGGACCGGGACACGAACCAGTGTCCCCTGCACCGCCAGGGGAACTCTCAACCACTGCGCCACCAGGGAAGCCCCCTGACAACATTTTTTAAATGAATGCTGTCTCCATTCCAATCCAGATACCAATGACAATATCTACAACCAAAAATTTGGTGATAATTGAAAAAATGGGCACAAGCATTCATTGAAGTATCATTAGTTTCAATTAAAATGTTTCAAAATAAATTAATTTAAAAAATATAAAGCAGATTACCATAACTTTTCTTCACAATGTTGACCAGGTCCATGTATGCTTCTTAAAAAAACAAAAAAACAAACAAAACAAAACAAAAAAACAACAGAAAACCTCTCCATCTTTAACTGCCACAACTTCAATAGCCCAAAACTGTTCCACCAGGTTTACCATGGTTCATAATGCATTTCCTTTCACATTGATATCAACTGATTTAATTAATATTGGATGTCTAAGCCACTGGCAGTCTGTAATGAGAGTTAACACCCATGAATTGATCTAACATGAAGAGATTAGATAGGGACTTAACATTGGATATTAGGGAAATCATTTAGATTTGGATCAGTTTTCCCACCTATTATGACAATACCAATGATAATATTAGGAGAAAATATTGCATGGCATTTCATTCAACCACTCAGTGGAGATAAGAAGTGGCAAAAGAAAATATAAGCTATTGAAATCCATGAGGACATATGAGAAACTCCAGTAACTCCCCTTGCATTAACCAGAGGTTGAAATATGAATGTTATGTTGACAAGATGGTGCTGATGGGAGCAGAGTCATTTCTTTACTTCTTTATAAACATCATAACAGTGGCATCCCTCTGGCTGAGTGAATCTGGAGAAATTTGTGGTATAAAAGTATTCATTAACTTGGAATTTAAAGAAAAATTAAAGCAAGGAATAATGACTTATAATCCTTTGCTTTATTTAGTTATTCTGTTTAGTTATTAGAGTTCACCATTGACCTTTAAAAAATTCTGTACCCACAGTCTTCATCCCTCTAACTATGATTCCATAATTGGTTTCCTAACAAAACTGAATAAGGAATTCAGAAGAAAACAATTTGCAACCAACCCTTAAATATTCAGATACACTTCATCTATTCTCCTGATTTGGGAAGAGACCCACAGACTCTCTTTATGAAGAGCAACATTGGAGGGAACAATTCCAGGAGCTACAGCTCCTTTCACATCTAAACACATTGAAAGAAGTGTAGGTAATCTGATTGCTTGGACCAGGACAATGATTGAACCACATTTTATTTGTGCAAGGGTAACTGCAGGAACCAGGTAATTTTTTTTTTTTTAATTCCTGGGCTTCTGCGTACACTTACTAATGGTATGGTGTTTTCCATTCTACCTTGAACAACAATGGGATAGCCTTATATAACCTCATGTGAAAGATAAGTCCATTGGAATAGGCGCTGTCATTTAATTTTGTCTTAATGAATGAGAATATGAGATAAGAGTATGCTCTTTATAGGTGAAACTGGTGAAATAGAACTGGTGGTGTTGGCAGGTCTGTTCATATCTTTATACATATACCTGGGGGAAAAATGTGTTAACACATTAATGCATTTGGCATGAAATCTGCATTGGCTATTTTTCTTGAGCTATTATTTCTCTTTTTATTTATCTTCACTTAAAATTTTTCAAAAAGTATTGCTTAGTAATCTATTCAAAATGCTGTATATTGAAGCCATTATTAGTTTAGAAATCAGGTAAATTCACTACATATCCTATGAACAATTTAAGCCTAAAACAAAGTTTAATCTTTTATATTTCATAAAGAAATCACAGTAAAAGCCACCCAATTAGCATCTTTTAAAGTATCGCATTTGTCAGGATAATTTGAAAAATTAATGATGGAAAGGTAGCTGTAGCTTTAGGAAACTTAGGTATGTTTTTCAGTCTATCAACAATAATAAAATCAATGCCTTAATATATATTCAATGACTTAAATAAACAGAGTAGAAATATTCCACTTCTACATAGACTAATTCCTGCTTTAGCTAGGGTCTTTCATTCAGGAATAAAGACACTATTTTCTACAATTTATCTGTGGCCATGTCATTTAATCTTACTAAAATAAATTTACAAGAAATAAAATCCATATGACCTGAAGGCAACTTAGAAATAATTAATCTTTTTTATAGGTGAGAAAATTTATTCTATTTGCAACCTTGTGGTTATGAAACATAGTGGTTTAATAATGAATTTATTATAGAACTGGCCCAAAGAAGTCACCCCAAAAAAGAACAATTTACAAAAGTATTACTCTTTTTCTACTGTTTGTTTAAACACAACTTCTTCATAGATTAAGCATTAAATTGATCTCACATGAAAGTACATGTTCATTCCAAATATCACTAACTTTACTGTGAAGAGAACATTCAAAACCACATATTGAGGCTTCCCTGGTGGTGCAGTGGTTAAGAATCTGGCTGCCAATGTAGGGGACATGTGTTTGAGCCCTGGTCCTGGAAGATCGCACATGCCATGGAGCAACTAAGCCCGTGCTCCACAACTACTGAGCCTTCATGCCACAACTACTGAAGCCCATGCGCCTAGAGCCTGTGCTCCACAACAAGAGAAGCTACCGCAATGAGAAGACCACGCACCGGTAGCCCCCACTCCCTGCAACTAGAGAAAGCCTGCATGCAGCAATGAAGACGCAACACAGCCAAAAATAAAATAAATTTATCAAAAAACAAAACAAAACAAAATCACATATTGAACCATCTACTTCCATGAAAGTATCGAAACTCGAGCTGTACTGCCTCACCTTTCTATTTATTTTATTTAACAGAAACAAAGTTTTTCAGGTCATCTGTTTCCCTGAAACTGTCTCTTTTAGAGTGCAAGATAAGTGATTCCCAAATGCCTCTATATTCGAATCTTATTTTCTGAGTCTTATGTCACCCAAATGAAAACTATATGCCATCCAGTAGTGCTGCAGTCCTTTCCAGTGGGATTTGTTTTTATCATTTTCACATGCTTGAGGGCAGGAGGTGGATTACTTATCTTAATGAGTAATATATATATTTGTAGAATCTGTGAATAGAAATTCTTGAGTTTGGTTACAAAGCAACAGGATAGAAAAACAACCAATAGAGACTTTTAGGTGTCCAATCAGATTCCTTATAAAAATGTCTATGTCTAAGTTAACACTCTTATCTTAATATGTTCAGCCTGTGATGCTAAACATGGTCTATATGTGTTATTTATCACTTATTGTTGCACCTCTGTAAATGATCATGTACAAACCAAAATGAGACCAGTGGAGTGTGTATGTGCATGATCAAGAACAATCTTTCAAGATTATATATGGTTACAAAAGGGGCAGATGAGCTGTTAAGAAAAAGATTTCCAAAACTTTGAAATAAAAAACCAGAAATGTGCAGAAGTATATCTAGTAGTAATACAAACCATTAACTTCTACATAACAACTTTTTACTAATTATCTTTGGTTGATATATTTTCTTTTACAGTTTTTAAGGAAAAAGTATTATTGAAAACTTGGGTGTACAGAGGAAGCACGTTCTTACATATCTTACTGAGAAACTGATTAATAAGTAGACTTCATGATTACTGAATTTTTAGGAGGATATATCTATGTTTGAATTTGCTATTTACTGTTTGACTAGAGCCCACACTCTATCAAATTACATATAAATTTGTAGATTTCTGTTCAGCTGAAAAATTCATCTCAAAGACTAAAATTTATTGCCTTGTATTTTTATTTATTAGCAAACTCATTTCACCATTCCTTTGACAGATTATTTAAAACTCTGTACCTTAGATTCCTTGTTTCTTTTAAATAACTTTTTTGAGGTATAATTCATGTACATACAAATCATTCATTTAAAATGTATAGTTCAATGTTTTATAGCGCATCCACAGAGTTTTACAATCATTGCAAACAACTTTAGAAATTTTCATCATATTACTTCCAATAGAAAACACTGTACACATTAGCATTAACTTTTCTTTACATCCCATCCATCCCTGCCCCAGTCCTAGGAAAACAGTCTACTTTCTTTCCCTATAGATTTACCTATTCTAGACATTTCAAATGAATGGAGTCATAAAATATGTTTTTTTAAACTCACTTCTTTCACTTAACACAATATTTTCAAGATTCATCTCCTAATGTAGCATGTATCAGTACTTCATTCCTTTTTATTGCTGAATTTGAACCAGATACACCATTTTATTCGTTCCACTGTTACTTAGCAGAACAAATATTTTATGTGTGTTCATTCTCTTATTTTTAAAAGTCATGTTCTTTATTTTGTAATTGTATGTAAATACAGTATTAAGCATTTTCATCGTTTTCAATTTTTGGATTTTTTTTATTATTTTGTGTTTAAAGAATGGAAATAGATGCAAAATGCCAAAGAAAGCTTGTGTTCAAAAGTATTGACACAAAATGAAAAGTAAAAAATACATATTATTTTTTACTAAGTATAAATATAAGAAAAAATCAAGAATAATCTGTTTATATCAGGAAAATAGCATTTTAAAAGTTTAGTGTATGGCCAGATAATTGATTGAAACATACTTGCTACAGTTTTGACTTGGTGAAACAAGTAAGAAATGTCAAATTCACATTTAGATACATTTTAATTTTATGCATTTTGTTCATTAGAAACATCTGAAAGGCATTTGACATTATTTGTATTTTTGCAGCTGTTTTCATTAATTTGTACCAAACTGTGAAATGTGTTGATTTTGCCATGACCAGCCCATGAAATCCATTGTCTAACTGCTTGATATGGTGGCTTCTTACCAAAAAAGCCTCTCAATGAAAGATCTGCTATGAAATGACATTTTTCTTATATATGTATCATATTATAAAACTTTCTCTCATGAATATTAGATCACTAGAAATAGACGTATGGCTGTTTTAGTTCTATGTGAATAAAAAATGTTATGACATTTTGACTTGGGTATGGAATTGGAATTGCAGTAAACTTCACTCTACCTGTATTTGTTTTGTTTTGTTTTGCCTTGTTTACTAGTCATAGGGTTTCACTATCACTAAGTAAATGTGTTGGACTTTCAAAAACTTTTATTCTTTCTACAATTTCTTTATATCTCCTTTTTACTAATATCTATAAATATCTGATTATAAAATATATGATGTTTCTAATAATAAAGTTATTCCTTAAAAGTGATGACAGTTAAGAGTAAATGTATGTTACTGATTTTTGTCTCCTCATCTGAATTATTTACTCAGCATATTAATATTTAGTTTGCTTAGTTAATGTTGAGTTAGTTATTCAGATTTGTTAAAGTGTTCTTATCATTTGTGTATTTATTCAACCTGATTCTAAAAATAGTAGAAGTCAGACTTATTCAAATTATTTGCTAATGTGTCTGCATAGTTTATGTGGAAGCATATCAATAATTGTCTCATATTTCCACATTTGTTTTAAGAGTTACATGCTTTAAGGTAATTAGAATTCTTGCCATGAAACTTTCCAACAATTTTCCTTATTAAGTTTTACATTAGACATGCTTTTATGAGGCAAGTGTTTTGAAATTATTGAAGTCTTGTTTATTTGAAATATATATTTTTTCTCACACAAAGTGTGTTAATGAAAAGACAAGTGAGACACTGGATTTGGGTTGAGTCATGGTAATTAATGATGTTTATCAATTTTATTAGCTAACATATCAAGTTGAATTGTGTTATTTTTGCCACTAGAAATGATAAATGTTCCAGGAACATATTCTTAAATTTAATTTGAAAATCCTTCCCTTTTAGGTGTAACTGACAGTAGATATCAAAGCTTCTTTTTCACTAAGTGGTGAGTCTTCCATTTTTGGGAAATGAAATAAATGTTTAAACTAAATGACCTCCTTGTGTTCAACTATTTATTTAAAGTTTTCCAACAGCCAGCATAGATATTAATAACACTAGTCCTTTAAAATAAAACTTTAGAAAAAGGCAATTAAAAATGAATTATAGAAACATAAAGCCAAGAGTTCCTCTTGGCTGCTAAATATCTTGAGACTTGGTAGTTGAAAGAATCTTATATTCCTCAAACCTTTTAGGTCATTGATTACATCTGCTCTAGCAAAAAAAAATAGCACTTACAGAAATGTATTAATTTCTCCAAAATGTACTGCAGTATTGCATATTGATAATTGACTGTCAAATTATCTTAGCCATGTGATGTAAAATTTCTGCATACACACACACACATATTTAGGGTGTGTGTGTGTGTGTGTGTGTGTGTGTATAGTCAACCCTTATTATTTTGCAGATTCTATATTTGTGATTTCTCCTATTCACAAAAATGCATTTATTTGTAGTTCCAAAATCAATATTTGGGGTGCTTTCATGGTCATTCATTTGTGTACATACGCAGTGAGGTGAAAACTTTGAGTCATTCATGGACATGTGTGTTCCCAGTTGAGACAATGCTCTGTCTTCTTGTTTCTGATCTCATACAAGTGCTCTCTTCATGGTCTATGTAGTGCTACATTTTTTTTTTTTTTTGCATCTTTTTAGGGTTTTTGATGTTGTTAGTAATTTCGCTGTTTAAAATGGTGACTGCACATAGTTCTGAAGTGTTGTATAGTGTTCTTAAACACAGGAAGGGTGTGATTAGCCTTACTGAGAAAATATGTATTAGATGTTTCATTCAGGCAAAAGTTAATGTGCTGTTGGCTATTAGTTTGGTGTTAGTGAATGAACAATATATGGTGTCTTTAAACAGAAACACAAAATAAGTTTGTGTATTGATCAGTTGACCAACATATTGGGATCAGAGGTCCCAACATTCAAAACCTGTATTTTCATTTTCCCTGGAAACAGTGGTTCAGTATTTTCTAGATCAGTGTTTGTGTTGATACCATAGAACATAACTACTGCAAATATCAGGATTTGACTATGTAGGTATATATATATATGTATATACACATGCACACACAAATGTATACACATATACAATTATTTATTATTTAAAATTTATTTTGCTAAGTGTAGATATTTAAAGATTAAATATTCTTTTAAATTTAGGAAATTTTACAAAACAAAACAAAAAAAGCCAACACTAAACAATAATTTTCACATAGAAATAATGCATCATCAATATTGAAAATATATTTGCAGAAGAATTCAGTGTATTCATTTTTCATTATTTAAATTGATGCTGCAATCATTATTTAAAGCACAATTATTTTATTTTACTTTCAAATTTACCAAATATGGGAAAATTACATGTCTTGTAATAATTCATACTTTATATATACATATTTTGAGTTAATATGTAACATTTTTTTGAGTATTCACAATTGTATTGTCAAACATTATATTGTTTTTGTTCTTAATTATTGGCTAATGGGTATGTTCCTTATATCACCAAAATAGAGATCTTAAACAAAATTGCAATAGTGTGCAAAAAGCTTTTGAGTATTCACGTTTCTTACAGAACATTCTTCAGAAGACAGATGTTGAAATTGGTAGACATAGTATTGTAGAGCATATCATTTTGATGACAGTCTTCTAGTGTGATTCTATAATATGTTACCATTAAAGATAAGTAGAGCACAATGGTCTTATGGATTTTTATGGGCATATCATAGAACAAAAGTATATATAGATACACTTCAACATACCTTTGGGACTTAAGTGTTGTTGTTGTGTGTATGTAGTCTTCTTGATTAATACTCTAGTACCTAGGGCCATGATATATTGAATATTTTATATCAGTGTGTTTTTTATAGGTTCCTGACACAGGCTAGCATTGCTCAGGGACTTTCTATAATCCTGGACCTCTTCTAATTTTATGACTGTGTAATGGGTCCTTGTGAAGAGTAATCCTTAGACCATCACTTGAAGGTTACAGCAGTTCCTGATTCCATAGAAATGATTGTTTAATTACTGGAAAATAAAAATAAAAATTACAGAGCATATTATAAAATTATAGAGTTAACAAATTCTGGATTATAGGAATTAGAGTTGCAAGTTTAGCGTTTCAAATTGTCTCATATATGATCCTCACTATGAACTAAGAACTTTTCTATATCATCTAATTCTCAAGCTGAGTTAGAAATTCACATAAAGCTCACTTCAGGGTTGAAACAAATATCAGAAAGATTGTTACTTGGCTGAGTTTATTAGACAATCAATTGTGAAGCAAGGATTTAAGCCTTGCTAATCTGGTGTCAGAGCTCACATTTTAACCATTAAGCTACTTGGTTCATCCTCATAGTAGGTAAGGTGTTTCTGTTTTATTGTGCTGAAATATACATAACTAGATTTATTATTTTAACCACTTTGAGCATATCATTCAGTGACATTAAGTACATTCACACTGTTGTGCAACTCTCACCACTATTTATTTCCAGAAACTATTCATCAAAATAAATAAATAAAAGGAATTGTTTTGCTAGTGTTCAAAATCCACAGTTCCACTGCATTTCCAACATGCTATCATGTCTTTAAAAACACGTAGAACAAATTAGAGTAATAAAAACTAGAAAGTTTGAAATCATATATAATGAACACTACCAAACGTATACAACGTTTGATAATATAAAATATTACCATTTCTATTTCTTTCTATTGTTTTAATTGTATAATTCTAGTTAAGCCACAATACCTAAAAAAGATTCAGTGTTGTTATCACAGTAGTGCTAAATCTATTCTTTAGCTTTTCCAAAAACTTGTCATTTCTCTTTCCTTGCAAATTGTGTTTGTATAGTGAAAATGAATATCATTAGACTGTGAAATAGGTAGCCATACTATATTTATTAAGAAAAGAAACACCTACTTTATTATATAAAGACATAACAAATCTTAGGAAAAGTAATTGAAACAGGTATATTTGTCAAAGTATTTTAGGCATTCGCATTTGAATGTTGATCAACTTCTTTCCTAGAGACTGTGACAAGAGCAATGGGATTTCTTTAACTTATGTGAAATAATTATTTCTGAATCAAGTTTCTCCTGCTCAAGTAATTGTCTCTGTCAAAACATTTTAACTGGAAAGAAATCAATCATGTTTTTTGAAATAGTTTTTTTTTTTAATTTTAATCACGTAGAAGTCTATTAACTTGCAAAGAATACCATTGAATATAAAGCTTGAGTAAGATTCAGAAATATATCTTTAAAAATAGGATTTAATTCACATAAATGCATTTACAGTTTTGATTTCCAAGGTTGATACCACAAAAAAAAATAGAAAATAGAAAAATACATTTTACTGCTGAAATATATGTACTGAGTCACCTCTTCAGAGAGATCTTTCTTAACAAATTATGTTAAACTGATCCTCCCCTTTTTTTTCATCGAGCACTTGGTTAATTTCCATCAATTTTTGATTCACAAATTTCACAACAAATATAATTGTAATCATTATATTTAATTATTTGCTTTCTTGTCTGTTGTCATTAGACTCTATAATGTCAGATATCACATCTGTCACAATTGAACTTAGTTGACATGCAGTTAATTGGCCTCAGCTTTTGGTATAAGTACTGTGATACAAAATCACATAATGAGATATGTGTGTGTGTGTGCATGTGCATACCAAAGATCTCCAAACCATAAGGTCACGTCATGGACAACCAGTTCCAGTGAAATTTACCAGTTCTCAGTCTAAAAGAAATTGAACTAACACTGCGACTGAGGAGCATAAACATAACTCAAACACTAGCTGACAAAGGGCAGCATTAGCAATGGCAAGAAGTACAGAGAATCAAATTTAGTTGTGTAGAATGTAATTGTATGCATGGAGGAGCTCTATGAGTTATTTTATGCTGTGAAGTAGAGATGATTTAATGTAAGCATATCACCAGCTCCCTTCTACTATGTTCATTTTGCCATTGCTCTAAGAATGGTGATTTGTAGGCAGATAAAGACAGCTTGGAAGATTTTGATCAATATGGGTTTTTTCTTTGGTTTTTAAATATAGGAGACCAGCCAGAGTATCTGAATTTTTAATTATAAATTTCAACCATAGTTTATCACATGGTAACGACAAATACAGGGTACAGGATGAAACAGCATTGGTGGATATGGTAAAGTTTATCATGTAGATTTCTTTTAGCCATCAGCACCAGGGGAGCATCCTGGGACTGTGGAAGGATGTTCCTTCATTTTGACTTTAAGCTAGCCAGCATAAGAGGGTACATTTTCCTTGGAATGGCTTAAGAGAAGTATTTCAGGATTTATTCAATGATTCAAGTGGAATTTTGTGGCAGGCCAGACTAAAGACATCCACCTGTTCAGAGCAGCTTTCTGGGCAATCTACATCATCTCCCTATGTTTGCCACTTTACTTCCTCATCAAATGTTTCAGGAACCCTTGGAAACACTGCTGTGGTTAAATTTTCTTTTTCTACTACTTCCAGATTCCATTGATCAATCAGCAGATTGGAATAAAGGCATTTCCAATATATAGCCTTATTTTGAATTAGGATTTAAGGATCAAGCTTTCACACAGTATTTCTGGGTAGACGGTTGATAATAAAATGATAAACACAGAACTCTTCCAATAGTCACATGCTCCCTCTGTTTCAAACTGAGTACTGCAGTGTTGCAAATGATCCAAGTGGGAAACTTGAAATATTGTCTCCAAACTGTAAAATATAGACATAAGGACAACAGATTCCTGTTTCCATCAACGTTTTTAACCTAAATTATAAACTACTTTAAATCAAAAAATTGTCACAGAGAAAGATAGCCTCAAAACTTGGGTCAATCTGCAAGGGAGCCACAATTTCCCAGCTGATTGTGTATATGGCTTTATTCAGGAGGTCAGGTCAAAAGGAAACTTATCAGTCATTTTAACATCACAAGAAGGATCATTTATACTTGGATACCAAACTCTCATTACCCTCAGAAATCATTTTTCAGGGGATGCAAGATAAAATATTGAGGAATAAAACATTGATGACTTATGGGAAATCACTAAAATGGTTGCGTTTCTTTATTGACTTGAGTTGTTAGTATTCTAAAAGAATTAATACCTTGTTGTCATAATATTAACTCTTTTCTTGGAAAGAAAGTAACTTGATAGCTTCAACTCAAAGTAATGAAATACATATTTTTCATGGTTGCTATAGAAGTGACCAAAAACTACTGAAACCAGGGACTTAGGTGATATCAAATAATAGCAATATCTCAGGATGCCAGTTAAGCAGACTAGAAAATATTAGTATAAAAGTTCATGGAAGTTTATTTTTATAGGCAAAATAGTATCAAAATATATCTAAAGCCTTTAGAATATCATCTTCATTAAATATGTTATAGAAAAACAAAATCACACACAATGCTGTCATTGTCCAAAGCTCCTTAAATATACAATTGTTATATAGGCTTGAAATGAATTAATAGAAAGGATTTGCAATAGTTTGATACAAGAAAATATTCCCTGATATTATATCTTCTTAAATAATATGTTAACCCTCTTGACAGGGGATGGAGGAATTTATATAACTCTGCAGTAATGCTTTTTGATGTATTTAGAAATTGATATAGAACAAACTACTTGCCACGAGCACAGACTTTGAACATAGATGAAAAACTCAGTCATATGTAAAAGAGC
The DNA here is from genome assembly GCF_964374135.1 of Grampus griseus. NCBI lineage: Eukaryota > Metazoa > Chordata > Mammalia > Artiodactyla > Delphinidae > Grampus > Grampus griseus. The sequence continues at coordinate 21,149,263 of NC_139019.1, forward strand.
ACATTGGCTCCTTAGCATCCTCATCTCAGAGAACTTTTCCATGGATGAAGTAATTGCAAAAAAAAAAAAAAAATCTTTAAAAAAATTGCAAAAAAAAGAATACTCTGTTCATGGAGCAGTGAGCAGAAGGAATGTAGGTAAAATTAGAGACAGAAGTTGAAGTGCAAGGCATTGGAAGGCCATGGACCTTCAGGTTAGAGAATATAAACACCACAGTCCTCCATGAGGTCACATCTTTGACAATGTCCAAAACCAAGTGAGAAATTCAGGATTGCAGGGCCTAACAGTTAAACAATTTGTGGGGACCACTATAAGAAAAGTAGTATAACACACAAACATAAAATTAGGTAATAAGCAACACTTTTATACAGTGAGAATTCTAATTACCAGATTTTAAAAGTTGGCAATTAACATAAACAAAAAAATGCAGAAAAATAACAGATTTAAAACTATTACTTAACTCTTTGACAAAACTTTATGATCTTTCTTTTTCCTTCACATTTTTCGGCTTCATACTCTTTGATCATCTGTCCAAATAACAGAAATGAAAACAGAAAAGACAGGTAACAATTACGAAACTGATGCTTTGTATTTCTCAGAACAATCAGCTTTCTTATGATTTTATTCATTGTTCAATTAACCATATGCTTATAGAAAAAATTTTGAGGCATTCTAATGGAATATATGTGGTAAAGCAAGTGGACAGAAATTGGCCTGTAGATGATAATATGCAAAATTTAGAAGGGAAAAATAAAAACATTAAAACAATGGTCAATGCTTATTTGGACATCATCTAAGTATTATGCACATACATGTAAATATGGAAGTATCTTTGATATGTGCAACTCACTTCTCTTATTTTATTTGTAACAATATTGGGAATGCGGTATATACTTAAGGGAGTGCTTAAAATAATAGCAATATTAAGAATGACAAAAGCTTACATAAGGCATATTCTTTGACTGTCAGACTTTATTCTGATATTCACCAATTAAGATTCATCCATTAGGAATTTCCTCACCAAGATGGTGTTACATTGTCACTGATATCACCCCCCCACACACACACAAAAAGAACAACTAACAACCATTCAAGAACAAGACACCATGGAGAGAAACCACTGAGAGAACACAAGCATGAAGCCGAAGCACTCCCCTGCACCACAGATACCAAGACAGACTTCATTAGAAGGGTAAGAGAAGCAGCTACCACATTGGCCCTTCCTCCAGGCAGATGCAGCACCACTCCAGAGGTCTCCCCTGAGCCTCTGGTTCCTCCAGCGGTAAAAGAGAACCCAGGAAAGGCAACCAACTCCCCCCAGCATTGTTAGTCACTTTGTGGGAGCCTCTACTTTGATCCTGCACCATGGGAACAGCAGGAGAACCTGCAGTGGCTCAACTGTTAGGAATCTGTGATAGAGAAGGGGGGAGGGACTTGCAACAACCAGCAAATGGATTTTGGCAGGTCAAGTTCACACCTGCAATACCAAGTAATAATCCCAAAGAGTGGCTTTACTCATCTGCAGAACTAAATTGGAAGCACACTCAGACCAGGGAACTCAGCAGGGTGTAGATATGCCTGATAAGAATCCTCAAAGAGTTTTGCAAGCCCTGGTTTCCCCATGCTCAGACAAGGAGCTGAATTACAGCACCACCCACTGTGGAGAGTGTCTTCCAGCCTTATTTGATCAGAAGGTCTGGTAACAACTCCTGGAAACAGTGCAGCCCAGTGGAGCTCAAGCCGAAAGATCAGCAGGCAGAGCTGATCACCCCAGAGCAAAGCTAGTACTGGGCATAGAGTGTCCCCTTGCTACACATAGGCAGGAGGATAAATTTATAGCCAAGGCTAAGGATAGCTCCTGGCCCATCACAATCAAAGAGCCTGTTTGGGGAGTTGAGAGCAGCCTGGAGTGGCCCCTCTTCCTCTCGTCCAGGCAAGGGAGCTGTGACATAGACCTATCCACTGTGAAGAGTGTCTTTCAACCCTAACTTTTGCCAGAAGGGCTGGCAAAAACTCCTGGAAGGTGTGAGGCCCAGTGTCACTTGAACCAAGAAGCAGGAGGCAGGGACTTCCCTGGCGGTCCAGCGGTTAAGACTCCACACTTCCTCTGCAGGGGGTGTGGGTTTGATCCCTGGTGGGGAACTAAGATTCCACATGCCACGTGGTGCAGCCAAAAAAAACCCCAAAAAACAAGCAGAATAGATAGTTTGCAGAGCAAAGCCAGTGGCCCTGTTCAGTGAAGGAACAGGGGTGTTGGTGCTGCTTTTCCTGTGCCCGAGCAGGGAATCTAATCTGTGGCCCTGCTTGCCTCTGAAGAGAGCCTTCTAACTGGCCAAACAGGAAATGTAACCAGAGCACACAAGAAGCTGCATAGCCCATTCAACAGTCCTATGTGCAGAGACATTTGAACAGAGAGCATAACCCATGGCTTCCTTCTTCTGTACTACAAACTGGTAGCCTCACCTAACCAGAGAATTCAGTGCAGACTCTGGCCTGATTCAGGTCAATAAAAATATACCATAACAGCAGGACCCACCTGCCCAGGGACGTTACCAGAAGACACAACTGGAAATCCAAACTGAGCTCACTGGTGAAGAACTGTCTCAACCAAAGCAAACTGTAAAGTCTGGAAGAGGAGCTTGATTACTCAAATGTGCAGTTACCAATGTAAGAAATCAAGAATCATGAAAAATCAGGTAAATATAATAACATCAAAGGAAACCAATAAAGTTCTAATAAATTACCCTAAAGAAATGAAGATCTATAAGCTATCAAACAAAGAATTCAGAATAATCCTCTTAAGTAAGCTTAGTGAAATACAAGAATATACAGACAGACAGCTAAACAAAATTAGGAGAACAATGCATGACCAAAACAAGAAGTTTGTCAAAGAAATAACAACCATAAAAATATCTTAGAGTTGCAAAAAACAATAACTGAACTGAAGAATTCAATAGAGAGTTTCAAAAGAACTCTTGATCATGAAGAAGAATCAGTGACCTGGAAGATACGACATTTGAAATTATCTAGGTAGGAGCAAAAAAAAATGAAAAAGAGTGAAGAAATCCTATGGGAATTATAGGACACAATGAAAAGAAACAATATTTGCATTAAGGGAATTTCAGAAGAGAAAGATGAAGGGACAGAAAGTATATTTAAAGCAATAATGGCTGAAAACTTTTCAAACCTGGGGAGAGGAATGGACATCCAGATCCATGGGGTCCAAAAGATCCCAAATAGGTTGAACCTGAATAGGACTACACCAAGACACAATATAATTAAATTGTCAAAAGTCAAAGACAAAAGGAATTTTAAAATCAGCAAGAGAAATAAGAGAAGATGCATATAAGGGAAACCCACAAGACTATGGGAGGCTTTCTCAGCAGAAACTTCCGGCCAGAAGAGAATGGGATGACAGGGTCAAAGAACTGAAAGTAAATAACTGCCAACCAAGAATTCCAAACCCAGTAAAGGTGTCCTTCAGAAATGAAGAGGGGATAAAGACTTTCCTAAACAAAGAAAAGTTGAGGGAGTTCATTACCACCAGACCTGTCTTACAAGAAATGCTGAAGAGAACTCTCTGAGTGGAAGTAAAAGACCACTAATTCACATTAAAAAAATAAAAATAAAAAGGTAGTATAAATCTCACTGGTAATGGTAATATAGTCATAGTTATATTCTGCAATATGATAATAGCATACAGGAATCACTAACAGTATTCTGGATGAATATAGATACAAAAATTTTCAATAAAATACTAGCAAATCAAATTCAGCAGCACATTAAAAGGCTTATTCACCATGATCAAGTGATATTTATCCCTGGGATGCAAAGATGATTCAACATATTCAAATCAATCAATGTGATACATCACATTAACAAATGAGAAAAAAAGAATCATATGACCATTTCAATAGATGCAGAAAAGTCATTTGACAAAATTCAACGGTTTTTTTTTGTGATAAAAATTCTTAACAAATTAGGCATAGAAAGAACTTTTCAACATAATAAAGGTCATATAGACAAGCCCACACCTAATATCATACTGGGCGGTAAAAGGTTGAAAACTTTTCCTCTTGGATCAGGAACAAGACAAGAGTACCCAGTCTCATCACTCCTATTCAACATAGTACTAAAAGTTCTAGCTAGACAAATCAGGCAAGAAAACAGAAATAAAAGGGGTCAGAACTGGAAAGAAAGATGTATTTGCAGATGACATAATTTTATATATAGAAAACCCTAAAGATTTAACCAAAAGCTGTTAGACCTAATCAATTAATTCAATAAAGTTGTAGGATACAAAATTAATATACAAAATTAGCAGCATTTCTATAAACTAAAAACAAATTTTCTGAAAAATAAATAAAGAAATTGATCTAATTTACCATACCATCAAAAACAGTAAAATATTTAGGAATAAATTTAACTAAGAAGGTGAAAGATCTCTACTCTGAGAACTGTAAAACATTGATGAAAGAAATCAAAGTAGATACAAATAAATGGAAAGGTATTCCATATTCATGAATTGAAAGAATTAATATTGTTAAAATGTCAATAATGTGAAAAGCCACCTGTAGATTTAATCCAATCCCTATCAAGATTCCGGTGGCATTTTTTATAGAAGAAACAACACTCCTAAAATTTATATTACCACAAAAGACCTCCAGTAGCCAAATAAATCCTCAGAAAGGAGAAGAAAGCTAGAGAACTCAAACTTCTTGATTTCAAACTATATTATAAAGCTGTAGTCATCAAAACTGTATGGTACTGGTATAAAAACAGATAAATAGACCAATGAAACAGAATTCCAAGCCCAGAAATAAACTCAGTCATCAACAATCAACTAATATTTGATAAAGGAGCCAAGAACACTCAATGGAGAAAAGACAGTCTTTTCAATAAATGGTGCTGGGATAATTGGATATTCACATGTACAATGAAAGTGGCCCCATATTTTATAAAACTCACAAAAATTAACTCAAAATAGATTAATGACTGAACTGTAAGGCCTAAAACCATCAAACTCCTAGAAGAAAACATAGGAATAAAGCTTCTTGACATGGGTCTTGGTAATGATCTTTTGGATAAGGCATCTAAAGCACAAGTAACAAAATAAGAAACAAACAAGTGGAGTACATAAAACTAAAATTATTCTGCACAGCAAAAGAAACCACCCATAAAGTGAAAAGAAAACCTGTGGAATGGGAAAAATATTTGCAAACCATATATCTGATAAGGGGTTAAAGTCCAAAATATATAAAAAACTTATATTACAACTCAATAGCAAAAAAACCCCAGATAACCCAATTGAAAAATGGGCAAGAAACTGAATAGACATTTCTCTAAAGAATATGTATAGGGCTTCCCTGGTGGCGCAGTGGTTGAGAGTCCACCTGCCAATGTAGGGGACATGGTTTCGTGCCCCGGTCTGGGAAGATCCCACATGCCATGGGGCGGCTGAGCCCGTGGGCCATGGCTGCTGAGCCTGCGCGTCCGGAGCCTGTTGCTCCGCAACGGGAGAGGCCACAACAGTGAGAGCCCCGCGTACCGCAAAACAAACAAACAAACAAAAAAGAATATGTGTAAAGGCCAACAGGTACATGAAAAAGTGTTCAACATCACTAGTCATTAGGGAAATTCAAATTAAAACTGCAGTGAGCTATCACTTCATGCCTGTTAGAACGGCCATTAAAAAGACAAGAGATAACAAATTCTGGTATGGATATGGAGTAAAGGAAATTCTTGTGCACTGTTGGTGGGATTGTGCATTGATACAGCCACTATGGAAAACAATATGAAGGATCCTCAAAAATTAAAAATAGAATTACCACATAGTTCAGCAATTTCACTTCTGGGAGTATATCCAAAGGAAACAAAAACACTAACTCATAAAGATATCTGCACTTGCATGTTCATAGCAGCATTATTTACAAAAGCCAAGACATGGACACAACCTGTGTCCATTGATGAATAAATGGTTAAAGAAGTTTTGGCATATAATATATATATGTGTATGTGTGTGTGTGTGTGTGTGTGTGTGTGTGTATACATGCATGCAATGAAATATTATTAAGCCATAAATCAATGAGGAAGTCCTACCATTTGCTGCAACATAGATGGAACTTGAAGGCATTACGCTAAGTGAAATAAGTCAGACAGAGAAAGATAAATACTGCACAATCTTATTTATATCTTGTATGTAGAATCTAAACTAACAAGCAAAACAAACAAACCCCCAAACCAAAAAACTCACAGGAAAGGAGATGACACTCAGACTTGTGGTTACCAGAATCTGAGGGTGGGGGAAGAGGAAATTGTAGGAAGATGGTCAAAACATACAAATTTCCAGTTATAAGATAAATAAGTGCTACTAGGTAGGTAATGTACAGCATGATGACTAGTGCTAACACGGCTGTATGATATATAAGAAAATTGTTAAGAGAGTAAATCCTAAGAGTCTTCATCACAGGGAAATTTTTTTTTCTTTTTTTTTTTCTTTTTATTGTATCTGTATGAGAAGATGGAGGTTAGTTGAATTTATTGTGGTAATCATGTCACAATATAAGTAAATCAAACCATCCTTCTATATGCCTTAAACTTATATAGTGATGTATATGAGTTAATTCTCAATAAAACTGGAAAAAATATTTGTCCATTAATACTCATCCATGACAATATTTACAAATTTTCCATTTCACGAAAAAAAAAAAAGCTGCAGGCCTGTCTATACATAATAGGAAATAGATTGGCAGAATAAATTTGACCTTTTAGAAAAAAATTGAATTGTTATATTTTAAATGAGGAAGACTATAATATCCCACTTGTATATTCTTATTCAAAACTCCAGTACAATTTTTTTGTAATTGGACATTTTGATGTTAGAGGTGAGAGAAATCTGTACTTTATCAAACTAGTTATTTCTATTTGCCTAATTACTACATGGAAGTAGTGGGAATATTTTAACCAGCAGCATTTCTACTTTGAAAATACATATTTTGATAATTTGTTATGTTACATTAACTTTTCTAACAATATTGACATTCTTAATCAAGATGTAATTTTTCTGGTCTCTAACTTGGAAAATTTGTAAATATTTTATACTATTGCCAAATGTCTACACTACAGTGAGAGGGATAAAAACAATCAGCAAGCAATCATAAGTTTATTTAGCAAAGTAGATTCATTTTACCCAGTTTTATATTCCAAGAGCAGAATTGCTCTGTTCAGTTGATACTGTCAGCATTAACATTTATTTTTTCAGAGTTGTTACACTGAGCAAAATGAATGTTGCCTAGGAGTTTATTGGAGAGTGAATGACTTGATTTGAGAAAATGTCATCTATGTGAACTGACATCTTTTGGAAATATTGACTTCCTGATCACCTCCACAAATATCATCCAATTAGATCATATTATTCCAATAAATGCCATATTATCCTCTTTTCAAAATCCAATATGTTTGGGCTCATGTTTGTGTACATGCATGAACCTTTGTGTATGTGTATACATCCATATAGACCCGTTAGTTATGTCAATGACCTATGAGCAGGCACTCATTGTCTTGGAATAGGAGGGTAACAAGATTTATATTCTTTGTATTACCTACCAAATATTGCTAGTCACTTTATTACCCAGCACAAATCACTGAGGAATAGGTGAAATAATTTACATACTAGATTCATTTAAAGATAGGAACTGAGATCTCCAATCTCTAATCCACAGAATTCTTGATTAAGAAGTGTTATTGTAGAGCAGGATTGCTCTGATCAAGACTCAGGGGCAAGAAAGGATATGTAATTCCCAATACCTTGACATAAGGGAGAATATTATCTGACATCTCAGGCCTCAAACGAAGAATAGACAGTAAGGTCTGGTTCTGAAACTGCTTGGATGAGGTTGAAAACCCATCTGCACTCGCAAAATCCAAGAAGATGTTATCTGGAATAACAACAGGTTAAACAGGAGCCATACAATTAGAAACTGAGATACACAGCCAACTTTATGGGCTGTTTAGCAACCTGGACATTGCTGAAAATTGAAAGTGTCCATGAGATAATTTACATGTAGCAGGTGTAACAACAGGTGTAGTCACAAGCAACTTTTGTCACCACCTCCTTTTTATCAAAACAAGGCTAATATATTTGTTTTCTTGTTTTGTTTTGTTTTGTTTTTTGCGGTACGCGGGCCTCTCACTGTTGTGGCCTCTCCTTTTGCAGAGCACAGGCTCCGGACGTGCAGGCTCAGCGGCCATGGCTCACGGGCCCAGCCACTCCGCGGCATGTGGGATCTTCCCAGACCGGGGCACGAACCCGTGTCCCCTGCATCGGCAGGCGGACTCTCAACCACTGCGCCACCAGGGAAGCCCCAAGGCTAATATATTTGTAATGCAGGAATACAACTGAGATGATAGAAGACAAATTGATGATAGATAGATAGATAGATAGATAGATAGATAAAGATAGATAGGCAGATAGATAGATAATTAATTTCTCGGGGCTAATGTAACAAAGTACCACAACCTGGATGGTTTAAAATAACAGAACATTATTTTCCTACAATTATAGAGACTGGGATTTCTGAAATCAAAAGTTGGCAGAATTCGTTCTTTTGAGGTTTCTGAAGGAGAATGTGTTCCATGCCACTCTCTTAGCTTCTGGTGGTTTTATCAATAAACATTTGTGTTCCTTGGCTTGTAGACGTATCATTCCAATCTTCCACTTTTACATGGTGTTCTCTCCCTGTATCTCTTCAAGTTGTCTCCCTCTGTGATGTCTGTCTGTGTCCACATTTTCCTATTTTTAATAAGGACACAGGTCAAGTTGGATTAGGGCCCACCTTAATGACTTCATTTTAACTTATTACCTCTGTATAAACCTCCATTTAAAAAGGGCACATTCTGAGGTACTGAAGGTTAGGACTTCAACATATCTTTCTTGAGGGACAAAATTCAACCAATAATAGATAGATGGATAGATAGATAATATTAAAAGGGGCATGTAAAAATTTATTTTATATTATATTCTTTCTATATTTTTTACAAATGGCAGTGGTATCAGCCTCATCAACTATGTATGTAAGATGTTAAGATATTAGTCCTCAAAATAAAAGAGGAGACTAGAATTTCTCTTTATTATATATGCAACATACTTTTTCACATTTGATGAATTAAAATAACAAACCATAGTGTCCATAGTTTGCCAGGTGGAGAAGATGTTATAGAAGGAAATTTCTGTAATTGTTTCACATATTAAACCATATGATAAAGTTAATAATAACTTAAGTTTATATTAACTTAGATTGAGTTAAAAACCTGTGACAATATATATCATTCCAGTCTTGTAAAGAAATGCTCTAAATATAAAGAATAAGAAATAATCACTGTCCTCAAGAAAAAAAAAAAGAATATTCAGTGAAAATCTTAGAAGGGAGTGCTAAGGATTTTGCAATTTATTTATTTAAAATACATTTATTTATTTATTTTTGGCTGTGTTGGGTCTTCGTTGCTGTGTGCAGGCTTTCTCTAGTTACGGCAAGCGGGGGCTACTCTTCATCGCGGTGCGCGGGCTTCTCATTGTGGCTTCTCCTGTTGTGGAGCACAGGCTCTAGACGCGCAGGCTCAGTAGTTGTGGCTCACGGGCTTAGTTGCTCCGTGGCATGTGGGATCTTCCCAGACCAGGGCTCGAACCCGTGTCCCCTGCATTGGCAGGCAGATTCTTAACCACTGAGCTACCAGGGAAGCCCCGCAATTTATTGCATAAGTTATCAAAGCTTATCGGAGATTTTTAATGGGAAACAAAATTTTAGAAAATCAAATCTCCATTTAAGGTAGATGAATGATTATAGAAAATAGAGTTTTCCCTAGAAATAACCTAGAGATAAGAAGAACAAGCTAACAGTGTTTTTAGATGATGCCTTCTTTTCCAAGAAGCAATTACAGTGGAGTTGATATTTACAGACTTTGGTAACTGATCACATGTGGGAAATGGAGAAGGAATGTGAAACAAAAACGCATAGACCCCACCCTATCCCAAAGCTTAATCCTTGAGTGTAGCTACCCTGGTGACTCAGTGCTCTTCCATTTTGAAAAACTAAAGATAAAAGCTAAAATTCTGGTATTCAGAAGGATTTAGTTCCTAAAATTCTGTTGAGAGTTTTTATTTTTTGTTTTTATTCTCCTCTTTCCCTTCTTCCTTCCTTCCTTCCTGCCTGCCTGCCTGCTTGCCTGCCTTCCTTCCTTCTTTCTTTCTTTTTTTTTCTTCCTCCTCTCATTTTCCTTCTCTTCCTCCTCATTCTCCTAACTCTGAAGGAAAGAACAACGTTTTAAAACTAAAACTAAAAACAAAAAAAAACTGGAAGTTGGGGAAAAATGAAAAGATATAGGTAGTTTTAACATATCGCATGAGAAGTAAGAAAAATGTTTTATGTGCTTCAGGGTGCCTGGGAGAGAGTATAAACCAGACACTGAGAGCCAGTATGACAAGCACTAAAGAAGGAAGAAGAAAGATCTACCTACACAAGTATTATATTTTATAAAACACCCAAGGTGAAAGGTATGAAGAGGACAAAGAAAAAGGCTTTGTGACCAACTGCTCCATAGATACGATTTTAAAAAGCAAGTACAACAATTTTAAAAAGCAAGTACAGTAATTTTAAAAAGCAAGGGAACTTAGTTTAGGTATGGAGGGTAGTTTTGACTTTAACTTATATTACATTATGATTTTTTTCTGAGAGGTTTCTTTTACTGAAAATGTATTTTAAAAATCTCTTTTTAATTCCTTCTCAAAAAAATAATAAAACAATAAACCCTCACATGTTTAGAAACCTCTTCAGGTTGACTAGTTTGCTATTCTTTTCCTGGATTGGCATATCCTCATTCAGTACCTAATCCCCATGACCAAAGAGAAAGGAAAGTTAAATTCAAATGCATGAGATAAATTTTAGACCCTAATCAAAGTCATGTAAAGAATTGTGACTCTTGGGCTTCCCCGGTGGCGCAGTGGTTGAGAGTCTGCCTGCAGATGCAGGGGACACGAGTTCGTGCCCCGGTCCGGGAGGATCCCACGTGCCGCGGGGCGGCTGGGCCCGTGAGCCATGGCCGCTGAGCCTGCGCGTCCGGAGCCTGTGCTCGGCAACGGGAGAGGGCACAACAGTGAGAGCTCCGCGTACCGCAAAAAAAAAAAAAAAAAAAAAAAAAAAAGAATTCTGACTCCTTATTTTGTGAAGGAATACTACCTATGTTTTTTGTAAGCAGTATTTTAACATTTTAATCATTATTACAAACATTAAAAGCGTATAGATTTTTTTCTAGACCCAGCCAATGTTGACAATATAAATCTTTCTAAGCATTGTTATAAGGTCACCACACAACTTCCTCTTCATTGTCTTTTACATTGATGTCTTTTTTTCCTCATTAATTTTATTTTGTGTTAGAGTCCTCTGTTAAGTATTGTGTACAAGTGAGTTGCATCCCCACACAGACTTTGCATTCTTGCATTCTACAAATTTTTTTTTCCACACTGAGAAGGTGAAATATCTCTTAAAAAGTAATACTATCTTAACTTGATATATGATTCCTGGGTAGAAGATTAGTTTCATATATTCTTCTAGCTTCCAGTGTTAGAGAGGAGAAGTTTAATACGTTTGAATATTTTACTTTTTAAGTGACTTGTCAGTCAGGAAGCTTAAAAGATTTTCTTTCCTTTCCTTTAAGTTCTGAGAATACAGAAATTTTACTAGGATATGTATAGATGAATAGCTTTTTTTTTTTTGCCTCAAGGTTGCCTGTAGCTCAGTAAACGTTTATAATTTTTAGACTCAAATGTTTCTTCAACCAAGGGTAGCTTTCTCTATTATTTCTTAAAATCTTGTTTCTGTATATTTGCTTCTAATTTTCTTTTTTGAATCTGCTATTACATGAATCATAGGTCATGTAGTTTTGTTTCACAGTTACTGTGTAATGGAATAATTTACGAAAACAAAATATTTTTTATTCTGTGAATCATCAATTATTGACAGTAAAATAATGCACATACTGGCCTTTTTGTGATTTGTAAAATTTTATCCCCATATTTACAGAGAAAAATATCTAGAAGATAAAATAAGTTATATATTCTTGACAATTTGTATCATTAATTATTTGCTGAAGTGAAGACATTATTCAGTAACCATTAAAAATGATAAATAAAATGCATTCATTATTATAATGGAATATTATGTTAAAACATGCTTCTAATTGATGCATATTTTCCTCTTCACTTCTGTCCATGGATGACTATTTAAAACATGAAATAGCATGTTTTTAAGATTATCAAGGTATGATCTAATCTTTACTATGAATTAATCAATATATACTTTTTATCATCAGTACTGGGCACTCAAATACTTTAAGTAGTTAAAAAATAGTGATAAATTCAGATAAGTGAAAACTAATTCCATACCACTGATTTATGCAAGTGTGCTCTCACAGACATTTAAATAGAAAGTTAATATGTTAATAGATTAGTATATAAAAATATAAAATTAACTTTAATTTACTGTTTAATAGTGTTTTATTATTTTTGAGTATCAAACCAAAGTATAAAAATTAAATTAATGTCTGTTAATGTTTCTTCCCTGTCTAAACATAGTATTTTCTATGTTTACATCTATTAGATAACCATACATTTCTCTTACTCTTTGAAATTTAATAAACAAGTTAAAAATATTCCTTTGATTTCCATATGTTCAATATGATTAATATGTTTTGAGTGGAATTGGTGGGGGTCTGTCATCACAGTTATTAATGAATATACACTTCCTTATCCCTGAAGATGTGAGGAAAATAACATCTCAAATAGCTTACTGGCTTTTAAGGTTTTCCACCATAAATCACATACACCTTCCATTTACATTTCAAAGGGCAAATAAGTCATATTTGCAACCTAACTCCAAAGGGGAAAGTGAAGCGTAATTCTACCACTTGCCCAGGATGAAAGTTGAAAATATATGAGAAACGGTAGTGAGGCTTTCAGCAATACGTAGTACTTTTCTCTGTAGAGTTTTTATTTCTTTCCCATGTAACTGTCCATTGCCAAATTTCTTTTACTTGCTTATTTATTTATTTTAATTTTTTAAACTTTAATTGGAGTATAGTTGCTTTACAATGGTTAGTTTCTGCTGTATAACAAAGTGAATCAGCTATAGATATACATATATCCCCATATCTCATCCCTCTTGCATCTCCCTCCCACCCTCCCTACCCCACCCCTCTAGGTGGACACAAAGCACCGAGCTGATCTCCCTGTGCTATGCGGCTGCTTCCCACTAGCTATTTTATATTTGATAGGGTATATATGTCCATGTCACTCTCTCACTTTGTCCCAGCTTACACTTCCTAGTCCCCGTGTCCTCAAGTCTATTCTCTACGTCTGCATCTGTATACCTGTCTTGCCCCTAGGTTTTTCAGAGCCTTTTTTTTTTTTTTTTTTTAGATTCCATATATATGTGTTAGCATACGGTATTTGTTTTTCTCTTTCTGACCTCACTCTGTGTGACAGTCTCTAGGTCCATCCACGTCACTACAAATAACTCAATTTCATTTCTTTTTATCGCTGGCTAATATTCTGTTGTATATATGTGCCACATCTTCTTTATCTATTCATCTGTCATTGGGCACGTAGGTTGCTTCCATGTCCCGGCTATTGTAAATAGTGCTGCAATAAACATTATGATATATAACTCTTTTTGAATTATGGTATTCTCAATGCCCAGTAGTGGGATTGCTGGGTCAAATGGTAGTCCTATTTTTAGTTTTTTAAGGAACCTCCATACTGTTCTCCACAGAGGCTGTATCAATTTACATTCCCACCAACAGTGAGAGAGGGTTCCTTTTCCCCACACCCTCTCCAGCATTTATTATTTGTAGATTTTTTAATGATGGACATTGTGACCAGTGTGGAGGATACCTCACTGTAGTTTCGATTTGCATTTCTCTAACGATTAGTGATGTTGAGCACCCTTTCATGTGTTTGTTGGCAATCTGGATATCTTCTTTGGAGAAATGTCTATTTACCTCTTCTGTCCATTTTTGTATTGGGTTGTTTGTTTTTTTTCATATTGAGCTGCATGAGCTGCTTGTATATTTTGGAGATTAATCCTTTGTCAGTTTCTTCATTTGCAAATATTTTCTCCCATTCTTTTTGTCTTTTTAGGGTTTCCTTTGCTATGACAAAGCTTTTAAGTTTCATTAGCCCATTTGTTTATTTTTGTTTTTATTTCCATTTCTCTAGGAGGTGGGTCAAAAAGGATCTTGCTGTGATTTATGTCATAGAGTGTTCTGCTTATATTTTGCTCTAAGAGTTTTATAGTGTCTGGCCTTACATTTAGGTCTTTAATCCATTTTGAGTTTATTTTTGTGTATGGTGTTAGGGAGCGTTCTAATTTCATTCTTTTACATGAAGCTGTCCAGTTTTCCGAGCACCACTTATTGAAGAGGATGTCTTTTCTCCATTGTATATTCTTGCCTTCTTTATCAAAGATAAGGTGACCATAGGTACATGGGTTTATCTCTGGGCTTTTTAGCCTATTCCATTGATCTATATTTCTGTTTTTGTGCCAGTACCATACTGTCTTGATTACTGTAGCTTTGTAGTATAGTCTGAAGTCAGGGAGCCTGATTCCTCTGGCTCCATTTTTCTTTCTCAAGATTGCTTTGGCTATTTGGGGTCGTTTGTGTTTCCATATAAATTGTGAAATTTTTTGTTTTAGTTCTGTTAAAAATGCCATTGGTAGTTTGATAGGGATCACATTGAATCTGTAGATTGCTTTGGGTAGTAGAGTCATTTTCACAATGTTGATTCTTCCAATCCAAGAACATGGTATATTTATCCATCCATTTGTATCATCTTTAATTTCTTTCATCAGTGTCTGATAGTTTTCTGCATACAGGTTTTTGTCTCCTTAGGTAGGTTTATTCCCAGGTATTTTATTCTTTTTGTTGCAGTGGTAATTGGGAGTGTTTCCTTAATTTCTCTTTCAGATTTTTCATCATTAATGTTTAGGAATGCAAGAGATTTCTGTGCATTAATTTTGTATCCTGCTACTTTACCAAATTCATTGATTAGCTCTAGTAGTTTTCTGGTAGCATCTTTAGGATTCTCTACGTATAGTAGCATGTCATCTGCAAAGAGTGACAGCTTTACTTCTTCTTTTCCGATTTGGATTACTTTTATTTCTTTTTCTTCTCTGAGTGCTGTGGCTAAAACTTCCAAAACTATGTTGAATAATAGTGGTGAGAGTGGGCAACCTTGTCTTGTTCCTGCTCTTAGTGGAAATGGTTTCAGTTTTTCACCATTGAGAATGATGTTGCTTGTGAGGTGTCATATTTGGCCTTTATTATGTTGAAGTAAGTTCCCTGTATGCCTACTTTCTGGAGGGTTTTTTTTTTTTTTTTTTTTTTTTGGTGGTACTCCTGGCCTCTCCTGTTGCGGAGCACAGGCTCCAGATGCACAGGCTTAGCAGCCATGGCTCACGGGCCTAGCTGCTCTGTGGCATGTGGGATCTTCCCGGACCAGGGCACGAACCCATGTCCCCTGCATCAGCAGGTGGACTCTCAACCACTGCACCACCAGGGAAGCCCTCTGGAGGGTTTTTTTTATTGTAAATCGGTGTTGAATTTTTTCGAAAGCTTTTTCTGCATCTATTGAGATGATCGTATGGTTATTCTCCTTGACTTTGTTAATATGGTTTATCACATTGATTTGTCTATATTGAAGAATCCTTGCATTCCTGTGATAAACCCCACTTGATCAAGTTGTATGATCCTTTTAATGTGCTGTTGGATTCTGTTTGCTAGTATTTGGTTGTGGATTTTTGCATCTATGTTCATCAGTGATATTGGCCTGTAGTTTTCTTTTTCTGTGACATCTTCACCTGGTTTTGGTGTCAGGGTGATGGTGGCCTCGTAGAATGAGTTTGGGAGTGTTCCTCCCTCTGCTATATTTTGGAAGATTTTGAGAAGGATAGGTGTTAGCTCTTCTCTAAATGTTTGATAGAATTCGCATGTGAAGCCATCTGGTCCTGGGCTTTTGTTTGTTGGAAGATTTTAAATCACAGTTTCAATTTCAGTGCATGTGGTTGGTCTTTTTATATGTTCTATTTCTACCTGGTACAGTCTCAGAAGGTTGTGCTTTTCTAAGAATTTGTCCATTTCCTCCAGGTTGTCCATTTTATTGACATATAGTTGCTTGTAGTAATCTCTCATGATTCTTTTTATTTCTGCACTGTCAGTTATTACTTCTCCTTTTTCATGTCTAATTGTATTGATTTGAGTCTTCTCCCTTTTTTTCTTGATGAGTCTGGCTAATGTTTTATCCATTTTGTTTATCTTCTGAAAGAACCAGCTTTTAGTTTTATTGATCTTTGCTATCATTTGCTTCATTTCTTTTTCATTTATTTCTGATCTGATCTTTATGATTTCTTTCCTTCCATCCTTTGGGGTTTTTTGTTCTTCTTTCTCTAATGGTTTTAGGTGTAAGGTTAGGTTGTTTGCTTCAGACCTTTCTTGTTTCTTGAGGTAAGATCATATTGCTATAAACTTCCCTCTTAGGACTGCTTTTGCTGCAGCCCAGAGGTTTTGGGTCATCGTGTTTTCATTGTCATTTGTTTCTAGGTATTTTTTGATTTCCCCTATGAATTTTCAGTGATCTCTTTGTTATTTCGTAGTGTATTGTTTAGCCTCCATGTGTTTGTATTTTTTACAGATTTTTTCTGTAATTGATATCTAGCCTCATACCCTTGTGGTTGGAAAAGATACTTGATACGATTTCAATTTTCTTAAATTTACCAAGGTTTGACTTGTGACCCAAGATATGATCTATCCTGGAGAATGTTGCATGAGCATTTGAAAAGAAAGTGTATTCTGCTGTTTTTGAATAGAATGTCCTATAACTATCAATTACGTCCATCTTGTTTAATGTATCATTTAAAGCTTGTGTTTCCTTTATTTTCATTTTGGATGATATGTGCATTGGTGAAAGTGAGGTGTTATAGTCCCTGGCTATTATTGTGTTACTGTCGATTTTCCCTTTTATGGCTGTTAGCATTTGCCTTATGTATTGAGGTGCTCCTATGTTTGGTGCATAAATATTTACAATTGCTATATCTTCTTCTTGGCTTGATCCCTTGATCATTATGTAGTGTCCTTCTTTGTCTCTTGTAATAGTCTTTCTTTTAAAGTCTGTTTTCTCTGATATGAGAATTGATACTCCAGCTCTGTTTTGATTTCCATTTGCATGGAATATCTTTTTCCATTCCCTCACTTTTAGTCTGTATGTGTCCCTAGGTCTGAAGTGGGTCTCTTGGAGACAGCATATATACTTGTCTTGTTTTAGTATCCATTCAGCCAGTCTATGTCTTTTGGTTGGAGCATTTAATCCATTTACAATTAAGGTAGTTATCGATATGTATGTTCCTATTACCATTTTCTTAATTGTTTTGGGTTTTGTTATTGTACGTCTTTTCCTTCTCTTGTGTTTCCTGCCTAGAGAAGTTCCTTTAGCATTTGTTGTAAAGCTGGTTTTGTGGTGCTGAATTCTCTTAACTTTTGCTTGCCTGTAAAAGTTTTAACTTCTCCATAGAATTGTAATGAGATCCTTGCTGGGTACAGTAATCTTGGTTTGAGGTTTTTCCCTTTCATCACTTTAAATATGTCCTGCCACTCTCTTCTGGCTTGCAGAGTTTCTGCTGAAAGATTAGCTGTTAACCTTATACGGATTCCCTTTTATGTTATTTGTTACTTTTCCCTTGTTGTTTTTAATATTTTTTTCTTTGTATTTCATTTTTGATAGTTTGATTAATATGTGTCTTGGCATGTTTCTCCTTGGATTTATCCTGTATGGGACTCTCTGCCCTTCCTGGACTTGATTGACTATTTCCTTTCCCATATTAGGGAAGTTTTCAACTATAATCTCTTCAAATATTTTCTCAGACCCTTTCTTTTCCTCTTCTTCTTCTTGGACCCCTATAATTCGAATGTTGGTATGTTTAATGTTGTCCCAGAGGTCTCTGAGACTATCCTCAATTTTTTTCATCCTGTTTTCTTTATTCTGCTCTGTGGTATTTCTTTCCACTATTTTATCTTCCAGGTTACTTATCCATTCTTCTGCCTCAGTTATTCTGCTATTGATTCCTTCTAGAGAATTTTAAATTTCATTTTATTGTGTTTTTCATCATTGTTTGTTTGCTCTTTAGTTCTTCTAGGTCCTTGTTACACGTTTCTTATACTTTCTCCATTCTATTTCCAAGTTTTTGGATCATCTTTACTAGCATTACTCTGAATTCTTTTTCAGGTAAACTGCCTATTTCCTCTTTATTTGTTTGGTCTGGTGTGTTTTTACCTTGCTCCTTCATCTGCTGTGTATTTCTCTGTCTTCTCATTTTGCTTAACTTACTGTGTTTGAGGTCTCCTTTTCACAGGCTGCAGGTTCGTAGTTCCTGTTGTTTTTGGTGTCTGCCCCCAGGAGCTAAGGTTGGTTCAGTGGGTTGTGTAGGCTTCCTTGTGGAGGGGACTGGTGCATGTGTTCTGGTGGATGAGGCTGGATCTTGTCTTTCTGGTGGGCAGGACCACATCCAGTGGTATGTTTTGGTGTGTCTCTGACCTTATGACTTTAGGCAGCCTCTCTGCTAATGAGAGGGGGTTGTGTTCCTGTCTTCCTAGTTGTTTGGCATAGGGTGTCCAGTAGTGGAGCTTGCTGGTCGTTAAGTGAATCTGGGCCTTAGCATTGAGATGGAAATCTCTGCAAGAGCTTTGGCCGTTTGATATTATGTGGGGCCAGGAGGTCTCTGGTGGACCAGTGTCCTGAAGTCGGCTCTCCCACCTCAGAGGCTCAGTCCTGACACCCGGCCAGATCACCAAGACCCTGTTAGCCATAAGGCCAGGTACATGGGGGAGTTTCTTGCCTTTTGGGAAGTCTGAGTTCCTCTGCCATCTTTCAGTAGGTGTTCTGTAGGATTTGTTCCACATGTAGATGTATTTTTGATGTATTTGTGGGGAGGACAGTGATCTCCACGTCTTACTCCTCCACTATCTTGAAGTTCCCCCCAGGAAGCCCCAATTTTCTTTTTGATATATATTCTATTAACCATTTGACTCTACATTTTTGATCACCTGTAATATGCTATTCTGTGTTCTATTATCTACATAAGCAACATCTCCTGTCTCAGAATACAAATGTCTCCTGATGCAATGTAATACAGAGGGCCAGGGGAATATATAATAGAGTGATTAAAGCACAAACATATACACAAACTCTTATTGGCATAACACCATGGCCATTCTTTAATTGTAGCTCAACCAGTCCATTTTCATCACCCTTTGTCTAATTATTTAATTAGTCTGGCTTCAATCTTGTCCATAAATGAGGACAATAATTGCAACTCACTTAGCTCAACAAATATAAATTGTCATTGTCACTATTAATACATTAAAACACCTATAATGAGCTTTTTGATGATATATTTTCAAATTTTTAAATGAATTGAGATAAAATATTACAATATTATTTTAAAAATCAACTTTATCTGTGTTTTATTGATTTCTTATTCCTATAATACTGATTCCTTGTTCTTATAATGCTTCTCAAGTGTTAGCATATTGAATATTCAGATGGGAAGAATTTTTCAATAATTCAAATTCTCTAGTTCTAGCCTCAGCAATTATGATTCAGTAGACTGAGTAGGCTCCAAATAGTAGGATATTTTGCAATTTCTCTGGGGGATTCTGACCTATCCAGGGACAATGTTTTGAAAAAAGAAAAACCAGAAAACTAAAACTGAAAAATGTAGTGGCCCTTTTATTTGGGTAGATCATTTCTATTTCTTCATATTGCACAAACTTATTTTGTTTCCAAAGACTTCCTTGTATTTTTAAAGCATATATGACTCATAATATGTGTTATAAACTTGTTTTGCTATTTATGGTGTAGAAAACATTAGGAAAAGCTATAGAGTACATAAGATCAATAACAAATTATGAGAATCTTTTGAGCCAAGAAATAGTCCAGAGAGCACAGAGCAATATTAATTAACACTAAAAGGAAATACAATTTTAGATGAATGTTTTAATTTAATCCAAATGTAAGAATTTGCAAATTAGATAAGAGATGGGGGTGGAAAGCTATAACATGATTGAAACTACTAGAAGCTACTTAATTTGAACTGGGTTTATTACATTAGAGGACATGAATTGATTGTTTCATTTACTTTTATTAAAGATGTTTCAAATTACTTCATTCTTGATTAACAATAAGTTGCAATACAATTTCCTAAATACATGAAATTTTATCTCATATCAAAAGCACGTTAAAAATCTTACTCAGTGAAACACCATTTTTTCTATAGTGATCCATTTACTCTTTCCTTTTTGGAAACTTTTTTTTTTTTAAGTTTATACTACCACTGTTTACAGAAAGTAATTTAAATCAATTACATTACATGTCTACACATATATCTTCAGCACTTGTCATATTCCAACACCTATTTCTGTTAAGATGCAAAATCAAGTTCAGGTGCTCAGATGAGAAATCAAATAAAAGCCCCAAAATTCACACAGAAAGTGAGTTTCAGCACAAAGCTTTAACATAGGTATATTTTACTCTAAAGTCTATTGTCTAATCTAAATGTAATATCTAAAATGATGGCTGTCATGTATTGAGGACTTGTATGCATTATTTTAAAGACTAATGAAGGAGGGTTAAAGAGACAGACATTAAAGCTTAGAAATGTTAAGTATCAGTTGAAGGCAAACCTGCTGGAGAGCCCCACTGCTGTGCGCTATCCAACTGCTCTCAACTGTTCCATTCTTCTTCCAGGCAGTATCAGGTTCTTTCTTAGATACATTTTTCAGGTCATATCTCCCAGAACTAACATAGCTTATCATTAAGTGCCAGCATGTAAATTACCTACCTATTCTAACCTGTGTCAGAAGCCAAAGGAGAAATAAGTAAAATTAAAAGGCACTGAGGTTTAAACACTATTTGTATTATGGAAGTAAAAAGACAAAGGGAAAGGAATGTAATGGGAATCAGTAATATGACAAGTGCTGCATTAGATATTTATATTCTATAAATCCTCTAATGTTAATATTCATCTTATCAAAAACAATGAAGTGTCTCAGAGAGGTTAGGAGATAAGATAGTGTTCACAGTAGACCCGCTTAAGTCTTTTGTCACCCAAAGTTCACACTTTTCCTAGTTCCCTCATGCTACAAATCACTATGTGAAAATAAAACATTCTTTTTCCACTGTTTCTTGTTAAGTACCTGAGTATTAGTAATATTTAAGCTTAAGGGGAAAAGAAACTGTAGAAATCTTTATATATATATATATATATATATATATATATATATATATATATATATATATATATATATATATATATATATACACAGAGAGAGAAAGAGAGAGAGAGAGAGAGAGGAGTTCCCTCTTACACACTGTTTTCCTACTCAACAGATTTATTTCCAGGAAAATACTAGGTAATATTAAGATGTAAGACAGAAGAGGATTGATCTGAGTTAAAAGAGTATCCTGTTTTTTCTTCAGTAAAATTAATACATTGCACTTAATTCTTTAAAATGCATAATATCAATACTAAAAGAATAAAAGTTTAGTTCCAGATGGTAGAGGAAAAGTAACACAATAAACTTTAATAAATAAAAAAGACAAAAAATAAAAAAGTGGACATAGATAATTAGAAAGTACACAAAGGGCTTCCCTGGGGGTGCAGTGGTTGAGTCCGCCCGCCAATGCAGGGGACACGTGTTCGTGCCCCGGTCCGGGAGGATCCCACATGCCACGGAGCGGCTGGGCCCGTGAGCCATGGCCGCTGAGCCTGCGCGTCCGGAGCCTGTGCTCCGCAACGGGAGAGGCCACAACAGTGAGAGGCCCGCGTACCACAAAAAAAATAAAAATAAAAAGTACACAAAGATGCTAAAATACATCAAGATATATCTGTATTCAAAATACTGATTATTGGCCTAAAATTATCACCCGAATTAGAGATTGTTTTGATGAAAAAATTTTAATATACATTATAAGGAGACACTCAAAAACATAAGAGTACAGGGATTTAAAATGAGAGAAAATGAGAATGGATATGTCTAGAAAATACACCTGAAATAGATCTGATATGTTTATCTGAATAATTTATATTTATATGTAATAAATACAAACTTTAAGATTGTGATCAGGCCAAGTGGAGGAGGGTTATATAATCAGGAGGTATTCACAGCATTCTTCAGTTGAATTGCCAGTGTTTTAATTTCTAATTTTGCACAAAGATCTCGCCTTATAATATGAGGAATACAAACTCTATGGGATTACTATGTATCATCTATCTGATTGTCAAAAAACAACAAATTAGTGGCATACTGCTTTGCTCTCTCTTACATTACTGGTTACAGTAAAATCTAGTATCATTCTCCTTATTAACACAATATCTATTAACATTTAAAACACATGCATTTATATCCGTTATCTACTGCCATAATAATGTTGTATAACAGACCATCCCAAATGGCTTAAATACAATTAGTTTTGAACTCTCACAAAACTGTGAATCAGTGATTTAGGCAAGTTGGTTTTGTCTGGCATCCATTGCATTTCTGAGAGTTACTTGTCTCTTTCATGCGTCTCCCATATGACTCACTCCAACAGGCTAGTGTGGTGAAGGCAGCGGTACCAAGGCAAGCAAGCCCAGTCTTAAAAGTGTCTTTCAAGCCTCCGTTTGCATCCTGCTCTCCAGCATTGCACTGGTCCACAAACCTGTTATAAGCCTGAACTCAGAATCAAGGGGGAGGGAAATAAACTCCTTTATCAGCTTTAACTTGAAAGCCACCTGTCAAAGGGCATGGAGGCAAGAGAAGGTGAAGTATTAAAGCCATTAAAGCAATTAATCTACCACACCCCTTGATGCAGCCATTCATACATAGAATTTTTCCTACTGATATACTTGCACATGGGTGACATGATCTAGGTATAATAATATTTAGTGAAATATTCTTTAAAGCAGAAAACTAAGGTATGTCTAGCATGAAAAATATCAAGCATGCATCAGGAAGGGACATGTTAAATAACTACAAACATTCCAAAGGAATATTCTGTAGCTACTGAGAATTATTTACATGAAACACTTTTAAGTGAAAAAGCAATAAGCAAAATGGAGTATTAATGTTACTATATTTTAAATAAATAAAATGTGCTTAGATATCTCTGGAAGAACAGTAATTAAGTGCTAAAGGTGGTGGACATTGGAGAGAAGAACAGGAGAACTGAGCAACTGAAGTGTTCATAATCTTACTATGCACAGTGTACCTTTCTATCTTTCCAAAGTTCTGTTCCATAGGCATATATTACCTATTTTACCTACTACCTATTTGTTCCCACAATAACTTAAGAGTATTTTGTTTTGTATCTCACATTAGATAATAGAGGGCAACTATATAAGAACTAATTCCAAGTAGGAACATATTTCCAATATGTTTTCCAGTCTTCAAATTATTTCAGTCTGAATTAAGATAAATTGTATTATCTAGAACAGAAAGATTGCTCAAACTATGTACATTTCATATAATTTGTACGAATTGCCAACAGTTTGGTGAGTCTAACACTTAAATTAATGAATATAACTTGTGCACCTTCTCAATTACTTATTTAGGCAATTTTTCCTGCATTTACTTTTGCTAATAAGATGACAACTCTCCTTAAAGAAAGAGGCAACAATTTGTCTTCTGTCCTCTGGGTTGCTGCTGAGAGTGAGAAGCAATATAACACAGCAGAAGTGTAGCAAGATTCATCAAGAACTGTCACAAATTTCCAGGACTTAGAGTCATTTGATCCCGAGTAAAGTGTTTGCGTATTTATTTATTTATTTTTCCTGAGTGTCAATCTCCATTCCTGGGGGAAAAATAAATGGGGAACGAGTTATCTACAGGCAATGGTAGTTTAAGTATTTCTAGTCCTTATTTGTATTCTACACTACAAGTTGTTGATTTGGAATTATTCTGACTTCTTACAGTTTGATGTTAGTAAGTACATACAGTATTTCTTAAACTCTCCTCCATAAACATGGCTTCTTTTTATGGTTAAAACAAAGATGGTAAAGGGGGAGGTGATATAGTTTTATATTTCCAATTGGTTTGGTCACTTTATAAATATTACTTTATACTTTAATATACAAACAATAAAATTTCATAAAAATGAGTCACATTAGAGATATTTTAGGCTAGTCTTTTGCTGTTTGTAAGACAGACGGCAACATTTTAACATTATAAATCTTAATTATAGCATATGTGCCATTGGGTATTCATATGCATAATTTCAGGGAAATCTACTTATTTTTCATAAATATGTAAATATTTTGTTTCATCTTTGGGGATGAAATCAGTGTATTATATCCAATAATAAAATAATAATCCAAAGGGAATAAATATCTATTGAACTTGGTTCCAGAATTTGTAATGAATATAATTTGCCAACATAAATGACTTTCAGGATCTGACTTTTCAAAGTGAATAAAAGGAACTGTTATAACTGGTGTTAAAAGTTAAAGATGTTTCATATTGGCTTTAAAATGGAAAAATAAAGAATTATAAATATAGGAAAATGATATAAAGGACTGACATGAAAAAAACTTAAAGTAAGTAAAAACAAACATAGGATTGGAAAAGTTGTATTAACTTTCAAAATAGGCATTATATATTTTTTCTCATTTGTCATTTTTTCCCTAAGAATTTAACTTAAAATTTATTTTAGTTAAAGCTGCAACTGAAAATGACCTTTTCAACACTACTTAGTTTACATGGAAGGGGAGTTTACAAGCAGACAAAATCAAAGATTCTATTAGAAGTTAATGATGGACTACTTTCTGTGCATCTATATGTGTCCCTATAAATCAATTATATTATAGAACGTCTGAGCTCAACAAAAGTTGACCTTTAGTGACCTTTATCTAGTGTCATGTACACAATGTCCTCACATTCCTACCCAGAAGATAATAGATATTATCAGATCTTAATGAAAATCAAATTTCTCTGTATTCAGTAATTAGCTAGTAAAACTAATTAGTTGAGGACCTACAAAACTAGTGTTAAAGGTGATTAAGCCAAGTTAATGATTACAAAAATAATTATACTTCCACAGTGAACTTCAGAATTCTAATTGGACTGTCTATCCCAGTTAATTAGATAATTAGCACGCCAAGATTGTTCGAAAACTTTGAGCAGTTGGAAAAGTGCATTCTCTTGAAATCTCACATTTAGATGTGCTCTTCAGGGTAATTTGATATCACAAATCTTCCAAAGTTAAGAGAAGACAATGTAATTTTCATTTTTCACAGTAATTAGTAGTTATCCAATTAATGTTATTGCTATTAGTTTCCTTCCCTTCCAAACCAAATTGATCAAAAGGGCAATAACTTCAACCAAAAGTCCAAATTAACATTAGGTGAATTTATTGGTCGATTACCCCTAACAATAGAGTAAATTGTGAAAGATTACACTTTATTCAGTTTTTTAAGTTCTCCAAATACAAAATAGAACATTTATGCTCAGCAATTTAATTATAGTATCTATAAAAAACTGTCTTTATTCTGATAAATTTTTGACTGTTTCAAAACTCTTTTTATTTCAAGAGCATATATATATAGGATTATTGTCCTATAAATAGAATTGTTTTCATGTTGCTACTTTAAAAGGCTGAAAAATATACACCTCATCAACTCACTATTCTTTCGATCAAGTTAGGGTCAGAGTGTGAAAGAGCACACTAGGGTGGCCTGGTATGGTGAGCATGACTCATATTGTTTTCTGGTGAATGACTCATACGGGTACACACATACGCACACAAATAATTAAAAATAAAACTTCTACTCTAATAAGGCTTGTATTTTTGAATTATAATTACTCACAAATTACTTCACTAAATAAATGATTATCTTAAAGAGTAGAATAAAAATCAATTTATATATATATATATATATATATATATATATATATATATATATATATATATATATATATATATATATATATAGTGTGTGTGTGTGTGTGGTACGCGGGCCTCTCACTGTTGTAGCCTCTCCTGTTGTGGAGCACAGGCTCCGGACGCTTAGGCTTAGTGACCATGGTTCATGGGCCCAGCCACTCCGCGGCATGTGGGATTTTCCCGGACCGGGGCACGAACCCGTGTCCCCTGCATTGGCAGGCGGACTCTCAACCACTGCGCCACCAGGGAAGCACCCAATAATATATTTTTATATTCATAGTATTTTGTTGCAATACTAGCCCGCCAGCCCAACACACATACAAAACTCAATAAATATGTGTTAAATAAAAGCTCTCTGTTTAGAAGAAAATCAGAATTTTGTTCCAGTTAGAATCCCACAGAGTTTAATATTTAAAAGTTTTTCACAGTTTATAATTAAGAAGGGACTAATTTTTTTTTTTTCTTTGCATTACGCAGGCCTCTCACTGTTGTGGCCTCTCCCGTTGCGGAGCACAGGCTCCGGGCGCACAGGCTCAGCGGCCATGGCTCACGGGCCCAGCCGCTCCGCGGCATGTGGGATCTTCCCCGATCGGGGCACAAACACGCGTCCCCTGCATCGGCAGGCGGACTCTCAACCACTGCGCCACCAGGGAAGCCCTAATATTTTTGATAAATACCTGTTCACAGATGTTCGTATCCAGTGGGTGGTAATATATGACAGAGAACATATTTAAAATTTATTGAAATGCCTTTGATGGAGTTGTTATTAATTAGGTATCCAGGTCTTTGAGGAGGAAAAGCACACAAACCTCTGTCAATTAGATTACCAATAGAAATCCAAACTTTGCCAAACAATCAAAACACTTGGAATAAAGAGGATTCAAGTCCGTTCACAAACAGAGGCACCATGAACATATGGTCATTCTGGGTCTGGTCAGGAAAACAGAGCCACTGCAAGCATGAGGGGACACATGGTACAGATTAAGAATGAGGGCATCTGTGGATGTGGAGGAGCTGGGAGAATGGAGGCGGCAGGTGGATCTGAGCACTGGAGCCGGAAGAGGAAACGAACTTGGCGAAGTGCATCCAGACTTTTCAGAGAAGTTTAGGGAGAAGTCTGTAAAGTCTCTCCAAAGTAGAAAAGGACTGCAAAGTGGAAAATTGTAAGCACGATGCCATTGCCTTTTAACACAACAGTCTCCAGAGACAAATGCTTTCCTCTTCCCTTCAGCCTTCCAAATTTGCCTCTCATGGCAAATTCTAATCCTGGACCATAGAAGAAAATCCTGGACCATAGAAGAAAATTCTAACCCCGACCATATTAGAAAGTGATTTTTACAAATATAGTTTCCTGTGTTGGAAAGAAACGAAGGCGGTATTTAGTTAATTACAGACAATCCAGCACAATATATAAGCCCCAAAATACATAGTCATAAAAACATATACAAGTCAGCAGTTAGTCAAGATAAATAGATGCGTATTAACTTCCTACTATAATCACAGAACTGTTCAAGGAATTTAGTGATTACAAATTGGAACAAGCAAGCTGTTACTTGAAATGCCACATGACAGTATACCCATGACACTTCTTTTTTTTTTTAATTTTGCGTGACTTTCTACTAGCAGAAAATTCCATGCAAGTGTATGAGATTGGAGACGTTAGATGGGAACAAAACAGAGCATTGTCTTGTAGGGGTAAAGTTCATATGTCAATATGATGTTATTCAAATAAAACTGCTGGGTGTATGGAAAAAAAACACAAAAACTCGGCTGAATATAAGGACTGAATACAGGATGTCCAGTGCACATGGGCTTAGGTCTCCCTGGAGGTACTAGAAATCCAAGTCCCCATGTCTAGAGAGCTGACATAAATTCAAATCAACAATGCTCAGCAGCATTGGATAGCCAAAAGGTTTGATCCTGGAGATTAGAACATGCTGAAGTTTGCAGGAAACCATTTGGGTCGTGCTATTTTTTGATACCAGATGAATAAAGCTTTTATCCCCAGAAAGAGATATTAGACTTTTGGAGTGAAATAAAACAAGAATGGTAAGAAATAAATACAAGAGTCCAGGTATATGGTTAGATCTACTTAAATCCATGGCAAAAAATTATAAATCCAAAGAGAAGACTCTTTAGGGAGAATGAACAAACACATTGAGACCTACAAAAGGAAAGTAAATATGATTTCATTATTGAAACCCAGACTGTTAAATTCATACCTGCTTCTCCAGACCCAATGCAATGCTTTCACAGAACCCTCCATGACCTTTCACTTAGTGTGAATGAATGACATAATTGCTGAGGCTTCTCTCTCTTCCTCAGTGCTTCAGGCTGGGGTCTTAGAGACTGTTCACTAAACCCAAGGCAAGAGGAGCAGAAAGTGTTCAGAGACCCTGTGTTCTAGGTGAGGTTTCTTCCAATATGTGTTGTAGTCTTGGGTTTATAAGAGACTGCTTGTCTAGGACTCACATGGCTTGGGGACAGCTAGAGCAAACATTTCAACAAAGCACAAAACTCAACATTGTTATGTCTGAAGAGAGAAACTGGGAAAGAGAGACAGAGAGCTAGAAAGAATATAGAAGTGGTTCAGAACATTATCTCAATCAAAAAATCATGATCCAAATAGAAGATTCAGTTTAAAGTATAGATATTTTCAAATACAGTAATCATAAAATTCAACTTTGAAGCAGACCACAAAATTTTTGTGAAAAAACTTAAAAGATCATGTTGAGAAAAAAAGATTTTATTCAGAAGAGTATCAGTGACATGGCCTTAGAGACAATTATGGTTAAGAAATTGATTAAATTATGGGAATATGTATGAGAATAACATTTCTATATATTATTTCTTGATGTCCAGATATCAATATATTTTTATTTTAATTTATATGGATATACATTTTCAGAAATAATTTGATATTTTAAACTGATTTTTGAAAGGGTCTAAATTAACTGATATAAAAATCTTTTTCTGGCTGATAAATAAATATTTCAAAAATTATATAATTTTCATTAATTTTAGTGTCCCCTTTTAGATGATAAGATTACATATTTATCCAATCGATTGATTTCTTGTTGAGCATATTTTTTAATAGAATATCAATGCTGGTATTTATCTGAGAATCTCAGGGAAAGGTCTGGACACCAAAGGGTGACCTCTTCTATTCTTGTTTGTGAATAAGGCTGGTATTACACATTCCATTATAGAATTTCTTCTGGAGTTTAGAGTGTCTTACTCATAGAAAATACTAAAAAACTTCTTGGCCACATTCATATAACTTTAAACACAGCAGAGAATTTGTTATAGGATTTTTAAAAATATCTCTTATTTTATTTACCTTGGTGAAGTATAGTTATAGTGAAAGCAGGGCAGTCCACTTATAACACCACCTTCTGCTCACTGAGATGCAAACCAGAACAAGCAGCTTATTGTCAAGCAGTCTGGAGGAGCTTTGGCCATCTAAGGATATCCTTATCATCATCCTAACACCATTCATTGTTCATTCATCAGTGATGACCTAGACTTCTGTGGGAGCTAAAAATAAATTGAAATTATAATTTGTCATCAAGAAACTTGCTATAGCAAACACTTGTAGCCTGGAATTTATTTTATTTATGAATGTCTCCTTTATTATTCAAAACAACTTGTGTAGAATCATATTTAATGGTCCCTGACCTTGGGATTAAAATACCATGATCTAAAAGGCTTTCTTAATTCAGAAAATATTTGAGGAGCAATTATAAGCCAGGAAATGTTAAGATATTACTGATGATACAGACAAAAATCCCCACACTGAGGAGCTTAAGTTTTAATGGGAATACCCATTTAATTCCATTCCAGCATAGATCACAGAAACTTAAGGGAAACAGAAAATCCCAACATTCTGTGGCATCTGCATAACTTAACATTAATGTTGCCGGGCTCACCCCACACAGAACAGTTACACTGAACCCACAGGATACAGCTGCAAGAAGGAGAATAGTATTGATCATTAATTTCCTCCAGGAACTGTCCAAAATTAGTTTTTAAAAGTTCACTTTATTATGCTCATCCCAAACGTAGAAAATAATAGTATAAGATACTTAAGTTAAAAGAAATCTTAATTTTTCAATATTTGCTTCAATTTTTTTCAAGACATAAAGTATCAAAATATACTTCAATTTCCCATCATTTTCTTGATCCCATTGTTATACCCCTTGACAGATCAAAAACTGCAATATCTGGGTAATCCCTCACTCATGAATTAATTTTATATATATATATATATATATATGTATATATATACACATACATACATATATAAAGGCTCCCAAGGTCATTTACCAAAGTTACACACACACAAACACTCCTACATGTATGTAAAATATATCTATTTTGACACATGTAACTATTGTTCACTTATTTATTTAATTCATTTGTATGAATATATCAAAATATATCTCTAATACCTTATTTTATAAGGACTTAGGTTATTTCCAGATTTTCTCTATTACAATTAATGCTGGGACACATATTCTTGTATTGAACACCTTGGGCGAATCTGTTAAATATTTCTACAAGGTATTTTTCCAGAAATAGAATCAGTCTTTTTTATGGCATTCACATATTTAAATTAATATAATTTATCAAAATTTCCATCAATTTTTTTAACAATTTATATTCCAACTAACATTATAGGTGTATTTACTTTTCCCATACTCTTACCATGACATAGTTAAACTCTCAAAAATTTGCCAGGTCTATGAAAATGAAATATTTTAGTGTAAAATGTCATTGGCTTGATTATCAGTGAGATTGATCGTCTTTTAATAATTTTATTGGACACTTTTTTTTCAGTTCTGAATAGTCTGTCATATTCATCATCCAATGTTCTATTACACTGCATTTCTTTTCTAGTTGATTAATTGGAGTTCTTTATTTATTCTAGAAAAAAGTTACCACTTTACCACCGAGTAATCAGTCTTTAGGAACATCGTATTTAATGCATGGATAGAGGTGAATTTCTTAACTACAACTCCTGAGAATTTTTGGTTTTGGTTCACTTTCTTAATCAATTGGATCAGTAGTTTTTAATCCTGCTGTATATGAGAGTCATCTGGGGAGCTTTTAAAAATAACAGTGTCCTCTTCTGAGACTTTGATTCAATTGATCTGCAGTAGGGCAAGGTCATTAATGCTGCTTAGATGTTTTCCCAGGTGATTTCAATGTGAAGTCTTAGTTGATAATCACTGTATTAGCTGTAGACAAGTCTTTTACTTATTATTCTGAAAGAGTGCATAAAAATCAGCTGTGTGCAATAACTTCAGCCCCCAGCTAAGGTATTATCCAAGATATCATTCTATTTCACAATTTTCCCTGTTCTACTACCCTCTTCCCCCCGGAATCTGTGACATCCCCTAGCTCTTCAGGATCGTTGCTTCCCAGTCAGCTTTTGCCCCTGATATTTTCTAGTCCTCCTTTGAGAAACTATTCTTTTATGAGGAATTAAACTCATAACCTTGTTCAACTTTTTCCTTTGCCCCTTTCAGCGTATATAGCATTATGTTCCATATACACTGCACCATTTTAAATCCTGCACAGTCTTTTGAATCAAGTGGGCTCTGACACCATGTCACTCTCTGTACTAGACCCAGCCCTAAAAAGACCACCTGCTCCATCTTTTACCCTGTTGAGGATGATTAGAATCAGACTCACCAAAATCCCATATTTCCATGTTCATCACTGCAACCAACAAAATGGAAACAACTGGCATTGCTACATCTCCTAACATGACAGAGTGATGCTATAGTATAAAAGACACTACCAATAATAAGCCCTTCTTGTGGTTGAATGAATATACTATCAAGCAAATAAGGGCTGTTTTATATGAAATGTCAATCTTCAGTTCAAACTCAGTTCTGCCTGGTATTTTCAAATTCATGTGGTTGTGGATATTATAATTACATGGAAAATATCAGAATAAAACTTTAATAATAATTGTCATTCAAGAATCATGGTCAGTGTAATAGTTCTGACTTTCTTTTGTTTATTACTGACCCGAACAAGATACATTTATCATCTTTTCAGAAGACATACTGATATTGTCTCTATGTGCCATTGTTTGTGCTTCCAAATGTATTTTCTGGGTACCTCTCCGACTTTGAGTTCCACCATGCTACTGCTCTAAAATACTCCCTGCACTACATTTCCTTACTTTTGGTCTTGCTTACTGTTATGTACTGAATGTTTATGTCCCCCAAAGACTCATATGTTGAAATCCTAACCCCAATCTAATGTATGTGGAGGTGGGAACTTTGGGAAGTAATTAGGTAATGGGGGTGGAACCTCACCAGTACCTGGCCATGCTGGCACTCTGATTTCATACTTCCAGTGTCTAGAACTATGAGTAATAAATTTTCTTATTTAATTTTAAAGGTCCAGATCAAATGCACATATTTCATCTTGAAGACTCGACAAATGTAATGAATGAAATCATGTTAATTATCTGTGCTTCTGCATCACTTTCTTCTGCTGTTACACTGCTTATACAGAATGCTATGCACTGTAGCTAGCACTGAGAGGTCAATTGCCTCCATAAGATTCTAATGTGAATAACACCATGAACTGTAATTCACCATATGGTCCCCAGAGCATAATACGTAATGCATTAACCATAAAATATTGTGCAGTAAATATTTGCTTAATTAAGGGGACTTCCCTCGTGGTCCAGTGGTTAAGATTTTGCCTTACAATGCAGGGGGTGTGGGTTCGATCCCTGGTTGGGAAGCTAAGATCCCATATGCCTCACAGCCAAAAAACCAAAACATAAAACAGAAGCAATATTGTAACAAATTCAATAAAGACTATAAAAATGGTCCACATAAAAAAATTCTTTTAAAAAATGTGCTTAATTAAATAGAATTGAATATAATCCCACCAAACAAATAGGACAAAAGAAAAGATATTGGATCAAGCAATATATAATTTAACACTTATTTTGGATAATTTAATGCATATTTTATTTGACTTAAGAAAATTATTCAATATTATCAGTAATTATATTTACTAGAAATTCTGTATAGAGAAATTGTTATATGAATTTATATAAGAAAAACAACTGTTATATACAGATTGATTCATAACTACACATATACAGATATTTTGAAATGTGGGATTATATATTAAACCACTTCCATGTATAATTTATCTTGAGGGCTATTTCTGTGTTGCATAATAATGAAGTATATTTGGAAAATTCATTAAATTAAATTGGTTATAATTAAAATTGTGATAAGTGGCTATAACAAATATAAAAATGAAAACAACTCACTAAAAGTGGCATGATATTAATTCAAAGTAATGTATAAGTTGCAATTGTTTAAAAATGCAGTGACTGCTTTATTATTTAATGCAATCCACCATGAACAAATACATTTTCCCTTTAGATAAAAGGCACATACTAATGAATTAATCAAAGAAGAAGTATTTATTTGGAAACTTCATTGAATCAAGCAGACATTCTTGAAGTTAATAAAAAGTTTTAAAATTCTGCATGATTTCTCCCCTTAAGCAGTTCACAGATCATTTGGAGAGTGAGTGATTATATGAATCCTGCATCCGTCCTGGCAGTTTGAGATTAGTCTTCTGACCCCTAAGCTTAATACTCACCTTCCTCAAAGAAAAGACGCAACTATCCTCTTCATTCCTGCTTTTTTTCTCTACTGTGTAAGCCTAGGAGTCATTTGGCCAATAGCCTTGCTCCCAAAATCATTTTCCACAAACCAGCAGCACTGGCATCATGTGAGGGATTTATAGGAAATATAAAATCTTGGAGCTGCTCCCGGCCTCCAGAGCTAGAATGTGCACTTCAGCAAACTTCCCAGGTGACTGCATGCTGCTTAAAATTTGAGAATCACTTGTCCCGCAGCTGCCATGTTCCCTACCTTGTATTTAATTTCTAACCTAGATGTCTAACCCAGATATCCAACTCTCCACTCACATAGCCTTTCACTGACTGAAAGTACTGATTCTCTACAAGAATTTTTTTTTCCGTTGGTTACAGCTTAAATCATTTTTTCAATCTCTTTATCTCTCTGCCTTAATGTCAGTTGTCCCTTGAGAACAATACTTCCTTTGCACTTCTCCAATTAGCTGCTGTTCTTTTTCCTCCCACTAACCACATGGCCCTTTTGTGCTCAGTAATGGAGAGTACAGTTTAGTGTCTTTCTTCTACTTTGTTGCCACCTCCAAACTATTGCTGTTCTTCTCTCTCATCAACATATTTTTGCTTCTTGGTAGCACACAACATAAAACAAAATCAGACCCATGGATATTTTATCCTACATTGGAGGATTAGTTCATGTACTCAATTGCCTGCAAAGTCAGTTTGCTACTATAGTTGAGAGATCAGAATAGCTTAAAGTCATCTGTCAAGTTTTATTCTACTTAAAACATTTTTACAGTTTCAACTCTTGCTGCTTCTAAGGTTCAGTGGTGATGGCATCCATTCCAAACACTGATCTGGTAGCTAATGCTAGAGCAATAGCAATAGTCCTACCAACTTCCTTTCAAGAAAACAAATACTGGCCTAACTAAACTTTTAAGTCATCCTAAAGGGGCTTGCCTCACAATTGCTTACTAATCAGTGGTTGGTATGCCAGCATTCTTACTAAATAACTTTTCTTTTTCATATTTTGGGTAACAGTAACATCTTGAAAAATTCTCAAGCGTCAAAAAGTCCACTAATCATGAGCACAGGACAAAATCATCCAAGAGAGGTATATCAACATACCTGTCTTCTGTGGATTGGGATGCATCTTACTGGGGATTTGGCCCTTCACTGAGAATTATGATATTCTTTTATAATCATATTTTGTTGAAAGCAGAATAATGTATGATTATGAACACTGAAGAGGATCGAGTAGAAGTGAGTTGAGAAGTGTGGGTACAGATTAAAAAATGCCTTTAATCTTCTAACTTAAATGATGCTTAATCACATAAATAAAATTGCAGCATTTCTTGTTAGTATAAGCTCCAGTGGTCCCTCCTTGTCTTCAAGATTATAATATTCAGCACAGAATAAAAATTATTTTAATTTTTGCACTTTTACAAAATATCTGACACCAACAATCAATAATGTACAATCTTTTCAACAAAGATTAGTTAATACTAAAGGTTTTTTTTAACATGCTTTTTAAAATTGGAGTATAGTTGATCTACAATATTATGAAAGTTACAGGTATACAGTACAGTGATTCACAATTTTTTTCTTTTTTCCTTTGGTACGCGGGCCTCTCACTGTTGTGGCCTCTCCTGTTGCGGAGCACAGGCTCCGGACGCACAGGCTCAGCGGCCATGGCTCACGGGCCTAGCCGCTCCGCGGCATGTGGGATCTTCCCGAACCGGGGCACGAGCCCGTGTCCCCTGCATCGGCAGGCGGACTCTCAACCACCGCGCCACCAGGGAAGCCCGTGATTTACAATTTTTAAAGGTTATTCTCCATTTATAGTTATTATCAAATATTGGTCATATTCCCTGTGTTATACAATATATCCTTGTAGCTTATTTTACACACAATAGTTTCTGCTTCTTAATCTCCTACCTCTATATTGCCCCTCCTCACTTCCCTCTCCACACTGGTAATCATTTGTTCTCTATATCTGTGAGTCTGCTTCTTTTGCATTATATTCACTGGTTTGTTGTATTTTTAAATTCCACATATAAGTGATATCATACAGTATTTGTCTTTCTCTGTATGATTTAT
The DNA here is from genome assembly GCF_964374135.1 of Grampus griseus. NCBI lineage: Eukaryota > Metazoa > Chordata > Mammalia > Artiodactyla > Delphinidae > Grampus > Grampus griseus. Next base: position 21,185,025 of record NC_139019.1, read on the forward strand.
TTCACTTAGCATTATACCCACCCCCCCAATTCTATCCATGTTGTTGCAAATGGTGAAATTTCAGTCATTTTTTATGGCTGAGTAGTATTTCATTATATATATACCACATCTTCACATCTTCTTTATCCATTCATCTGTTGTTGGACACTTAGGTTGCTTCTATATCTTGGCAATTGTAAATAATGCTGCTGTGAACATTGGGGTGCATGTAGTTTTTTGAATTAGTGTTTTTGTTTTTTCAGCTATGTACCAAGGAGTGGAATTGCTGGGTCATATTGTACTTTAGTTTTTTTGAGAAAACTCCATACTGTTTTCCACAGTGGCTGTACTAATTTACATTCTCACCAACAGTGTACCAGAGTTCCCTTTTCTCCACATCCTCTCCAACACTTGTTATCTGTGTTCTTTGTGAGGCGATATCTCATTGTGCTTTTGATTTGCATTTCCCTGATGATTAGTAGTGTTGAGCATCTTTTCATATGCCTGTTGGTCATCTGAATTTCTTCTTTGGAAAAATATCTGTTCAGGTCTTCTGCCCATTTTTTAATCAGTTTGTTTGTGTTTTTGATGATAAGTTGTATGATCTGTTTATATATTTTGGATGTTAATCCCTTATCAGTCATATCATTTGCAAATATTTTGTGCCATTCAGTAGGCTCTTTCTGTTTTGCCGATGGGTGTGTTTACTATGCAAAAGCTATCAAGTTTCATTACGTCTCATTTGTTTATTAGGGACAAAGATTAGGTAATACTGAAATTTTAATAGTCACTAGCAATCTCCCTTCAAATATGCTGGAAGAGGCCAGGCTAGGTCATCTTCTTGCTCCATGCAATCAACTGACAAAGGACCTTAACGAAAGTGGCACCAAGTGAAGCCCTGTGCAAGGTATGTGTTTCCCAGTTTACCATTGTTATGCTATTCAGCTTGTCCTATTTAGGTTAGTTTTAGTATAGTATATCACGCATTTCATAATGAGCTGTTCTAGTCACTGCTAGTTTATGGAGTCTTATGTTTATCTTTATGTATCTGTTACAGATACATTTTAATTAAAATGACCATTCTTTCTATCCCTAATTTTAGAAAGTATTATTTTTAATTCTCTTAATGGTCTGCCAAAGACATGACACACTGGCATGATCATCTACTTGGACATGCCAAGAAATATATGCCCAACTTCAAATTGACCTTATGCTGAATTCTTCCTGCTCTGTGTTCCACTATGTTAATTTGCATTGCTTGCGAACCAGTATAATCATATAAATAGGATTCTCTGATTGCATGATCTGTCTACCTTATCCAAAGAGACATTTGGGGCTAGGTGTACTGTCAGATCTTTAAACATATATTGGGACCCTAATGAGTTTGTCACTGGTTGGATGCTTTGAATTTATTTGTGTTTATAACTCATACTTCTCCAGTATACACAGCAAAAGGAAATCTAGAGTATTCATTTCAATATCTCCAGTTAACCTGATTAATATTATATCATTGATTTAATACATCAGGTTGGCAACTAGTAGAATTTAATCAATGGTCCAGTTTGGATTCCTTCCAAATAAATTATAGCACAGAAACAGAGTGTTAATATCATTTTGATTTAAGACAAAGAAGGGAGATTGTTGTCACTATCATACCAATAAAACTTGGGCTTGTACACCTGGTACACTGGTAACGAAAATGATGCATTTGCTAAATTCAAGATTGTGTAGAGCCTGCCTAAGGCTGGGGTTATGACTTTTCCAAGTTATAATAATGCCTAATACTCCTTTGTAATATTGAGAACACCTGACCTATATGCCAGTAGTTCACAGTGAGTTGATAATGTCCTATATGGTTGTTTTATTGATCTGCCTAGATGTTAAAAGCAGTGGTTATGGCACAGAGCAACCTTTTTTTTTTCCTTGGAATTTCTTAATGTTTTAACTGAATTTGATTGATTGTATGATAAAAAAAGATGAAGGGGACCATTTGTCACCTTAGGAGTCATTGTGGAACTATTTCTATAAGGAAATTTGAATTAAAAATTGCATGTGACAAGTTTTAGTTCAATTATTATTATAATATACACACTTAGAGAGGGTCAAAATTAGATTTTTTTCGCTCGATATATAACTTGCTTGATATTGCCTTTAAGTATTGATGAGACATTAAAAAGTATTTCTGACACTCTTAAACATGCTGGGTTGTTTACCCAGTTGCAACCCATGGTAGTACAGAAATCAGATCTCAAATCTGTGCTAGGATCTATGGTTCGTATTTTCTGAATGATCATACTACCAGCCAGGAGTGTCTAAATTCCCTACAAATGTGATGCCAAAATAAATTCCAGGGTGCAGAAAGCTTAAATACATCTTCCCTTCCCAGACCTGATTGTATCATTCAATTCCAAATTTGTGACTATTGACCTAAATATCACATTCATAATCATGTTTAAGGGCTTTTCCTGTAGGGTTCATAGTTACATCCCCTGGATCTAAAAGGAATATCAGAAAGTTTTTTAGCATCTTAGAAAACTCCTAGCATTAGCATTTTGGATCTGGTCTGAAATATTCATCATAGTCTGTCCTCTTAGACAGGAAGTAGTTTGGATCCTTATCAAGTATCTTTTCCAGGGCTTTAAGATTGCATTAGGATGTTATGTCACAGATACAATTGCTTCCTGAACATCAGTAATTAGATTAATAAAATTGTCCCTCACCTAAAGGGCTAATATGAGATAGATAAGTTTCTGGATATAGGAATTAATACCCATTTTAATCATTTCAAATGTTCCTTTGAGTCTTCATACTTAGTCAATGAGGTAAACATTAGTTCACTAGACTTCTAATTTTGGAAATCTTCCGAAAATATGACTGGTTTGGGGTTAAAATTAGGGTTGTACTATGAGATAATGTGTCCTTATTGTGACTTCTTTGGTCCATTATGTCTATTGTTCAGACCTGTCTCAATGATGCTAGTATATTACCCACTCCTTTGTCCAGGATTTAGCAAGGAAATAAACGATTAGGTAATACTCTTCCTTCTAGTGGTATTCCACCTCCTATGTCTTATTTTCTCCACTATCAAGGCACCCTCCCTGCCCAGCACTCTCATGTTCATCTTTTTAAAGTAATTTAATTTTGCTCTCTTGGTACTTTATTGCTAGAAATGTGGAGTTGCTACCTGTAATTGATTTTATATTTTTCTGCCTAACCTTTTTTATACCAAGCTTCGTGATGCTGTATATATTTCCTCGACAGCAGAGTCTAGTCACTGGGAACTAAATGCTGGTTCCATTTTTAACTGAAAAACAAACAAACAAAAACAATGTTACTAATATTTACCACAAGCTGTATGGCCCATTCAGGATGTTTTTCTGCTCTCATGAGATTATAACTCTTTATATGGGCACATGATGGACAACAGCCTCTTGGGTATAAGTTACATTCTAGCCAGTGATTTGGAGACTACTCCTTAATTTCCTTTTTGCCTTTCTCAAACTTCACATATTAAAAAAAAATGAGATATTATTTTTTATTTTTATTTTTTGCGGTATGCGGGCCTCTCACTGTCGTGGCCTCTCCCGTTGCGGAGCACAGGCTCCGGACACACAGGCTCAGCGGCCATGGCTCACGGGCCTAGCCACTCCGCAGCATGTGGGATCTTCCCAGACTGGGGCACGAACCCGTGTCCCCTGCAACGGCAGGCGGACTCTCAACCACTGTGCCACCAGGGAAGCCCAAAAATGAGATATTATTGACACATAAGATTATTTTAGTTTCAGGTGTACATCTTAATTTGATATTTGCATATATTGTGGAATGATCACACCAGTAAGTCTAGTTAGCATGCATCACCACACATAACAATTTTTTCTCTTATGATGATAACTTTTAAGATCTATTATCTTAGCATTTTTCAGACATACAATACAGTATTATTAACTATAGTCACCATGTTGTTTAAACTTCACATGTTAGATAGAGAGCCAAGGCTTTTACAGTGTACTTAGCTCCAGAGTAAATATTCCAATTTGAATCAGTTCTGTCAAATTTCAGGTGGCCATGAACTGGTCATTTAGACATGAGTTTTGTCCCTTGCCACTGTCTTTCAGGATGGCTCAGCATTTCATTTCTCAAGGTCATAGGTATCCACTCACGATCCTGGTCATTGTGAGACAGATTAAAAACCTTTGTATCAACTTTGTTCAGCAGATCATAAGAGGTTATTTCATTAAAATGTTGGTAAGATCTTTGAAATGTAGAATGTTGCTGCAGTTTTTGTTGTCATAACTGTACCTCATTCTGCTATTTATTTTTGGTGAGTGGTGGTGGAAAATGGGGGCATTCTGAAAAATGTGCCCAACGTGTGAGGCTCAGAGCTTTTGCTTATAATCAAGTGTTCTGCTTCTGTTATTACAGGGATGTGATCAAATAAAATGGAATAATACTCACTTGAACTGATAATATATAAGTCCCCACTTATTATTCTTGTGAACTCTCATGGGCATCACTTATACCCGTGCTTATTTTACTACCTATTGGCCTATCATTCAATAAAAAATGCATAAAGTTTTCTTTTACATTTAGTTGTTTTTTGTTTTTAATGAAATTTTAATGGAAAATAATACAAACGCCATTAACTAACACAGCTCTTCGAGATTCTTTTTGAACCTGTTGTCATCATAAAAAAGCATTTTTTAGTGTACTGAGTTTCATAGCAGAGACTACTGGCAAAGAACACTGACAAGACTGTGATAAATTAGATGTCACTTGCTTACTTTCTTTGAACATTTTTATACCTGTGCAGAAGTGACTGGGCAAATAATTCAGTTAGTAGCAAACTTCTGAGAGCATTTCATCAAGGAATGGAAATAAACTCTATTAGAATGTTTAATTACATTTCCCTCCACTGCTATTAGAAATAAGTATCTAGATTAGAAGACTAGAATAGTAGCATATCAAACATTTTATCGTAAATAGCATTTATAATACTAAGAATTATGGGAAAACGATGCTTAGGAAAAGGAATTGAGGTCACCCGGAAAATATTCACATTATTAAAGTTCATAGCCCGAGCAACTAAGGCTTAATAAATGTAAAGTATATTACATGCCCCAGAGTGTGTTCATATTATGTTTAAAGAGCAGTTTTAATATATTTCCAGGGGAAAGATCTCCATATCTTCGTAGTGATTTTTAGCATGGAAAATCTGCTTAGTTGTATTTGCTTACTAAGCAGTCCTTAGTCCTTTAGTCTTTGAACAAAGAATATTTAAACAATACTAGAAAAATCAATTAAATCACATAACTATCTGTTATATTTTCTCATGAATTCGTGTATTTATTATCTAAATATAACAATACCATTAATATTGGTATATAACTGCTTGTGTTTTAATTATTCTGTTATGGTTTTATTTTTAAATATCTTAAATATAACAAGGGGTTCTTTTGAGGGGTTTTTAGTAGAAGAAGATTTAAACTTAAAATTTCGTAGATTCTAGCAACTGTTATCCAAAATACAACATTATCTGACAATAGAGAAGAATAAATTCTACCTTCACATTCATTATTAGTATGCAAACAAATTTAACTAAATTAAGCCTCTTGAGGAAGACTTTGGGAAGAGAAACAATGATAGGTGTAAAACATTGTGGTATCAACTAGAAAACTAAACCCAGAAGTTTGAAAAGAAGACTTGAAAAAACTGAAAGAAAAAATATTGCAGAGAAAAAATTAACAGCTCAAGGTATTGTTAAATTCTCCTGGGGGGTGATGTAACAAGATTCAGAAGAAGGAAAAAACTTCTGAGAATTATTGATTAAAAACTGAAATTATTATTGGATACAAAACTGAAAGTAAATTATTGGCATAAAAAATGATAGTGTATACAGTGGGATAAGCAGAGCCCACCGAATTTGGAATTAATTAATTCCTTGTTTAATTTTTAGAGGAGCATCCATACTGTTTTCTCTAGTGACTGCACCAGTTTACATTCCTACCAACAGTGCATGAGGGTTGCCTTTTCTAGACCTCCTTGCCAACACTTGTTATTTCTTGTGTTTTTGATAATAGCCATCCTGACAGGTGTGAGGTGATATCTCTTTGTGCTTTTGATTTGCATTTCCCTGATGATTAGAGATGTTGAGCATGTGCCTGTTGGCTGTCTATATATATATATATATATATATATTTAAAATAATGTCTATTCAGATCCTCTGCCCATTTTTTATATAGTGTTGTATGAGTTCTTTATATATTTCAGATGTTAACCCTTTATTGAATACATGATTTGAAAATATCTTCTTCCATTAAGTAAGTTGCCTTTTCATTTCATTGATGGTTTCCTTCACTGTACAAAAGCTCTTTAGTTTGAGTAGTACCATTCAAGCTTCTGCTTATTGCACTGGATCCCAAGGTGAGTGGTTCTATGTATGAGCCCATTAAGAACAGAACCTTCATTTCCTACAGTGCTGTGTTTCTCCTGGACAGAGTTCCATTGGTTTTCAAAGCCAAAGTTTTGTGGTCTCATCTCTCTGGTGCGGAATTCAATGGTTGGGGGGACTGGTGTGGGGCACAAACCTTTTCTCCTCAGGAAGAAGCTTTATTTATTAATTTATTTACTTACTTACTTACTTATTTATTTATTATTGAGATACCTCTAGATTGTGGGCCACCATGCTAGAGGTGGGATTTTTGAAGAGTGTGTCTCTCTCTTTCCAGCCTGTCTTGATGTAGCCCTTTTATCCTTTGTTGTGGAGCAGCTGTTCCACTAGCTCTCAGGTTCTTTTCAGAGGAAATTCTTCCATATATACTTGTATATTTGTTGTGTCCATGGGAGGATGTGAGTTCAGGACCATCTTATGCCACCATCTTGAAACACCTCCTCAAATAAGATATTTTCTTTTAATGTTATAACTGTTTTCTTAATTTTACTAACTGTAAAGTGCATTTTCACAGATATATCTGTATATGCATAAAAAGTTGACTTTTAAGTAACATTACAGATTTCCAGTTGTCTAGCATGCATTAGTGCATACGAATTAAATTAATTCTAATGCAGCTTCCATTAAGGATAGAAGACAATTCAGTACAGCCATTTCTCTAGGAATTCTTTTCCTTCAGTGACTACAATGCAATGATGAATCCAAAATTTATACTCCCAGCCAACAAAATTCTATAATCTCAAGAACTTTATTCCTGGATCTATTGGACATTTTCACTTAGATAGCCTTAAAGCACCTTACATTTTATATCTTCCCACTCCAATCCCATCTTTCCTGTATAGTTTATGTCCTGGTTGATGACATTTAAGGTACACCCAATTAAACAAGTACAAGAAGACACCTTAAATTCCTTTCTTCATACTCTCTTTTTTTAATTCATTATAAATTGATAATTCTATCTCTTAATTTTCTATTGTATTTGCCTAGTGCTAATTATATCCATGCTATTTGGTCACACCATTATTGTCCTGGCTTCTTAGCTAGTCTTATCTCTTCACAATCCATTTTACACTCTCATCAAAATAAGTTTTTATTAACTTACTTATTTGACTGTATCATTCCTTTGCTTAAAATACTGAAATGGGTCATTTAACCTTGACAATACATCAAAGATGACATCATATCTGTTCATAGTATATGTCCAGCCAGGTTTTTCTTTAATTTTCTCTCTATACTCCATTGCTCTCAAATCTTTAGGCTTTATTTTATTTTCATGCTTCTCTGCCATTATTACATGCTACTTCTTGTGCCTTAAACACCCACATATGACTTATCCAGTAAATATCAAGATAATAAGATTTCTCTTGTAAAGAATTTCATAAGGGCCCCAGTGAAGGCTCTGGAAAAATTACTTTTATACACATTGTTTCTTTTACACACTTCCTTTATAACAATAGCCAAAATATATTAGGCATTTCTGTTGGTGGTGTGTACCTCCATGCAAAAATTAAGGCAACTCAGTATACTTAGATCCTGAAGGCTATCTTCCCATCAGTGTGCTCCAAATTCAAAGCCAATGTTCTACACAACTCTATTGGCATAAATCCTTCTCTTATTAAAAAAAAAATCCTCTGTGAAAAAAAGAGACAAATCAAGAAATTTTTGCATTTTTAAAACTTACCTGTGCCTCAGTGCACAAACTATACAACATTGTTGATATTTATACTAATCCAAATTGGCTGGACCTCCTCTAAAAAGTCTATGTATTTATTAAGCTGTTTACAGAAGTTACCTACCACCTCATTAGAATGTAGAGAACTATTTGTCACATTTACACTGCATATCTCAATGCTCCCTCAATCTTCCTAAAGTCCAATCCCTTTGTCCTTCTGGTATTTTGAATATAAACATAGAATCTGGGGCATGTACCTTGATTTTATTCCCACATACTGATTAGCGCTTGTCATATATGTAGTATTTGGTGTATCAAGTAGGCATGCCCAGTGCCAGCTTCAGCATAATTGAGACACACCAAGAAAAAATTTGTTTTTTAAATGTCACAAAATGGAATTAGTGACTTTTCAGTAATTAAGTATCAACTGACTTTTACATTATCATCAAAGTATCTACTGTCTTAACTTAGCAGAAACCTGATCTATCAAAATTGTTTAATGGTTCATAGGGTTTGTAAATATCAGTGACAATTCAGGCTACATATATATTTAACCCTACCACATCCCTAAATAATCTCACTCAAGGGAAGAGGGCCACCTGAAACATGCTTATTACTACAATGATCTCCAAAAATGAAAACTTGTAATTTGCCACGTTTATTTTGATTTATCTTTCCAAGACTAACACACCGAAAAAAAAAAAGTCCAGTATCACAGTTTATAATATCATATATGTCGGTTTCCATATCTGTTATTCAAGAAAGCTTATTCTGTACAGCAACGAAACTGCAATTTAAAAAAAGAGACTATCCTATGGAACAGTACATTACCTGATGGTCAGAACAGTGACCCTGGGTCTCCAAGATTAAGTTAGCTCTTGTGTACCTTGTTTATAAAGCAGGGGGCTATGTAATAAATACACTTAGAAAGATCTCTATCCAATATTTTTTAAATTAAAAATTTTACATAAAATGAGATTAAGAAAAAAGAAAGCTTATTCTAGTTAGGATCAGTGACTTATTATGAGAGCCAAAAATCCTTGGAGAGAAAGCTGAAAGCTATCTGGACATGATAGAGGAGGTAATTTGAGGGTATATAATTAGATGAAACAAAACCCTGAAATATTATTTGGGATTTTTTTGGAGACATTGGAGTCAATGAGTATTAGACAACAGGTAAGTTACCTTCACGTAAAACAAATATACAGAAGTAACTGAAGTCCTAAGGGAACTGAGTCTGAGTGGTACTAAAAAAATTCTAGAAGATCACATGTTCGTTGATAACTGGAAACAAATTCAAACCCAGTTCTCTGTAATGCCAAAATCTATCTTCCTTACAATGAGTTATGTAGTACTTTGCCCAAAGACACCTAGTTGAAATCTAGAGTAAGCCTAGTCAGCTGCTAAAGCCAAGAATTCTAGATGATTCTCTATCAAAATAACTGATTGCAGGTTCCAGTGAGAAAGCCCATATTTGGTGTCTCTTCCTGAGTTCAGGTATTTAGAAACACTAACACTCAACAACTGATCTGTCACCATCCAATAAGCCAAAAGTGTGACAAGAAAGATACTAGGCCAAGGCTACCCCAGAAGGTTTATAGTACTGAGAAAATCCAGAGATGATCTTCAAAAGCATTGGAAAATCACCTCTATGACCTTGACTCCAAAATTTAATTCTGCTATTAATTATATCTCCAAATAAATCTTCAGTATTCTAGAACCCAGTTACCCAATTTTCTAAGTGAAAAAGTAAGGCCAAATAACTTTTTGGACACTTTCATTGATATAAATATATGATAATATGAAATATAGAAAAAATAAATATTTAATTAGAAGGTGAAATGACTGATTTAATTAAGTCTACAGTGAATGTTAAAATACAGGAAAATTTGAAGTGTAGTCTGGTAGAAATTTGTTTGATACTTGGTTAAAGGATTTGTCATAGACTATGGTTAAAGAACTTTGTCAGATGAAATAATCATAGTACGGATAATCATAGAAATAAAAATATATTGGCATAGGTTGTAGCCTGAAAAAATTAATTAAATGATACATGACATAACTTAGGTAGAAAGAATAAAATATATTTGAGAGAAAAAAAGGAAATGAGTGAAAAAGGAAATTTGGGAAGGTAAATAAGGTAGATAAAAAAGAAGACAAATTCACTGCTGCTCTACTGCAACTATTCTTTTCTAAGCCTGTCGCTGACAATTTGAATAAATCACTGAGCTTTTCCACTTAACTTCAAAACTCATTGCAACAAAGTCTTTTGGATCGTTACCAGTAGGTCAGCATTTGCATATTAAAAAAAAGACATTTTCTGTCCTTTGTCCAGTGTAATCTTATGGAAAACTCTCAGCAAATTTGTCAAATTGATGAGGTATTTTTGATGTTCTTCTATTTCCTTCTTTGTGTTCATGTCTCATCTTCCATTAATCTTATTTCTTTGACATTCAAGGATACTTCCTATTTCAAGACCTATTGAATCTACCTAGGTTTGAGACATGAAAAGTAAGTGTTATTCTAAAATTACCTTTCTATTTTCAACATAATTCATCAAAGTTCTATGAATTATGTTGAAAATAGAAAGGTAATTTTAGAATAACACTTACTTTCTATGTCTCAAACCTAGGTAGATTCAATAGGTCCTGAAATTTTGTGGATTTTTTGTGTAACAACTAACAACTAGAAGAAAAGAATCATGTAGTCTATACTGTTTTAAATAAATTTAATATATACATTTTAATCTTAAACACATCCCTGTTTACTTGCCTTTTATTAGAAAACTATTTTACTGAATTTATATCAAACAGTGACACAATAAAACAAAAAAATATCAATAATTTTGAAGAAATATTTGTGGAAAGAATGCATTTCTGCCTCCCTTGAGCCATGTGGCTAATAACCTATTCTTAATTTAAAAACAAATGTGATTTTAAAATTGAAAATGAGTATCCTGATTCTTATCAAATTGAAATGAGAACTTTGTAATGTCCTTAGGAGAAGTTTTATGCTTCTGTCACAGAGAAGTCACATTTGGTATTCCTTAAATGTGTATTTTACTTTTTTATAGCTCTTAAGGTAGTATAACTTTTGTCTAATTTTTTTCTCTTTCAAAAACCCAAGATTACCTTGACAATGATTGCTCCATTTGAACCATTTGAGAAAGAACATCAGAGCAATTTTACCAAGGACTAAACAGTTTAAAATGGGCTGAGATACTGATTCCAGACAGCCAAATGACCATTAAAACAGAGATGGGTGGTTGTGGAATATGAAACTAATTTGAGAAATGTGTATCTTGACATTTTTTTATCACACAAGAGTCGTATACCCTTTAACATTTCCTTCTAGATATGGGGAAAAGTTATTTTTGCCATAGAAATGAAAGGACAGCTAAAGAGGGAAGCTCATTTATATAGATTTTCAGTGACTAAGATAAAAAACAACAATACCAAAATGATATAAGTGGGGGTAATGATAAGTGCAGAAAACCACTTAGCATTCGACTCTTGCCACTCTGATCCTCTCAGAGACACCAAGAAGTGACTCAATACCAAGTAAACACACAAAGCAGGGAAGAATTAGAAAATGTTTAAAAGCTATATACTGCAACTAAAACCAGTAATAGTAATATCTTGGTCCCTAAAATTTTATCTCTTGAAAGTATTTTAAATGATTTTGTAAAATTTGAACTCCTTGTCATAAATAAAGGATATGATTGTTTAGCTATGTAGATTTTGATCTGCAGCAGTTACGCTGATTATAGTTCCTGAATGTAGCTCATAGAAAAAAAGTAATACAAAAATTTCCATAATTAATAAACTTAAATATTTAATTTAATTTGACATAGTACTCTGAGAAGAGACTATGTTATTATCAATATATTATAGCTAAATATTCTATTGCAGGAAGAAGTTAAATCATGTACTTTAACTTATATTTTCTATCATTGATCATGTCATTATCAGAAAAAGTGTTCTTATGGAGTCATAACAAGTCAATGTTAAATGTTGCTTGTACATTCAATCTGCCAAGTATCAGACCTTTTTTTTAATTATATGTCCTTATACTCTAGGAATATTATAGGTCAATAGAAAGCAAAACACACAAAACCAAACAAAATATTCCTGCTGTTGAATTTTTATTAGTTACTTGATTAAGTATTCCATTTTAGGGATAGAATTACAATAGTCTATATATTCCATACATAGATGAGAAAACTCATTTGTAAGGTAAGCTTTGTGACATAAAAATAACTCTTGATCTCATTTATTGGCACCTTCTCCTTTAAAAAAAATAAATAAAATTGTATCTATAAAATTCTTGCCAATTATACTATTGTCCTCGTGCAGTTTCAAGAATGTCACCTTGTTATTTTCTGGTTATCATTTGCAAAGTCTGCAATGCCTTTGCCTTAGAGACTATGCAAAATTTTGTTAGATGTAAGCCATCTCATTTCTGATTTCAGGAAGTCAACATAACCCATCTGCTGCTTTCACTTCCCAGCTGTATGCAGCAATGCCAAATTGCTCTAAGTTGAGCTTTATGCTGTTTTTGTAGGCTATCTTTTACTCACCATGCTTACATTTTCCTTGTGTAATTTCACCATACACACAGGTGCAGATGGTGTGTAAGAAGTGCAATACATATGGGAACACATAATGTTAGGCTTGCAAGGCTTCTGACAGAACTTTGAGTTATAGTCCTAGAGTGAATTAATTTCAGTTAAGAACGGGCACTGTATCCATCAAAATGTATACAGCCCTCAAAGTGATGCCTAACTTTAGATCCAAAGTCCCTATTCCCATGTTCTCTTCAAGAAGTCATTTACTTCCATCACATCATTTTTACAGCATTCCCAAATAAAGATATTGTAACTTTTCACTGATTTCCCAAGGATATTGCTTTAAAACAATGTAGATAGATAGATAGAGATAGAGAGATAGATATGTTATTTGTTTATTGATCTGTAGTTATTAGCAGTGTGCTATATAATTACAAAGTAGTCTTCTAAATAAATTTAGAATACTAAATAGGCTTATGTTTTAGTTAATGACATTTAAAATAAGAATTAAGCAGTCAGATAAATCCTTATCAACAAGACCTTTATAATGTGCTCTTATTTCTCCAAAATGATCAAAAATCAACATGAATGCTGGGAAGTTATAACCTAATAATTTCATTGAAGAGCTATGTCTGGCCACCATAATTCTGCTGACCTAGATTTTTATATAGATGCATTAAAACTGCTTTGATCACTAAAGTACAATTTGTATACCTTAGCAGTTTTGACTTTATATGACATTTGGGGTGACCAGTTTGATAATTATTCTTCTTTTCATGTTAAAATATTTTGTCATCTTTCTCTCTAAGAAAACAAGATTAGGGAGACTAGACAATATACTTTAATACTTCAATAATAGTGAAGGAAATGGTAATCATTCAAACTTTTGAACTCATGACCATTTTAATATAGTTACTGTCTACAGTGACTATTGATAATCAAAAATGTGCAATAAATATAGCTCAATGTATTTTTATGAATTATCTACATTTAATTGTTATTGGAACTATAGAATTTAGGCATTTGTGACAGAAACAATGCCCACAATGAAGAAAAATAAGTGTTCTATTACAAATGTCAATAAATTTTATGGTCCAATTGAACTTCTGGATTTGTGTTGAAAAGATTCTTTTTACAAAATTGTAGCTTTTAATCTTGAATTGACAGTACACTCACAGTATAATGCCACTCACAAGATACACTCACATGTCAATTTTAATCGTGAATTGACATGATACACTTACAATGTAAAGATACCACCATATCTGCTTATTGGTACTAGAGTCTTCAAGATGAATAAACAAAATAAAACAAAAAAATACAAGTTTATCTGCAAAGATGTCAAACATTTCTTAGAATTTTGACTTGCTTGTCACTTTACAACAATTTTTCCAAGCATTTAAAATAAATTTTAAGAAAAAAGAACAGCTTATAGCTTGTATAAGTTTAAGAGAGATGACAAACTGCCTCTTCTCCTTTATAATCCTCCACTGCTCAAATTAAGACACAATGGAATTATCAAACTTATTGATTAAATTTTCTGCTCTAATAAAATAATTCTTAAGAGACTCTTCAGTCTATAAATAAACTTTAGGGTCAGTTCACTGAATGATAATGGGTACAAACTGACACAGGATAATGAAGTCATGATATTCAACACTGATTATTTTACTTTAAAAAATCTCACAGTTTTACAGGTCCATTTTCTTTCAAAGAATCAGGGATGAAATTAACATAATTTCAACCAGTCAAAAACTATTATTTTAAATTTGGATGATATTGTAGTTTTATATTTTGACCTTACTTAAATAAAAGATATATAAATATATATACTTAGAAAATCAAAAAATCACTCAAAGAAGTAAAAACACACAATATATAGCAATTTCTGATTGTTGTGAAGATTGGAGAAGATTATGCCAGATTTATTTTAAAGAATATTTTGAGACAACATGTGTCAGTCAAGGAAAATAGTTTCAGTAGAATAATCTTATTGAATAAAATTTCAATCTATTTCCAGATTTCTCAGCTACTTTCCTTTGATCTAAATAGTTCTATAATTGTTTATTATCAAATCTACTACAAATATGATATAACTAATAATTCCTGAGCCAAGAAATATAGAGAACCCTTCTCTAATGCTCTTATGTAAGCAACCTAATACTGTTACTGGATTCGGAGTTAAAAACTGATGTTTTTAACCTAAGTCTATAACGTAAAACAGGGCTGAAATTCTCTGAGAGGTATGCAAAAAAAGTGTGTGAACCTGTGGGGTTTTTTGTTTTATTGTGGAAAAAAGTAAGTATATATCGCATCATTCAATAGATGAGTAATTATTTCCATTATCATTTATTGGAAGTCTAATATGAGGGTGATGCCTGCCTTCAAGGGGTTCTAGGTTTACTGAAACACAGACCCAAATTTGAGTCATTCTGTAGTACATGGTTAGTCAATGTAAGTTTTGTTCTTTCAGCTGAACATTTAATTTCTTACAGAAGAATTTGAAATGCAGTGATTTGCTGCATGTTGGATCAATATCAACATTCCATATGTTTGATTAGGTAGTGGGATACACATAATGCTATGGAATAAGACTGAGCTAAGATAAAGAAGCCATTCTCTCACTTTCCAGGTAATGGAGGATTATCTGTATACCTGCTTGGATTAGAATGAGAAAGTACAGAAAAGATGATCCTTCTATCCCTTCTTTATTCCTAGACCAAATTACTGAAAAATCATCTGCATTTTTAGGGTGAGATAATTTCTTACCCAGTGCATTCATGCATTTTTTTCTCTACCACCCTCTCTGTTCAAATGTGAAGAGCAATATTAAAAAAAAATCTGTATTGTTTTCACTCTGTTTAACCATCCATCAGATTCTCATTGTGCTTGGGATAAAGACTCTGTCCCTATATACTTTGCTTCTTGTTCACACATGCCAATGCCATGTTTAATTACCTCATCATTGTCAAACATCCTCCCAATATTAAGCTTTTTCTTATGTCTTTTTTCCCACCATATTCACTTAACACCTACTTATTTTTAATTCTTCCCTCAAATGTTCCCTTCAAGGAAAGAGATTGTGGCAGTAAATAATTATAATTTTAAATTATTTTATGCGTTGTTTTGATTGATGCCTTCCTTGAGCACTGGTATATAAGCTCCAGGGGGCAGAATTCTGTCTGTTTTTACTCAGTCTTATTCATCCAGCATATTTCCCACTGGCTAGTACCCCATAGCTGATAGAAATCTGAATAATACTTGGAGAAGCTGTAAATCAGTTCATTATAATCTCAGGAGAACATTGGAGAAATGAACTTTGAAGCAGGATTTTGGACTTGCTTTGATCAATTTGATATTTATATATTCCTTTTTATTGTCTCTGCTATAGCAAATGTCTACCTGAAAAATGTGTATTTGCTGGTTTACAAAATAATTTTCATATGCATTATTTTATCTGGTCCTCACAACTACTCTAACAAGTAAGTCATTGCTGAATATAAACCTAACAGATAGGAAGATTCCTAATCTCCATTGCCGACACACACATAGACCTTAAGGTGTGGTCCATAACCTTGCCATATATCTAGAGTAACAGGAATATTGGACTCTCTATCTTTTGGAATACAGATTATATTATGTATTCCACTGTTATGTGTGTTTCAGAGGCACACAGGCTTTTTTTCTCCTTAGTTTTGCACTCATTATTTCAAGCACGATATGAAAATATTAGTCAATTTCATAAAGTTCTTTTTCTTTTTGATTTTATGTTTTTGAAACAGAAATTAAAAGAAAAATTTATCCCTTACTAACTTCATTAGTTTTAAAAAGAAAAGATAATTATTTTAACGGAATGGAAATAGTAAAACTGTTAGAGGAAGTTGGGTCCTTAGGTTAGAGCCTTACACTTTTGAAGCCAGTGTTTAGTATACAACAGGAATCTAAAATAGTAGTATCATTGATTCTTCCCCAGTATTAAATTGCAAGTTTTGTTTTCATACAGCTTTACCAAACTTTTGACAGTCCTAGCTGTAATCTAATGTTTATATATTTTCTTTTCTCATTCTAGAGGTTCATTATAATGCCCATTTCTTTTTGAAATTAGAAAAAGAAAATTTTTTCACAAACTGGGTGCCAAAAATCTGTTGGTTAATTAATTTTTAAGTGATATTATTGTCCAAGTAGATGCAGGAAAAAGGAGGTAACTTATGTCTTTATTTTCTGAAAATAATTCTTCATTTTCCATTTTTAGATTTGCTAAACATCTATTGCCTTATGTAAAACTTCATGCCTTTCATTTCACCAGTCTAAAAAATTGACATAATATTGTCCATTGTGCTTTAGTGTTAGAAAGAGGTATCACTACTAGTTGATATTTTCAGTATAATTTTGAAATTATAGGATGACACATATATTTCTAGCCTTTTATTTTCACCTAGCTCTTATATCTTTCAAGGTAGAGATTTTCATTTATGACCTTTGCTGGTCAAAGTTAGTTTCCCTTAACTCCATTTTCTATGTCTGTCTGTTGTAGTATTTTGAAATAAAATTGCTCCACAGTAACCAGTTTATTATCAAACTTCAACAAGAGCAAGAAGGTAAATTGTGCCTTTATAACATTTGTGAAAATGCTTGGAACAGAACTCATCACCCATAATTTGATTAAATCTTTGGGAATCTGAAAAATTAAATAATAAATGAATTATCTTAAATGATGTAGAAGGATTCTGGTATTTTGGAACAATAATTAGAATAATTTATTATGCATCAATTATTTGCTTACAATTCTGCCCCCAAAACACCAAAAGGAAGATTTATACAGGAACATCCAGATAATCTAATTCCTGATCTTATACTGAGAGCTATGCAAACATCATGGTGTTAGAAATTTGTCAGTTATGTTATGAGAACTTCTGTTTAAGATAGCAAGATTACCAAAATGTTAATTTCTTCCATTAACTAAAATGAAAAGAGAAGAACAAAAATCACAGAAAGTTACTTGAGAAGATGAATAGGATAAGAGAGTGTAACAGATAAATTGTCTCAGCAATTTTAATTTGCAGAAAATGTATAGAAACTGGAGTACTTATGTTTATGGCAATTTAACAATCTGAGCAATGTGAACAACTCTCACAGTATAGAAAACCAAAAATGCTGGAAAAATAACATGACAACTTTTTTTCCAACACATTTTATAGTAGGCAAGAAAGTGAGGGAAATCTATGAGCCTGATAAAGCATGAATTCAAAGAAGAAAGTAGGCTTTGAAGTTGGTAGCTGCCTTAGGACATTTGATAATCACTGGATGTTATGTCTTGGGTTTCAATTTATCTGTATATTTAGAGGATACAAAACAAACCCTAGAGTTTACACATGGTAAAATGTCAAATTAAAGACTCCTAAGGAAAAGCTGAATCCTTGAAAGAGATGGCATACATAAAAACTGAACAAATCTAAATCTCTACTACACAGACCCAGCCTGTACCTTCAGTCATTTATAGACCTTCATTCTCTTTGGAGGGATAGTAAAAGTTTTCAGAAAATGCAAAAACAGAGGTTGGGATCTGAATTCACTATATTATTCTGGCCCAAAAATCTATAAACCAGTCAGATGACTTAAAGTGGACCTGAGTTAATAATGACACCAGGAAGATGACAGACTGACATTGCCAAAGGAAAATCTTTAAAGTCAAGTCTTCAAAAATCATTGACTCACAATGAAAAAGGCAATAATCACATAAAGAAACAAACCACTCTGGACAGGAATCAGATGAAACAATAGAAAGATAAATGTATTTTATTTGTTTAAAAATGGATTTGAAATTATAGTAGATGAACTTGAATAATTTGATATATTAAAATGGAAATAATTTCTAATAAGTAGCATGTAAAGGAAAGCTAAACTATTTTACAATATTTACATATCATTTGAAAAAATATCAGAGTTAGAGCTCTTTGAAGTATCTTTTGGAAATATAGTAAAATTATTGTTAACTTTATATTTTATAAAGTTAATATATCTAGGGAAATGACTAGAAAAATTTGAAAGAGTATATAATAACTTCAAAACTAGTCAATCAAGAAAAATTAATGGACTTAGAAAACAAAATAAATGAAAACCAAAAGAGGAGACACATACACACACACACATACACATACATTTAGGCACATCTAGTGAAGTAAATAGAAAGAGTAAACTAAGTGGTTTGAAGATAGATACAAATAAATCAATAATCAAATTAGATATGAATTAAACTCTTCATTTAAAAGATAAGGTTTTTAGCAGCTATGTGCTGTTTACAAGAATAATGGCTAAAGTATATGTATATATATATGAAAAAAATATATATATGTCATGAAATCTGGTAATAAAAAAAAAACCTGCTGTAGCTCTACTGAAATTAAAAAGAAAAGTTTTTAAGGCAGTGTTGAAAGTGTGACAGAAATTTTAATTTTCAACTCACATACCCCTAACATAATATCTCGAAAGTATAACTAAAATAATTGAGATAAAGAAGTTAACACCTATCATGTGTTCAGTTTTTACATAATTCATAATAAAACTGAAAACATACAAAAAATCAGCAAATATATTGATTTAAATAAAACATATATAAATTGTATTCAGTGGACAAATATACAAAACAGTACTGATTACAAAATACACATTTTCAAGCATACCTAACGATATAAATAAGGCTCTAGTACTTTCACAGTGACCATCTTTGCCATCTTTGAGGCAGGTATTTTTGCAGCAAACACTTTTGCCTCCCAACTAATTGGTCATAAGGCAGTTTTGTCATAAATGATAAAATAACGAAAAATAAAAAAAGGTCATTAAAAAGGTTATAATGAAACATGAGAAATGAATAGCAAAACTAAAAAGACTCCATTGCAAAATACAAAATATTCAAATAAATTTAAAATGTGTATAAATTCATGGCAACACTATGCAAATTACTGATTATTTTTTTGTGGTTTGAACCTTAGCACTTGTCTTCCAAGTCTTTCATTCATAGCATTTTATACATGTGGGTTTTTAGTGGTTTTCTTTGTTTGTTTGTTTTGTTCTTTTGCTTGTTGACTCATCTCCTTGTTCAACATAGCACTTTTTTTTTGCTAAAATTTCTTCCTTCATTAAGGGAGGTATCAGTTTCCAAATACTCAGATCATATTTGTAACCGAGCTTTGTGTTGCATTGTAAAGACCTCTGTACTGCTGGTTTTTCTTTTCATATTGTCACATGTCCATTAGCAAACATTTCAAAGTTCTATGGGAAATGTGAGTTCAACTCTGCTCCTTGGTCTCTTTCTCCTCTGATGTAGTATGATTCAAAATAAGAAACCAACTTTTGGGGCAAATCATCCTCATCTGTCAGCTTGATAAAGCTATCAGTAAGGTCGGTAACTGGAAGAAATGCTAATGCATTCCTACCAGTTGAAAGCAAACTGTCAAACCAAAAACGCCAGTTATTTTATCTTTCATGGCAAAATGTTTGCAGTGGAAATGCTTGCAGCAAAGATGTTTACAGTAAAGAAGCTTACAGCAAAAATAGGTAAATACCACTACATATTCTATATATTACATTAAGCAAGGCTTATCAAGTTTCAAAACATTATATAACAGGAGTCAGGAATTTCCTTTCTGTAGAGTTCCAGAGAGTAAATATTTTCTTCTTTGCCTGCCATGTAGTCTCAATTAAAACTACTCAACTCTGCTGCTGTGGTGTAGAAGCAGCCATAAAAAACATGTGTATCAATAGGCAAGACTGGGTTCTAATAAAACATTTTTACCAGTCAGGGCTGGAGTTGGACTCCATCTGTGGGACATTGTTTGCCACATTACCAGATGCCAATATATTTAAGTTCAAAATTAATATGATACTTAGTGAAAAATATTATAAAATTGTAACAGTTTTAATGGCCACTTTAAAATAAATCAAAGAAGAAATCATAACAGGAGTTGGAATATATTTAGATGTAAACAATAATGAAAATAGTACTTTATAAAAATGTAATAAATGTAGTTCCAAGAACCAGTTATGAATTAAATAAGAACTTACTAAGATAAAGGCTGAAATTCAAAGACATAAATAGGTGTTCCTGAAAAGATGAAAACTAATGGATTATCCAAACAAGGAAGAAAGTAAATAGTTAAAACTAGAGAAGAAATTAATTAAAGAGACTACAAAATTAAAATGAGGGGGTTTGTAAAATCATTTATGTTAGTCAAATGTTAGAGACAAAAAGAAAAGAACAAGAATTTTTGCAATATTTCCATCTTCTCTCAAAGGAGAAAAAATGCACAAGTAACAATATCAGGGAAGAAAAAGAGCAGATAACTTTTAAGGTTACATGTACTTTTAAAAAGGTAAGAAAATATTGTGATCAACATTTTGCCAATATATTCAATATATTTAATAATTTGGATTAAAGAAAAAGATATGAAAATATAACTTAGAAAACATACTCATGAATAAATGTAGAAACTTCAAAATAAAATAAAATAAATCAAGATTGGAAAACTACATCCTAACAGCAAAATAGAAAATCCAGTTTTACAGATGAGTTGTATCACATACTCCAAGTAAGATAATTCCAATATTATACTAATTATTTCAGAGAACACAAAAAGTGGAAATACTCATTACCTAATTGTGAGTCTGGTCTCATGATATCAAAGTAAAACAAAGATGATAATAGAAACGAATATTATAGTCAAAATGTATCACCAAATACATGCAAAAATCCCAAAGAGAATAGGAATAAATACAAAAATGTATTTAAAGAATACTATATACACACACACACACACACACACACACACACACACATACATATTTAATACATATTTAATTCACCCCCTTGGTATATTAAAGGAAAAAACGAATCACATAAAAAGATACAGAAGAAAGCATTTGATAATATTCTCCATATGAAATAAAAATAAAAGCAATCAAAAAAGCAAAATAGAAATGATAGGACAAGCATGGTACTGTATGTTGAAAATGTAGAAGCATTTCTTAAAAATGGTAAAAATGCCAAGGATAGCACTATTACTAAATCACTTCATTGTATTAAAACTTTGGCCAGTGGGAAATAAAAAGATCCCCAAAACAAGACTCCCTTTTTTGTTCTTTCCTCCTGCCAATCTCTTTTCTACTAACAGTCAGGAGGATTCTTTTGTCACTTCTCTGCTGAAACCAATCCAGATTTTTCCTCAGTTTTCTTAGAATAAGATCCAGAATTTTTACAATGGCCTCACAAGTAGTTACAGGATCCGGCTATCTTTTCCTCTTGGACATCTCTACTCTGTTCCAGCTATACTGGCGACTTAGGGCACTCGCCCACTTTAATATATTTGCAGTGACATTTCCTTTGGACTAGGTTTCTCCAGAGAGCCACTACACCCACCCAGTCTTCGCTGAATTTCAATCTGAAATGAGGTGTCCTCTGACAGCCTTAGTAATAGCAACCCCCTCTCCGCCGTCTCCCCCACTCCAATAATTCCACCCCACTTTACTGTTTCTTTTATAGAGCACTTATCACGTAACTCTTTATATAACTTACCTAGTTCTTATTTATTTTGACAGGGTGACCATTTAATGTATCATCTGAGTAGTACAATGGAATGGAAGGGGTTACTATTAACAACATATCATGGCAGTAGGCACAAATTGAAACTATCACAAGCAAAAGGGGCATATGGTTATTCACCCTCTGGCTTATTATATTTTTTCAATAATATGAGTTCCTTGAAGGCAAACATCTGTCTACTTTGTTTACTGAAGTGATTCACGTGACTAGAATAGGGTCTACCAAAATAAAAATTTGTTCAGTGAAGAAATAGCTGACAATCTTTCCTTAGCTACAAAAAAATCATCTTTCCCCACTAAAATATTCTGTGACCGTAAAAGTAATCAAATATGCTTGGTCAGTTAACTAGGTAGCAAATGGAATTCCTAGCCATTCATAGAACATGAATTCTCACTTTTTCAGTAGTTAAGAATCATTTCTGAGGTGTAGAATTAAGTTAATATGGCTTTTTATATGATTCTCTTCAATGAAAAGTTTTGTCTGCTGACACAATGCCACAGGGTTTTTTTCTATGTAATAAATTTTCTTCAAATTTCAAAGTTTGCTTTCATCTCATTTAGAAATGAGGTGGATTTTTGCAAAATGAAATGGAGAAGCAGGTATCTGCAACTAGAATGCACACAGGCTGGCAGGTGCAAAACAAATAGACCAACAAAAGCATTTGGAGCCTTTACATTCTTGCCAGTCTGATGCCTTTTAGCACAATTTGCAAAGTGCTCTGAGGACTGTCCTTATGGTTACTCATCGAATAAGAAATGTTTGCAAATTTCTCTTTCCCCTTTGGATATAAAATTCTGTGAAATATGATAAAGTAAAAGGAACATCTGAATGACAGAATCTGCATACATGTTTCTATTACAGGCATTAGAAATACTTGTGACTTTCCATCATTCATGTGCTGCATGAATATATATTTAAAAATCTACTAGTAGGTATTCCTTGACACAACAGCAATTAATAGAAAGCTTTGGGAAATTTTATTTATTTTCAAATATTATCACTAAAAATGAATATTTTAACAATTTAAATCTAACTCCAGATGGCTAGTAGAAAAAAAGAGCAACAAAATACTATATCTGGTTTACATGTGTAAAATGAACCCTCATTGAATACTGAAAGTTTCAAAATTAAAAAAGTTGGCTTTTTATAGTCTTTAATGGAAAAGTCTTTGTCATGAACTTAGCTTTCAAGAGACAAGGTGATAAAATTTGGCAATATACATTCCTTACCAGTTGCTTGAAAATGCAGGTTGTTGAGAACAAATGAGGTTGTCTTAATATCTGTAGAGAATGTTCATTTTTCTTCTATCTACCAAACACTTGATTTGTTTACATTGCTTGAAACCCACCAAACAAAGCTTCTTGCGACTTGCATTCTAGACTAGACAGTGAAAATACATATGACATATAACATAAATCTTGTGTATATATATATACATATCACATATATTATATATACACATATATCACACATACACACACACAAATATGTAATAGATATATAAATTCAGATTTCCAATACTACGTCAGTAGGGAAGTTGGTTTAGAAATTCCTCTAGAAATAAACAGTCAAATACATTAAGGCTTTTTCATCACCTTTAAAATAAGGTCCACATGATGCTGTCCCTAGATGTGTAGAGGCAGGTAGTACAATCCTAGCTATTATAGTTCTTTAGCTCATAGCGTGAGTCAGAGAATCTACCCTCAGGAGGACCTTTCTAAATTAATTTGCTAGCTAAGAGCCTCAGCTAAAATAGTTGCTGACATAGTTACTAGAAAGTAATTGAAATCACTCAAGACTCACATGTACATGGAATTGAAGACATTTTCTTGCTCTTGATATATAACACAAACATTTCTGGACATACTATCCTCATATTACCCTCAGATGTTAACAGTGATGTTACACACTTGTCTAGTGCAATCTCTACCTCTGCAAACTCATAGAAACTTCCCCTAAACAGATTTATAACCATCACAGCTCTGTCCCAAATAATGGAAAACCAGTCACAAACAACAAAACATTTCTCAGTAAACCTGGAATTGTAACATCCACACCACCAGAGAAGTCAGTCTGATGTAATAGAGAAAGGATCTGTTTTGTTACCAGGCAGAGGAGATTAGATCTTGATATTACTAGGGGATGGCTAGGTCAACTTTCTTATCCTCTCTAAGCCTTACTTCTGCCACCTCTAAAATGGACATAAATCATAATTTACATGTACTTGCTGAATATTAAGAAATGAAGTATTTAAAGTTGTTCTCAGATCATTCCACACTCAGTATAATGGCATGTTACCATTCTTTTCAAATGGTTAAATATTACTAGTTTATCTTAAATATTTAAGTGATTTGAATTTTAATCTATTTAAAGTATCTTAGAAGCATTTTACTCTTTTTTTTTAAATACTGTAAAATCAAATATGTAAGACATGGTTCTTTTAAATTTTTCTTCCTTAATACCATTAATTATAGAGAAAAGAAAAAATAAAATGGAACTAGGGTTGGAATATAACTAATAATTTTTGCACAATTCTTTTTTGCACACTGTATTGACAACTATCTATACAAGCATTCATATTGTCCAATTAATTCAGTGTTCTCCAAAACAGTCACATTTTTTCTTTTGTTCAAAAGTTTGTTTTTACTAATCAAGCACTTTGTTAATTATCAACTTTTAGAAGTCACTAATACAAATAAAATAAATAGAAGTGGATAAATAGGCTTAGTGGATGATATCCATCATTTTATCTAACTGTAAAGATTAGCCTAATCTTAGGCTTCTAATTTTTTATCAAATATGTTTTGAACACTTTTAAATATACTCATTTGTAGTGCAGTGTCAAAGTAGTGTCCTAAGTTGATGTTTTCTGGAGTCTGACTGCCCTCTTTGACACATGGTGGATAACTACTTGCAGGGCTTTGCCAAATTTTTATCTATTCCATAAAATTCACTTATCAAGGCAGTTTTCAAACTTTCCTAAAATGGAGCTCCAAGCAATTAATTAATTTGGTTTTTGATTATATTTTTCATTGCATTGTTCCTAGCCAAGAATTTTCTCTTTTGAGTTGCAAAAACAGTTTTGTCGTATTCATTCATAATTTGCATTACTAACTTCAAAATATTGCCCTGAGTGATATTTTTATTTAGTTATTGCTCAAGGTTTTCTCTCACAAGAGACAACAAAATGCAGACTCTCTTGAAACTTCAAAGTAATAAAATCCATGTTTTAATATGTATCTCAAATAATCCCACCTTTTTTTTTTTTACTTTGACTAATAAATAAATTGGTGTTATGATAGCCTACTCAGAAGCAGGAGCATAGTTTTTCAACTTTTAGTGATTTCAGGTTAGTATGATTTTTTCCTCAGTATTTTATTGCTTATAATATCAGACATTAAAAATCCTTTAATCTCTGATATATTTCAGTTTTTAATGAATATAATTTTAAAGTATTACTTTTTAAATGTAAAAGTATCTGAAAATATAAATGCATTAAAATATATATGTATATATGCCTCATATGAAACTCACTCAAAGAATTTGTGTTTTTCCTTTATTTGTAATAAGTATGTGGCACATTAATCAATAAACAATGATGAACAGATAAGATTGCAAAGTGACCAACTTATTTTTAAAGCCAAATGTGTTGATCTTTGAGAGTACATACAATAAAATAAAATAAGATAAAATAAAAAACAATGCATTACTTTCCACTTTCTCTACTTTGAGTGACCAGCACTACCTGTAGAGACAAGTAAATCAATCCTATCTTGTCCAAGTTACAGTATAATAATATTCTTTTACCTGAATGCTCATCCTTCCAGGTTCAAGGATGAGGCTTTTTTAAAAATATTTTTCACCAGCTACCTAATTATCTGGGCATTGTCAAATAAACTTGAGATTAACTAACATGGAAATCTTGATTGATTAACTTGCTTGTCCTTTTATGTGGCAAAATATTTTAGAGGAAATATAGTCAAAATGTTTTTGTACTTTGTTTAAGATTTAGGAAATGAGCAATTACGTACTTGTGTAGTGCAGTATAAGCTGATACTATGACACACAGCTTGGTTGTATTAATAGCTCATTTTGACAACACAGATTGGCAAAAGTGGAGCTCAGAAACATTGAAGTACACTTGTCTTCTTTGAGGTCTAATCAAATTAAATATTATAACTAAGAAAATGCAGTTTTTCTGGCATATTTAAATGGGGTCATTACATTTATGATCACCTATCATCTGTATTTAATTGAAATTGTGAATCAGCAATCATATTCTACTATATAAAACCCTCAGATGTGAGTTAGTTATATAAAAGACTCAACTCAAATGTTTCTTAGTTCTATGGAAGTAAGTTTTAGGAATGGCAGCACTATTTTATATTTTAATAATGGGTATGACTTTATGACATTCACTTAGCAGGAAGAGCAGTAGTCTATGGAGACTCATTCTCCTTTACTCTCACATCTGTAGCAGATGCTTTGTATGGTTTCAAAGTTAATTTCCCCTATATATACTTGAGACAGTTGAGAATAAAAAGCGAAGGGGAAAAGGAATAAATTTAGGTGCTTTATCTTACAGAAACTTAACGTATTCCAATAAAATAATTAAGGACGTAAAGAATGCTATATCAATTTGTAGTTTTCAGTCATTTATTACAAAATATCTAGAGGAAACCTTCTGTGTTGCTGACTCATAGGCATATGAGAAGAAAAAGTTGACAAACTGCTTCCTTCAAGAAGCATAGATATTAATGTTTTAAACTGAAATTGCAAATGAGACAGCAATTGTTTTTGGACTCTAGATGCTGAGAGTTTTACAATAATCATTGATGCTTTAAACTCAGAATCACCTAATTTACAAGATGGTGAGAATTTTATAGGAACATTTAATTCAAACGCCTATCCAATTCATATATCACTACTATTAGAGGTTACATATTGGCAACTCACATGCTCTATATTGCCCAAATTGAGGTTTTGTTTGGCTCAGGAAATATAGATCCACAAGTGTGTGTGTGTGTGTGTGTGTGTGTGTGTGTGTATGTGTGCTTTAATTAAATTTGTGTTCAAATATGCAATATCACATAGTATTTGAGATATGTACTCTTCTCCAAAAAAAATGAAAAGATTACACATCTATGCCTTTGCAACACTCTGATGGAGCTGAATCACAGTCATTTATTAGCTGGATCACAGCACTTGATAGTTTACCACTGTCCACTCCTCCCCAGCGATTTTCTGACATTCAGGCCCAGTGTCAGCAACCATTAATAACCAAGGCTGCCTTTGTGGCTTTTCTCATGAAAAGAGATTCAAAGAAGGAGGAAGCACATTTTCTGTATCCTTGACTCACTGAAAACCATACATTGCAAGAAGATCAATCAGCTTCAATTCTTGAAAATATTAATTTTGCATCTGGCTTGATTCATTCCTGTATACCACCATGATAACCTCTGTATATATCTGAGTTTTTGGACTCTGTTCTACACCATTTTCAAAGGTGATTATACAGAATTTTTTTTATTACCTCGTGTTGGAATGTTGCTGCAACCAGCAGCCCATGTCACTGAGGAACAGATGCAGCTATTAAAGCCATCACTAATTTACACTTGAGTGATCTTCCTGTGCACCACAAAAGTTTGCAGAGTATGTTCATGGTAACAAATATGCATTCAAGATGATACCTTTCCCAATTCATTCATTTTACCTGCACTGAAGAATCATGAACTGTGAGCTGAGCCTTAAAAATATTTTTTAAATGTCTGTCATCTGTATGCATATTCATTATGTGCACTCCCAAATATACTGGAAAAGTATAGACTTCTTCACTTACAAAACAATTATTTAGATGTATATAAACAATGAGAATCTCTTACAATTATAGTAAAATCAGAATAAAAATTCAAGAGATATTTTTAAGTAAAATATGCTCTGAGAAGCCACCTACATGAGATTAAATATTTTCAATAACTGTTATAATGCACTATAAGCAAACTTCATGTTTTCTTTTCATCCTTGCATTTAAAATTTATGGTGTAATTTTTTAAATAACCAAGGTATATAAATTAACACTTTGAAGTCGGCAGATCTACATAAGACAGCCATGTAGTAATGCACTGTAGCCAGTAATATATATGCAAATTAAAATAGCATGATGTTTTATTTAAAAACACCTCAAGAAGTGTGTTTTATTATATATTTATATATATTTAGGTGTTAAAGAAAACAAAATAAATGTTAAGAGAAATAAAATTGATTTGTTATGTATAAAACTAGGTTTAGGTAAAAACTATCCTAATGTGAAATGTCTATTCAATCTTTTACCCATGCTTAATTGGTTTGTTTAGCATCTTATTATTGAACTGGAACAGTTCTTTATATATTCTGAATATATTTTCTTTGTCAGATATATATTTTATAAATATTTTCCCCATCTGTGGCTTATCTTTTCATATTCATAAAGGTGTTGCCACCTGAAGAATGTTGCTAGCCATCTGCCTCTACAAGCATTAAGTCATTAGCCGCTGCAATTGCTGACTTCCAACATACCCTGAAAGGAATTCAGCGTGGAGGTCAGGAATGAGGCACTCCATGCTCTGGGAAGAACTGGCAGACCAGGCCTTCAGATAGTTAGCTATTTTAAGGAGAAAATTTTATGAACCCTATTTCTTGCATCTTCTCATACCTAGAAAAGCACTAAGGTCATTAATGAAGACATCTGTGCCTCATGACTAGCAGCAGCCTTCTATTGAGATGTGTACTTGCACTTACCCCCTTCTCAAAAGTTACATATATATACTGACCTCCCCCTTACCTCTTCAGAGCAGTTCCTTAGAGCTATGTGAGAGGCTGTCTCCCTGGCTATAGTCCTCAGTAAGTCCCCAAATAAAACTGAACTCACAACCCTCAGGATGTGCAGTTTTGTTCTGTTTTTCAGTCAACAAGTTTCTTTTGAAATAGAAATGTAACTGAACCCAGGTTTCGCTGCTCGCCACTCATAACCTGTAATTTTAGAGGCAAGTGTCAGTAGAAAGGAATGGTGCTTTAATCAGAAAAGACAGCAATCTGGGGATATGGTGGACTCGTGTCCAGAGACCAACTCCAAAGCTTCTGCTCAGTCATGACAGTTTTTAAAGGGAAAATGGTGAGGGAGGAATCTCAGTGAATCATCGAAGCAGGAGGTTGGGTTCTGCCTCATACTCCATTGAGTGTAGACTGGCTGACTCTTCAAATGTTATCTTGTCCAAGTGATCTGCTTACAGGATTGCTTAGAGGGGCTATTAGGGTTAGAGAGATAGTCTTCTTTCTTTTATCTAGGAGAAGAATCAACAAGTTAGACAAAGTATGGTGTGCATTCAGGAGAGCATAAGTCAGGAGTTAGTTTCAATTGCTTAGTGATCTCATTCCTATAATTAGGTTATTTTAAAGTTAAAGGAGAACAGAAATGAGCAAACAGGAAAGGGGCAAAAGAGCTGCTTTCAGTTCCCCACTGTCAAACAGCATTCCATTTCTATGGAATTAGGGGCAAATACCTATCTTCTGTATTCTCAGAGTGGAAGATGTCAACATGGGTCTGTAGCATCCCTTTGCTGACAATAATTATTTTGATGTCCAAAAAGCTATAGATTATTATAAGCACTAGTGTTAATTCCATTCTCTTGGTGCCAGTTCTTGGAAATTTGCTAGCCATAGATTCAGTACTGCTCAAGATGGAGCAGCTTATGTCATGACTACAGTCTGGTCATCATGTAGTTAGCCTCTGGTGGCAGTTTTAGTATTGTAAAACAACTCAGGAATGTGCATCAGACACTGAGTCTGTGACCCTATTGTCCCAATCACTAACTGCTCAGTTTTGTACTGGGGTGGGGAGGAGGGGTTCAGGGTTCTTCTCGGTTCCAGAGTTTTTATTTTTGATAAGGTCAAGTTTATTATTTTTTTTCCCTTTTAGGGATCATGCTTTGGTGATTTATCCAAGAATTCTTTGCCTAACCCATAGTTGTAAAGATTTTCTCCTATGTATTCTTTTCTTTTCTTTTTTAATAAATGTATTTATTTATTTATTTTTTGCTGGTGTTGGGTCTTCATTGCTGCGTGTGGGCTTTCTCTAGTTGCGGTGAGCCAGGGCTACTCTTCATTGCGATGCACAGGCTTCTTATTGCGGTGGCTTCTGTTGTGGAGCACAGGCTCTAGGCGTGCAGGCTTTAGTAGTTGTGGCACACAGGCTCAGTAGCTGTGGCTCACGGACTTTAGAGCGCAGGCTCAGTAGTTGTGTCACACAGGCTTAGTTGCTCCACGGCATTTGGGATCTTCCCAGACCAGGGCTCGAACCCCTGTCCCCTGCATTGGCAGGCGGATTCTTACCCACTGCGCCACCAGGAAAATCCCTATGTATTCTTTTAGACATTTTATAATTTTATTTTTTATATTTAGGTTTATGAATCTTTTTGTGTTAATTTTTACATACAGTGTTAACCTTCTGAATTAATTTATTTTGCCTGTGAATGCCCATCTCAACACAGTTTTGAAAATATCGTTTCCTTGTTTGTCTTCACACCTATGAAAAATTGACGTAACTGTAAGTGTAAAGGTTATTTCTGGACTCTCAATTATGTTTGATTGCTCTAATACCTGTTCTTGCACAAAGCTACAGTATCTGGATTACTGTATCTTTATATAATTCCTATTCAAATCCATTTAAATATTAGGTTTGATTTGTCAATATCTACAAATCCCAAATGTCTGTTGAGATTTTGAAAGAGAATACGTTTAATTTAATACAAATCTGCACAGACAATATTGACTCTTCCAGTGTATAAATATGGAATAAAAATTCTCCATTTATTTAGGTTTTCTTTAATTTCTTTCAACAGTGGTTTGTAGTTTTCAGGGTACAAGTTTTGAACACATTTTGTTAAGTAATTCTTTTTGATGTTATTGGGGTTTTTTTCTAATTTTATTTTTCAGTTCATTTCTAGTATGTAAAAATAAGATTGATTTTATTATATTGATCTTGTATCCTGCGATGTGATAAAATAGTTTTAGCTCTAGCTTTATTGTGGATATTCTGGGATTTTGTACATTAGAATGATGTCATCTGTAAAGAAAAAAGGTTTATTTTTTTCTTTACAACATGGTTAATTATCCATCATCTATCTGTCATCTCTCTCTCTCTCTCTCTCTCTCTCTCTATCTCTTTCTATCTAGCTGTCTATCTAACTATCTGCTTATTTTTGCCCTTTTACACTGGCTAGAATGTGCAATATAATGGTGGATAGAAGTGACAAGCGTAGACATGCTTGAATTTTCCAATTTTGAGGGAGAAAAAATCTATTATATATGATGTTTACTGTGGGTTTCCATAGTTCCCTTTTTCAGGTTGAGAAAATCTTCTAGTCCTAGATGAGAGTTTTCATGGATGGGAGTTAGATTTTGTCAGATGTTTTTGCTTCATAAATAACAATGTTTATATGGGGTTTTCCCTTCATTCTATTAATATCATGTATTACACTAATTGACTTTCAGAAGCTAAAACAATTTTGCCTTGCTGAATAACTATCACTTGGTCATTACATAAAATCATATATATAAAGTTGTATAAGTTATGATTAACATAAAGTTGTTCATAATAATTATAGATATACATCTCTGTCTCTGTGTCTCTGACTCTGTCTCTCTCTCTCTGTCTCTGTCTCTCTATATATCTATATCTCTTTCTATATATATATACGTATATATATATATATTTATGCATATATTTGGCTTTGTTCAAGGTACATGATACCTCTATACCTTAGTTGTGTCCTGGTCTCAGCCTATGGGTAACCAATGTTGTGTTGTGGCTTGACCCACCCTTGTAATTCTTATTATGATTACAAGACATCCTTCAGCGATAAGCATCAGTAAATTTTGAAAAATGGGTTTATTACTTACAAATCTTGGAAATTATTGGATACTCCCGAGGTCACACAGTGGGGGAGGAGGGAGGAGATCAAGGTCTGTGGTTCTACTTTTACTGGGGTTGAGGGCGTGAGCTGTGAGCTCACTCTTTATTGGTGAATTTAAAACATAACAGTGGGAATTTAAAGTGCAGGAAGAGAAAAAAACAAGTGGCCCAAATGGTTAGTTATCTAAATCAACCAAGATATCTAAAACAAAATGGACAATGGAAGGTGGTCTGGCTCTTTATCTAGTTGTGTGGCTGGCAATGTGTTTATTTGAGATAGCCATCATTGAAGTGGATGCCTCTTTGAAATGGATTCCTCTACAATTAAAGCTCATGTCAGGCACTTGCATTATGAAAAGAAAACAAACAAAAGATGCAACAACAACAAAACAAACAGAAAAAACAACTGTCAACATTTCACTACAACCTCAGTTTCCTCAGTTGTAAAATGAGGAAAATAATAATATCCTGCCTTAAAGAGTTCATGTATTAAACAAGTATATATGCTTATTTATATAAGATTATTGTTAGAAGACAGAATTAAAGGTCTTATTGGCTTTATTCAACAATTCAGGAATCAAGAAACATTCCATCTGGCAGACAGAAAGGAGCTCCAAAGAGCTGTAGGAAATGAAAGCCTTTTATACGCAGAAGAGGGAGAGACAAGGAAATTACTAGTAAAGAATGGATTGCTTGTGGCAAGGTCACCTTCCTTTAGGAGACCTCAGGCGCCTGTCTGGCAGATTTCCTCATTAACACCGACCAGGTAATTCCAGATTGACTGGTTTAAGATTCCACTCTTGGGAGAGTTTGAAACTGTAATTAAGTTAAGTATTAAGTCCAGGTTTGGTAATATGGGTTTAGTATTGTACAAGTGACTCCATTGTAGGCTTGTTGTCTCATTTTTTTTAACATTATAAATTATATTATACATATAAGTACTCATATATAAGTATAAACATATATATTTAAAATAATGCCTGCTATTTTATTTATTCATTTATTATCTGTTTCTACCCATACTAGTTTATAAATCATAAACAAAATACCGAAGTACCTTTCAGTACTAAAAGAGTACCTGATACATAGTAGAATCTAAACAAAAATAATTTAAATATAAGTTATGAATAAGTTATCTAAAATGTTTTCATGAATTAAAATAATACAAAGACACTATATATATATATATATATATATTTTAGGTAGTGTCCATGGAATGAAGGGGAGTAAATCAAGGTTACAATTGAATAGCATGTAAACAGGGAGGGAGGAGGTGGGCACAGAACCTAACAGTGCTTTTAGAAAAGTTACCGGTGGAGGAAAGAAACATAAATTATATATATATATATATATTTAAATTTTGTAAAAATTATATATATATATATATATATATATATATATATATGTAGAGCTATAACTGAGAGTATTTAAATTTTGTAAAGATGGAGAGATTGAAGGTCATAGAAGTAGAGGGTTTATTTTCTCAAATTCTTGGGAAAACAAGCTGCATTAGAATCAAATCACAAATATTAAATTTATTTATAACAATAAAAGTCAATTGTATTATAATTTTCATTGTACTGTAAAATAAAAGGGAAAAAAGAACATTATGATAAATATGGCATAGAGTAAGTAAATAACCTTTGAAAATACCTTGATAATAAGATAACAATATGATTTGAGAAATAGTAGGATATCTGAGTTTATGTTTGAGACCATCAAATTCTGGTGAAACAAACCTGCCTCATTTGTATGCTTCCTCTTAAAACACTGTTCATCTGGAATTAATGTAAGAGAAAAGCAAAAGGATAATAGAATTTTAATCTGTACTTTAAAAGAAGATGCAAATACCAGTGGCTCATAGGTAGGGATAGACATGAGTGTTAGGGGACAGTGAAACACCAGCTAGGTGAAACAAGTAATTTATTCATTATACAGAGACATTACATAGACCTCAGATCAATTTGATTCTCAAAGAGAGATGCTAGAACTTCATTTTGTAATTTGGTAAAGAAGCTCATAGAGGCTTGTTGACTATACAGGTGATTAAATGAATCAGGAATATAGAATAAAAACCTGGTAGAGATGCAGAGACTGTTAAATAAATTGGAGAGAAGAAACTGGAGATATTTACTGGTTGCATTGTAATAGCCAATCTTCTTTCATTATCATCATCATTATATCTTTTGTGGGTTTATGTATTTCATAGTAAAAAAAAAATCTAAGAAATATTCATGTTTTCTGTTTAACTGTTTTGTTATTATTTTTCTTCTAATGAAAGATACTTTAATTAATTAATAATCTTTCATCTACCTTACAATATATAGAAGAATCTTAATAGTGATGATGATTGAGGAGTGTCTCCAGTTATATACATAACCATCATTTTATTACAAATTTCCAGTTCACTGATACTAAATTAATTTATGGAAAAAGTATAGCTTTTATTTTCAATAGGTGAATGATTGATGACAACATTTGGTTGAAGAATTTTCTGTATCAATAAAATGCATGCAGTCAATATCCTCAAAATTTGTTCTTAAATACCTTCACAATGCACCATTAAGGAAATGGCTTATATACCACCTCCTCTAATTAATGTTTTCCCCAAATTGTAATGCACTCTATTTACTTGGTCTTCCAAAATTCCATAATTGTTCATGTCTATAAAATACTAGTAAGTAATAAAAAGGAATAAATTATTGATATAGCTAATGAAATGGAAAAACTACAAATTACATTGCACTAAGTTAAAGTAGCTAATCTTAAAAGGTTAAATGCAGTATGACTCCAGTTTTACACATTTTTGGAAAATACAATTCTATAAATATGGAGGAAAGATCTGTATTGTAAGGGATTAGGGATGAGGAGAGGGTCTGACTACAAAGGGGCAACATAAGGGAATTTTTGGGTGACAGAATTTTCCTGTGTCCTGATTATGGTGATGGATTGCATGTGTTAAAACTCGTAGAACTGAACACCAAGCAAAAGAAAAGAGAATTACATCATTTTTAACTAAAAATTTAACACATTTTTTATGAAATTGACATTTATGGTGTAAAACATTAATCTATACTTATTTCTGAAAAGTTATCTACTAAAATATTGATATAAATGTATATTTTGTAATGGTGTTATTTTATATGTGACATGTTAGGAGTGCATTAGTTTTATAAGCTCTAAATTCAGCCTATGTAGAAATTAATATGTTTTGGAAGGAAAGAATTGCACAGATGTCATTTTCCTCAAAAGCAGGCAATTATGAATGTAAATAACATACTATTTCGGTTTAGAGCTTCCAGAATCACTTGGAATCTGAAATATTGAAATGTCAACAGATTTGATATCATTTTCTGCCATAGAGATGAATAGATTGATAGCCACTTCTTATTTGTAACTTGCATTAATTTTCCTATTAAAAATCCTTAAGAATAAAATTTGGCAGTTTCCTGTATCTATGATTATAATACCATTATGCTGTTCTGAAAAAGCACAATCCAAACATAAGTGTTAGCTTGATGTCATTTTTATTATGCAATAGTCATTGATATTACATAGGAATATGAAGATAAGGAAATTAAAATCAGGATACAATTATATTGAAATGAAGTTTATTGAAGGCTTCTGGGTAAAATGTCAATTTGAGAGTGGATGTATTACCTGTCTGAGATACTCTTTAAATAATTATACAAAATGTGTGTGTGTGTGTGTGTGTGTGTGTGTGATCAATAACAGCAACATTTTAAAAGCTAGTACAAAGTACTAGTATACTAGTACAAAGCAAGGCACCTACCAGGTGTAACAAAGTTTGGTCAAAGTTAAGAATGTATATCCATTGACCTGGCTATCCAAAAGTAGCCAATGCCAGTGGTACATTGAAGAATTTAGGAGGCACACAGCTGGTAGTTATTCCTTATATTACCAAATTTCTCCATTATCCTTTTTTTTTAATTACAGTATAATTGCTTTACAATGTTGTGTTAGTTTCTGCTGTACAGTGAAGTGAATCAGCTATATGTATACATATATCCCCTCCCTCTTGGACCTCCCTCCCCCCCATCCCCCCCATCTAGGTCATCACAGAGCACCGAGCTGAGCTCCCTGTTTAATGCATATATGTGAAATCTAGAAAAAATGGTACAGATGAACCTATTTGCAGGGCAGGAATAGAAATGTAGACTTAGAGAATGGACATGTGTATATAGGGTGGAAAGGGAAGTGTAGGATGAATTGAGTAGGTTTGACATAAATACACTAGCATGTGTAAAATAGATAGCTAGTGGTAACCTGCTGTATAGCACAGGGAGCTCAGATAGGTGCTCTCCATTATCCTTAATTAAAAATTGAATCTTATAGAAATCATTAATTTCACACACTGACTCATGAATTATCAACACTGTATATTTTACTGTTGCCATGAATTCTTCAAGCTGTCAAAAAGACAAGTACATTCTGTAAACAAAATAAAATATCTTCAAACTATTATCTACAATAGCTAGATTTTCTCATTTGCTTATAAATGTTAATACTTTAAATGGCACAAATGGATAACATGCTATTTATTTAAATAAAATATTAAACCTTATCCACGATGAGATGGTATTAGGTGGTTGATCTTTAGGAAGCTATCAGAATTAGATGAGGTCATGAGGGTGGAGCCCCCATGAATGAAATTAGTGACCTCATAAGAGTTACAAGAGAGCATACTTCGTCTCTCTGTTCTCTTCCATCTGGCAATTGAATGAGAAATCTGAAGTTGGCAATCCTGAAGAGGATCCTCACCAGAACCCAAAAATGCCAGCACCCTGATCTTGGATTTCCAGACTCCAGAACTATGTGAAATAAATTTCTGTTGTTTATAAGACACCGAGTCTATGGTATTCTGTTATAGCAGCCCAAACTGACCAAGACACCTTATATTGCTCTTTTTCATGAGTGGAGAACCAACCATTTTCTGCATATTTTGAACAGATTCTCTTTAAGTCATTCTTTGTCCAATTTTTTTTCCTCTTATCCCCAAAATCAGAGGAAAAGAAATCAAGCAAAATTGAGAAATGCATGTATGGATAAAGTGTACATTTAGATTTATTTTATGTATAGATATCACATAATATACTTAAGGGTAGTTATTTGACAATAATGAAATATAATATTGCCATGGTGTTTTAAAATTTAGAAATATTTTTCTGTTCATTAATTTATTTGTCCTATTAAAGCAAACTATTTTTAGGGCAAGCTTATAGAATAGTGGTTGGGACAAAAAAACTGTGTTTGGACCTTTGCTGTGGTCTGTTATAAATATGTGACTCTATATATAAAGTATTTAACCACTCAGCCTTAGTTTATCCATCTCTAAAATGGGGATAATTGTATATATCTCATGAAGTTTTATGCAAAAATGGATAGATGGCATTGTACATTAGAAAAAGGACAGTTTATTGGGATGAAATCCAGTTGTATTCCAAATGAGAATTCAGAGAAAACTTCATAAATATATAAGAATGCTAGGAAATGATCATATCAGCCCTGTATTCTGTGTCAGTTTGCAGAAAGTTTGTATTTTTCTTCAGCATTCATAACATTACTCATTGTGAGGTGCATAACAATTTGAAAACCACGGATTTGCATGGTTGTTCTCTGTCTCTGGTTATAAATGTAACACTTTGAATGTTCCAGAATGACAGTCTTAAAACAAAGGGAAAAGAATATACTTGCACAGCACATTCAGCTCTAAAATCTGAT
Organism: Grampus griseus; assembly: GCF_964374135.1. Taxonomy (NCBI): domain Eukaryota; kingdom Metazoa; phylum Chordata; class Mammalia; order Artiodactyla; family Delphinidae; genus Grampus; species Grampus griseus. The sequence continues at coordinate 21,222,977 of NC_139019.1, forward strand.
TTCTAGAAGCTCTTGATGGCTTTTCCAATAATATTGTTTATGTTTGCCTGGTGAGAAAAACAGCCAGTCACTTCAGTCAACTACATAGTTATCTGATATCCTAGAGGGGAAAAAAATAAAATATTGTATTCTTAAGTGTTCTCCTCTTTGAAACTTTGTTTTGCCATAGTAAAAGGTATTCTGAACTTTGATAAACCTATTCACTCTGAGAAGTATTATTTCATATACCTTCTTGATAAGTAGCTACTTAAAATAGTATTTGTAAAGAAAAATAGAAACAACTTTTGGTGTACTTTTAAAACTAATTTTATATCTCACCCCAAGTTAGGTTTTCATTAAGTAGAATATTTATATTTATCGCACTGGATCTATAACTTAGGTCATGTCAGCGAGTTTTCGTGGAATACAGTAAAATATGATTATGAGAGCATACTCTAAAACTCTTGGTCACTTTCTAAGTTTGCCTTTCACACTCTAAATATGTGAACTTTGAAAATTTACTGAAAATTTCTGAGACCTTAGCAGTGACTATCTCTCAGTGCAGGGTAAAGTGAGAATCTTTCTTCTTTATGGCCTCACAGGACTCCTTATTTGCTTAGATAATTTCTACTTCCATCAAGAGAACTTCCAAGTGTTTTTGTTGTGGCTGTTTTTTGTTTTGTTTTGTTTTTTTGGGGCAACTTGTTTGTTTGTTTTGTTTCCCCCCCCCCCCCCCGCTCACTGCTGAGACTGCCTCAACAGAGTTCACAGTGAGAATATGTTGGATTCCTGTAACCATTATAGTCTTTCTCAGTGGTTCTTTTTCAACCTCTAGTCAAGTCATCTCTCTCTCTCTCTCTCTCTCTCTCTCTCTCTCTCTCTCTATATATATATATATATATAAATTTTTTTTTTTTTTTTACAGAGAGACAATTTTGTCTTTAGTCATGGCTCATTGGCTTTAATACATTGACTGAAGTCCTGCCAAAACCCTCAGGAGTGCCCTTTTTACTTGCCCTCCACCAAATACAGCCTTTTACTTGCTCCCCAATTCTTTCTATTTTCTTCTGGAGAAAAGTATTCTTTCTTGTAGGACTTCAGAGTACTTCCTAGGTTCTCTTAGATAAATTGGAAGCCTTTCTGGAAACTAGCCAGTTTAGAAACCAAATATACTGGCCTTGGTTTATTATCCCTTCACAAATTGTCCACTTTGGTGAAGAATTCTAGTATTTAGTGTCTGTAATTGACGAAGCTACATGCCCCTCACCACGGGTCTGTAGAGCTCTACTTTCATGGCTCCAGAGAAACCAGGAAAATATTTCATTGCTTTCTCTTCCAAATGCCTATCGCAGATTGTAGTCATCACTGGCCAGGACAGTTACAAGAGTAGAGATAGTGATAAAAGCAGCCGGGATTCCTAAAGTGCACTAATCCCAGATCTGCTAACACAGAACCCAAGTATTAGCTTGCTGTATTTTCACTCTTGGTTCATTCCAACAAGTAATGCTGCTGTGTAAAAAATGAAACACAATATTTGCATGAAGTTATATGGGTAGTTACCACATTGACTTTACCAGTGTTAGTGGGAGGAGCAGCAGGCCAGAAGTACCCAGAATTGCTTAAGCACACAGATTCATTTTATCCTTTTAAGACACTTAGGACAACCTGCCTTCTGTGTCACAAGTGCACTTCCCAAGTTGCTCTACAGACCTTGTCCGCTTATAAATTTATATTAGTCATTGGATAGAGCATTCCTAGGTTAAGGAATTAAGTTCTTCTTGGCTGTTAGTATCCTTGGTGCTTATGAGAAACAAATATAAATCCTCTCTATGTTAAAGGGAATGCTCAATACAGATATTTGTGTGTTCCCACTTGTTAACTTTTTCAAATATGACCAATAATAAAAACTCACAAAACACAAAGGAATACAAACTTCTATGTATGGTAATCAACATAATCAACACACAGGGGTTGGAGCCTAAAGCTCCTAGAGTCATTTACATTTAAAAACAGAATGTAAAATAACCATGTATGAAACATGTAAAGAAATAAAAATTTTTAATGACAAAATGAACAAATAGGACCAATTACGATGACCAGGAAGAAGAAAAAATGAATAAGTCTCAGGATATAAAAATTAACTCAGGGGCTTCCCTGGTGGCACAGTGGTTGAGAGTCCACCTGCCGATGCAGGGGACACGGGTTCGTACCCCGGTCCAGGAGGATCCCACGTGCCATGGAGCAGTTGGGCCTGTGAGCCATGGCCACTGAGCCTGTGCGTCTGGAGCCTGTGCTCCACAACGGGAGAGGCCACAACAGTGAGAGGCCCGCGTACCGCAAAAAAAAAAAAAGTAATAATAAATAGAACTGAAATATTGTATAACAAAAATACACAAGCTAGTTGGAGATGATTAGACTTAAGGTGTTTTAAGGCCTTTTAATTTGGAGGAATGGGAGTACGAATTTTGAATTATTTAACTTTTTAAATACCAACTATGTTTGATTTCAGGTGTAACCACTAAAGAATATAATTTCCAAACAAATTAGGGAGAAGAAAACGATATGTAGATAGATATAAATAGAGGTATAGACATATGGTTATAATAATCAGATAATATTTACTCAAAGAATATTAGTTTAGTATATTATTAAAATCATGTATAATTCACTAAGTCAGCATATTGGAGAAGAGAATTCATATGATCATCTCAGTAGTTCAAGAAAGGGCATTTGATAAAATCCAATACATATTTATGATCAAAAATATCAAAGCTAGGAATAGAAGTTTCATATTCCTATAAGCTTATTTACTAAAAGGGATAAATTCTTAAAAGTAATATGAGAGATTTTTACAAGTTTTGCTTAAAACAAACCAATTTCCTGTCTATATAAATGGAAAAAACAACATAATTTAAATGAATGTATGATTATGATAACAAAAGTTTAAAGTACCTAAGAGTATTTCTATCAAAATATATTCAAAAACTTTAAAAATTATATTGACATATTATGGCATAATATTATAAATAAGTTAAATCATTGAAAGTTAATCGTGTTCATGCATAGGGAAATATGTCAGTCCTTAGCAAATCAAACTTAGACTCATACTATTCTAATGCAGATCTCAATATGTGGTGTTGTGTGGCATTTGACAAAATAATTCTGGCATATATATAAATGAGTGAATAAGAATTGTCAACATACAACTAACGAGGATCAAAGAGGGAGACTTTTCCTTCCAGATGTCAGTGGTTATAATAAAATTATATTAATTAAGATAATGTGGTATTAATACACAAAAAGAAACAGAAAATAAGGGAAAGAATACAATGCTTAGAAATAGATAAGACCACTTGAGGAAATAACATATTGGTCAGAGCTAGCACTATTGGTTAGTGGAGGAAAGATCAATTACTTAAGAAATAGAGAAAGATTAATTGGTTCCAAGTTAAAACCAATATAATAGTAAAATTGGATATTTTCCTCATAGCATGAGACAGTATATTAAACTTAAATATGAAAAGAAGAATTATAAACATTTTAAACCACATTAGATTATTTTTATAAACTTGGGGAAAGATGTGCTTTTAAATGAGACATGACATTAAAAGCAACAAACATGAAAAAAAGGTTTATGAATAGGGAAATCTTAAAATTAAAATTTTAGGTTTATCTGAAAACACTATAAGTAAAGGAAACAGACCAATCACAAATGGGAGTAATTGATAATTCCATAGAGCTACGATGCAAAGTTTCTGAAAGTTTAGGCATATCCCTTTACTTTGGCTATTTTTAAAAACTTACATGCCACAGGTTCCTTAAAGAAGGAAGCTTTGCAGAACAAAATTATGACATTACATCAGGATCCTGTAAATTACCTTGCTTCTTCTTCATTCTGGTGTTTGTTGACTTAGTCTCAGAATTGATTGTAAACTAAGATTCTATTGTAGATTAATGGCTTGATTATGGCCTCAGTTTTCCAATTCTAAATTTGTTTGGTATGAATCATTTTTATACGAATTAAAGTAAAAATGTAGCTTTTTTTCTTTCTGAGATATCCATCATTAATTAGTGACAGAATAAACTATGCATATTTGACTTTTCTTGAGATCTGATGACCATCTTCTCCCTATTTGTCACCATGGCAATGACTTTATGTTTACTCTGGCTTTTAAGCATCTGCAGGTGAGGCAGACATGGGGTTCAAAATCTTGGTTATAAAACACAATGTTTAATGTGTCTCAAATAGGTGCATGTATGTGGTAATATTGACACCTTTGTTTCTTTGTCAGTCAGACAGGGACTAAGGTAATTGGTACCCTCTGGCCAGTATCCTTTAGTTATATTTATCTTCTTACCCTGGCATGCTATACCAATTGTACAAATAATATTTACTATATGTGTCATAAAATGAGAAAAACTGGAAAGCAGTATGCTGGGTCATCATTTATCTCACAAGTGTTTGGTACTCACAAGTATTGCTGAGATCAAGGAGACCATTGTAATTGTAACGCTGTCCCAGACATTTCTGAGTATGAGAGAGCAGAAAAAAATGTTTATTTTTTTTTCTAAATAATTTGGCATTCCATATTAGTATCTATTCTTTGCATTAAGTGGGAGAAGAAAGAATCTTCAAGTACATTCTCAGATGTGTCTTGGGCAACACACAGTTAATAAAAACCAGTATATAGTTTTTAGTATTCTTCCACTACATTGTGGCAAACTATTTCCAACCCTTGGATACCATTTGGGCTTGGCCAATGTTGGATCCAGGTTAACATATGTCAACTGTCAATCTCATGAGAACATATTTAGCTCCTTAAGTCAGTGGAGTTACTACAAATTCTCTAGCAATTTGAATTTCAGCTCACTTCAAATTTGTCCTCCACCTTCCTTTTCAAGCATCCTTATAGCCACTAGTAACAGCATTACCCAGGTTATAACTGATTCCTACATCAAATTCTCATTTTATTTATTTCAAGACCAGGTTGATTCCAGAGGTCCATGGACATTTGGCCATGAGGAGAACTGTTAGCTTTTTCCTTTCATTAGAGCAGTTCTTCCTCATACAAATAAAAATATTTTAATACGTTTTGTGTAAGAGAAGTCCCTAGGATTTTAATGGGCACCAAATATTTTTATTTTACTTGTTGAACCCTGTTGTTTTTCAATTGTTTTACTAACTTTCTCTAAAGAGTACCAATGGGAAAGTGGATTCAACTATGTAAGTCAGTATGTAACATGTGCAAACATTCTAAGAACTAAAATTTTGTTGGTCCCAGCCCTACAACTACAAAACTAAGAGACTGATTCAACAAGGTCACATAAATATCCTTGATGTCATTCTCCACCATAGGCAGACTCTGTCTAGATATGAGCTCTGTTTTTCTTGAATCATCATTAGTTCATGTAATTAGAGGAACTATCTCACCCATCCCTCAAGGGCCTTAGTGCACTTTCTCCACTTATCACTCTCCTACCTTTTGTTATTGTGTTACCATGTTCTTTAATTCATTATTAACATATAACTCTACAGTACAGCATCATTGATATATAAAGTCAATATGTATACTTAATTTCATTTACATTATTTCCTCTTATTCCTTCTTTCATCTCTACACTTTTATAATATTCCTTCTTCTGAAAAACACCTTTTAATGTCCTGGTGACAATTTTGGCTTCCTGTTAACCATGTTCTTATATTTATTCCATGTCACTGTGCCAGATAATCTCTGTGGAGGGAAGCATGTGGCACCTGCTGCCTGTTGGGGGTCCATCACTCTTTCATGATTCTTAATCAAACTCTTACTTAAAACTGAATTGTTCCTCTTTTGTAAATTCTGACTACACAATGGCATTTTGATTTTAAAAAGCTTCAAACCAATATTCACCTTATTCCTCAACATCCCTTATCCTAAAATAATCCACTGCTTCTCTCTGGGGCCCTGTTTCAAAACAGCACTTATATCTTTTTAGTTATACAATACTTGAAATCAATTTTGATTATGTCTGGTATCTGGCTCCTCACAATTACCAAACTAATATTTTTTAACAATTCCTATTGAAGAATTACAAAGTTTCTTCTGAATGTGTTTATGCAAACTCTCTCAAATCCAGTTGTATGATTACTTTTCTTCAGGCATGTTCATGAAGGAAGAATATAGTGTGTGGCATAAACAACAACAAAAACAGTGCCACTTACATCAGTCCTTTTTTGTTCTCCCTGATGTGATTCCAAGGCAAGATATTGCGATTCTCAGTGAATGTTTCCTGAAAGTGTGTAAAGCTAGTGAGGAATATAATGGGAATCATCTTTTTTGGAACAAGAGCAGCAGGAGCTGGTGTTTGATCTGATCATAGGTAGAAATGACCGAGTTTGAGTTATGTCTCAACATGTGGTGAAAAGCAAGAGGGCACATTAACATCCTTGCCCTGTAGATAAGCCTCAGCTCTTGTAAGAATTTATTGCTCCTCTTCAGGTCAGGGTGGGACCTAGAAGGAGGAGTTGTATTTTATTGTTGTATAAGTTTTTCCTTATCAGAATCTAAATCAGAATACTGAGGTTCTTTATAATACACAATATCTGAAAATTATTTTGGAAGCATAATACTTTTCTTGCTTGACTCAATGACAAATATAGCATCAGTGATTTATTATATATTTTAATTCATATAGTAATAACTATCTAAGTTGAAACTTTTGTTTTTCTTTTCAGGCAAAGACTAGTACATATATTTTTCTTTTCATTGCCCTAAGAAAATATAAAGAATTCTAAAATATAACCAAGATTATTCTTTGCCAACTCTACACTGCCAGTTCTCCAGTTCATGCTCTCAGTGTGTCTTGTCCATAAAGTTTTCCTCTGATATTTCTTTTCCCTGTCTCTCCCATAGAGTCTAATAATGTTTTGGTTCCCAAGCAAAGAGAAACAATGAAAATAAAATCATCAGTGTCTTTTTTTTAAACCCCAATTTTATTTTCTTTATATTTAATTTTCTGCTTGAACTAGACCCAGTCAGCTTTCTCAGACTTATCTTTTTTTAATCCCCGTAATGAATTGTAAGACCTGTCCAAACTAAGCTGCTTCTTATATATACTTATACTTTCAGATTTCCATTTTTTCTACAAAGATGCTCCTTGGTCCTGACTCATCTCCATGGCTCCACATTCCACTTACACTTTAGAGTCCATCTCAATTGACACAAAATATTTCTTGATCCTTCAAGAACTGTGCTAAAGCAATGTCTTCCTCTTCTAACCAAAAAAAAAAAAAAAAAAGACTGATCTTTAACTCTCTTATGACATACTTTTCTATGTTCATATTCCATCTCTTATTAAATACTTTAGATTTTGAAATCTTAGAAAAGATGATTGTTTCTGAATAACATTTGTATTTCTCATAGTGGACTCTGTACAGGTATTTTGTATAACTATTGTATTTCTAAAAAGCATAGAAGTAAAATTTTCAGCTTAATCCACTAAGATCCAAAGCCTTTTTCTTCTTTTCATAATTGGAGAAAATAATTGAAAACCAAAGGAAAAAATAACTGAAAATATCTCTTTTGATTTGCTTCAAATATGGAAAGGAATAAAGATTCACCAGACAACAAAAAGAGTAAACCAGTATATACAATTTTAAACTGTGATAAATGAATATTATTAATTATAAAAAGACAAACTAACCATGATTTTATGTGAATGCAAGATAAACATTTCATGTTCCCTCATCTCTAACCATGGTTTCAATCTATTATAGAGCAATGGAAGCCTCAAGATTTACTAGGGTCAAATTTACTTTGTATTACACAAAGAACTTCAGGCCATAAAAGACAGAGAATAACAAGTTATTTCTGTAGTGGTAAGTTAAATGATTGAGTCATAAAATATGGTTGACAAATAATGTGGTTTACTAGCTATTGTTTGACTCCTTAGTAGGAAACTCTGAATTGTTTACATAATACACTAGACATTTGTTGATAGCTCTTATATGAGAGCCAGCAGTAATCAGGAGAGAAATTATCATCTGTATAATGTCAATGATTTTGTAGGCATAGGAATTCTCACTGCTTTTGTTAGACTGTGAACACTGAATTGTTTTAAATATTAACATTGTATATACCTTTCATTTACAAAAATAAACATTCAAACAGAGCCAAAGTGGGTATAGTCAGAGCATACAAATCAGTACGGTTCTGAGGGTAAACTACAGAAACTAGATTTATCTCCACTTTCTTTTGCTTCCCTTGAAGCTCTTTTATGCACTCCCAATGTGTAAACATGGTATCAACACAGCCAAGGTATTTAAAATAATTTACGTCAAAGCTTCCCATAATAAATAGATGTGACTCTTTTTGCCTTGATTAATCATACGTTATTGTCTGAAGGTATGTTAGTAAAATATCTGTTTTCACTTTAGTCCCTTGATCAGTCAATTCTGTGGCTGAAGGAGCTCAGTACAAGTAGCCACACAGAACAAGCTCATGGTCTCCATGGATAGTAGGCTCCATCCATCACTGCCAGTAATGCATCCCCTCACTGCCATCAACATCTTCATTATCTGCACTCCGTTTCATCATTGTATTAATTGTTCTGAGTTCTTCTGGGTATGATGTAATCATTATCTGTCAACATGCATCTCCCAGGTGGACAGTGCTGAAAGCCTTAGAATATTGTTTTCAGAAAGTATAAAGCCTAATTAGACTCGTTTGCTTTTACCCTAAGAACCAGTAAAACTTCCTCCCATTTCCCTCTTGATAATAGCAACATCCTTGATTTGTAATGTCTTACCGGAAAAATCATGTAGAATTCATCCATTCTGTGACTATCATATGTGTGCCTTCCCTAAAATTAAGATATTTTGCAATCTGCTCAATTTCCCACTTCTTTTGAATCCTAACAGATTCATATATCTTTAAAGTTATGTTTATTCCTTAAAACATGACTCTTGTAAAATAACTATTATGTATTTCTGTAATAATACTAATAGGTGTGAAATAATTAAACATTATTAGATATGTTCTGATTCCTGTTAAGTCTATAGTTTAATTCCAAGGGTGGCTTATTCAATAATTCAGAACATCAATTTATTTTAACCAGATCTGATCTGGGTATTCATTTATCTTTAGCCATACCTACCTACATACACAGATTGTTTTGGAAAGACGTGACCTTTTATGCTCTCAGACCAAATCTTCTCCAAAGTCACACATTGGTGTATTAAAAATAAATTTTAAAAACCTGTCTGATGACAATATCAGAAACCCTACTTTTTCAGTGCTTGTGTTTTCTTGGTATAATTTTACCCACCCATTTAAACTTTATGAGTCTAGCTATTCTAGGTAAGTCTCTTATACAGAATAAACAGATTTTGATTAGTGAGCAAATCCAAAAGCAAAAGATTTAAACTCATCCATAAATATTGAAGGATATGCTTAGTTTCCTATTTTCAGGAGGTCTTAAGTTACTTCATGTGTATTAAATATATCTTTCCATATATAGTGTATTTTCTCTGTTCTTTTGTACTAATTCTGGTATTTATAGAGGTTTTGATTTAGTTCAAATAATTATCTTATAGTAATATATTTCATAATATCCTTAGTCTTCTTTTTAATTAGTTAGGTTTCTACATTTTATTATCTTCGTATGATATCCTTGATTCTCACTTATTACCTATACAATCATCAATGAGATTATTTTTCTTTTTCACATTTAATTTATTTCTACTTTTATGGAATTTATAAAATTTAAATATTATAAGTTCATTTTATTCCCACCTTTGTTTGATTATAGTAACTACAGTTAAATATATTTATTGCTGACCATAGTTCTTCACTGAAGTTTCAACAGCCTAGTTGATTCTTCAGAAAAGAAACATGACTATATTCTTACAAATTCCATTATTCTAATATTCTTTATGGTTGAAGGACAGCTTGTCTGAAGTTTAAAATTTTGCTCACTCTCTTTTTCTTCATCATTCTTAAAATATTATTTCACTGTTGTCTTATTTTGTATGTTATAAAAAAGCTGGTGTTGACCTGATTTTCTCTATAAGTGACTTGATCATTTTGCCTGGATGTTTTGCATTTTTTCCCAGTGAATTTACAATCTAACAGTTTTACAAGGATACGTCCTAAAATTGTCAATCATGGTACAACTTTCTTACTTAAATGATGAAACTTTCAATATAAACATTAAAACTAAAAAACAATTGTTTTAAGTGTTATTTCTACCCCATTGTGTTGTTTGTTTTTCTCTGAGAATTCCCATTTGCACTTTGTATTAGGGTTAGGTTTAGGGTTAGAGTCTGAGTGTTCTAAATATTTCACTTTCTCATTTTTTGTGCACATTATATTGTTTTTATTCTCTTCACTGTTTTGTTTCTTTTCACAGTGACACTTATTGATCATTTTATAACTCTGTCTTCCTTTTTTGTTTTGATCTGGTGATTTTCTTCAGTGAATTTTCTGAATTCTCTTCTCACATCTTACTGTTATTATTTTTAAAATTCTACTCTGAATTTTACAAATTGCTGATTTATTGTGTACTTTCTTAGATACAAAAGCTAATTTGAAAATATTTATGTTGGAGCATTTTTTATAGTTTTTTCCTGCTAGCCTAGTGTTTTCATAATGTGAAAATTTTGCTTCTCACTTTTTTTCTATTGTCTTAAATGCTCTTTATGTATGATTTCTGACTTTTTTCTGTTTATTATATTGAATGTTTTAAACTTTCATTAAAACACATTAACAATTGTTTCTATAAATGATGTGAAGTGTTTCATTAGCTAATTAAATTTCTTATTGCAAGATCAACTCTACTATTAGTAAAATGAAGTGCATTTATTTCAATAAAATATTTCATTAGAAACAACTATGGTTTTCAGAACTGTGATGCTCCTGTTTCTGTAAGAGTCTTATTTTTACTACTTTATTTTCTTTTTCTTCTACACAAAATCAACAAGATATGCCTCTCCTGTCCAAGTTGCTTTACCTTCCACCAGCACTGCCATCCCAAGGCTGCCCCTCTGACTTCATCCATAGTTGAGAGCCTATTTCAACTTCCCAGTAGCCAGTGCTGTGCTCTACTAAATATTGCTCCCGTTCTCCTGGCTTTCTACTCACCTTAGGAATCTTCTTTTTGGGTGCAACATCTGTGCCTGCTACCACTAGATTGCCCCTGCACGTGTCTTTTTTCCTACCTGATTCTCTGCTCTGTTATGGTCACCTGAGCCTGCTCCAGAAGTTTCTTTCATTTATATGTAAATTGAAGGTCAGTGGATTCTCTGTCTTCTCATCCTTTTGTAGAAGTGCATTGTGGCTGGATTTATTTGCTCTTCCTGTTGAACTCTATAGTTTTCAGGGATGTGTGTAGAGATTTAACTTATGTTACCACCATCCTAAGAAAACACCTATCCGTTATCGTTAGTTGTTTGGGGGATGGGGAGGAGGTAGGAGGGATGATGTCCTAATAATTTTATTAAACCTTAATAATAATTTATGCAACTGAAAAATATAGTTAAAGCAAGTTTAGAAGCATGAAAGGTACATTGTTTCAACCTTTATATTATCTTCTTTTAAATCTGTTGCTATACACGATTGTTTCTAGTTATATATCAAGCATTTGTATTTCACATATGACATGATGTTTTTACATTACCTTCATATAGCCTACTGTGTAAATTGTTGCTCTTGACAAGTATTATATTGCCTATGAAGGGGAAAAAAATTTGCCATGCTAAATTGTGTCTCTTTGGCATAAGGATAATTTTAGGCTTGTTACTGAAAGTGGGGGTCCAGTTGCTTGCTGCTCTAAAGCCAATAAAGAGACAAGGTTGGTGGAAAGAAAAGTTTATTTTATTTTGGAGGCTGGCAATGGGAGGGGAGGGGTGGGCTTCTGTCCAAAGGCCAACGCCCCCCCACTGACAATCAGTGGGCAAGAACTTTTATAGGTGAAAGTGAAACCATGTAACTCAGATTGGGACTTGAACCCATGGGCCAGGACTAGAACCCAGCCAAAACCCAGACTGGGACTTGAACCCATGATCTTTTAATTGAGATCACACACCTGATCTCAGGACTTAATGAAGCTCAGGTTCTTGATGTCTCGTCTCAGAAAGAATTCAGTGAGAGACAAAGTGATAGATAAGAAGTAGGTTTATTTAGAGAGAAACACACTCCACAGACAGAGTGTGGGCCATCTTAGATGGTGTGAAGGACACTGGGGTATGGAGCTGTCAGTTTTTATAGGGGTGGTAATTTCATAGGCTAATAAGTGGGAGGAGTATTCCACCTATTTTGGAGAAGGGGTGGAGATTTCCAGGAATTGGGCTCCACCCACTTTTTTGACCATTATGGTCAGCCTTGGAAGAGTCATCGTGCCTGTGGGTGTGTCATTTAGCTTGCTGATGTGTTACAATGAGCATATACAGAGGCTCAAGGTCTAGTGGAAGTCAGCTAGTGGAAGTCTTGGACCTATTTGGTTCTAATCATTTTTTGTCATGTCCTTGGGCTATGTCATTCTTCTAAAGGTTGTACCCTGCCCCCTGTCAGCTCTGACAGTCATCTTGAAATGGTTATGTGGTCATCTGATCAGCATCATCTTGATTGTTTTAAGCACAGTTAATGTTCAGTTCCAGGATCAGTTTGTTCCCAGTTCTTTGAGACCAGCTCTCGGAATTGTGGCAACTTATGTCACGGCTATAGTCTGGTCATCATGTAGTTAACTTCTTCCACATGGTGGAGGTTTTAGTATCTATAAGACAGCTCATAGGATATGGCTCAAATTATTATCCATAGCCCTTGAAGAGGAAGTAAAGGTCCTTGATTTTGCTTAAGGACTAAACTATTATGATTTAGTCTTGTTGGACTGTTTTCTTTTGTTTCTGCATTTTCTCACTTCTCTGATTAAACATATTCTTTGGCTAAAGTTTTTTCACAGACAAAAGGCAGGCTGAGGACATGGGGAGCAAGGACCAAAGGGTCCTGCTTTGTTTCAGACTGACTATTTTTAAGAAACAACAGACATAGGAACAGTTCTGAAAACAGAGTAAACTTACCATTTTGTAAGAGATATTTATATGTCTACTGGAAATGTCCATTTGTAAGGGTATCTTCTTCTCTTTTCCAGGTAGAGAAGGCAAACTAATACTCTAGAAAATCTTTATCAATGGAGAAGGCAATTATCTCAATCTGATAACAATCCTACCTTTTTAAATGCTTTTCCTGATAGCCTCCCCTAACTGCCCCTCCCACCCCCCCACATTTTCTTTTGTTTTTAGCTGGAGATAGTACTTAAGATGATGGCTTGGGCCATTTTGGAGAGTTACTCAGTTTTCCTGGTTATCTCCTATGTACACAGGAAGTACACATGTTATTAAACTGGTTGGTTTTGCTCCTGTCGATCTTTTATTACAGGGTGTCTCAACCTAGAAGGGAAGAAGAAAAATTATTTTTCATACCCTACAGCTACAGCTCTAAATAAACACTGATTTTTTTTTATCCTCAAAAATTATTTCTTTGCCAGAGTCCTTCTCCTTCGCCTTCATTAAGTGTACATCAAGTGTCCATTTCGTATTAAATAGATTATTTTTCTTTTATAATAAATATTTTCCAAGGAAGATAATGTTTAGTAATATCAATTTGTTGAGAAAGTGAATAAAATTCTATGTACTAGCTTACTCAGTTGAATTCTAGCTATTTTTCCTTCTCTGTCCATGAAAATTAAGTAATATACTGAGTAGAAAAACAGGTCCGTAGAAAGATGCACACAAACACATACATGCAAAACCTTTTTGGATATGCTTATTTTACCATAATCAAAGTAAAATTACTTTAGTAGTAGAAGTTATAGTATGTAGTAAAGTTTTTCTAACAATGCCATTAGATATTATTTGATTTCCAAGAAATATCATAAGTAAGAGTATTTTAAAAAGCAATTAATTAAAGCAATCAACTTTATACAGGTTATGCAATACACATTAATGGATACTTAAGGCTACAAAAGGCAATACAACCCCTTACATATTTCTGCAACTTATAAATTTAATACTTCAAATTATAAATATTCTCATCACTTTTGAGATTCTACACATTAACCAATACCCTGTGATTTATTACACTTAGAATGTAGTCTCAGTGTTTCCTAAAAGTATCAATTTTTGTGTTAGTGGGTGAGCCAGAATTGGAGCTGTTAAAAGGTAAGCTGAGGCATATTAAAATATTAAGAGTTCATTCGAGCTAAGAAAATAAGAATCAGGCAGTGCCAAACCAGGAGTGGTTAGGAGCACTCCACCAACAACTCAGGGAGAGAGTTTTATAGAGAAAAGGTGGAAGAAATTAAGAAAATCATTGATTGTCTATAGCTTCAAGCCTAGTTTGTAATTGGCTATTCTTAGATTTAAATTTCATAACCTTGAGGGACTTACAGCCTTAGATTTTGGTTTGCTTATGTAGGTGGCCATGACATTAGAGCCACCTTGGTCTAATGACCTCCTTTTTAAATTAATTTAACAGAACTCACATCAAAGTACTTCTAGCTCAGAACTCTTTCTACCAAATGATCTGTCACACATATTAGATACAAAACTTCCCCCCCTTATTCATAAAGTTAATGTCCTATATAAAAACATAGAAGAATATTCTGAGAATGCAGCTATCTGTATATCTATCTCATAGAGAAAATCACAATTTAACTAACCCATAATATTTTTGCCATGTTCAAAAGTCTGTGAAAAATAAAATTATGTTTTATTTACTATCACTTACCTTACATGATGCAAAGAGACTGGTATTCAGTATTCAAAAACCAGAAGTTGTATTTGGTAAATAAATTTATAAATGGAGAATTTGGAAATACATGTGTAAATTCATTAACTTCATTAACAGTGTTTTAAGAAAGAATAGTGATGGAAAGAAGAGTTGACTCTAATCTAGAGAAACTCAGTCACAGAATGTACTCTGGCTAGCTGGCTGAGTGAATTCAAGAAAGCCCCTTGAATTCCATTTTCTGAAGTATAAAATCACAGTCCTTATTTCAATACCCATAAAATGTTCACTGAGCATCTTCTTTAGGTGTTGTACTTCCAATGTGTTATTATAAATGAGTCAAAGATGGCTTTTGTAAATTGGCCTCTAAATTGTTTATTTCTTCCAGTGGGCTAAGCCCTGTTAGCTCAAAAACCCACTGGTGCCAAATTTTTACACATCTATTTGTTTCAAGCATAGCCCAAATAAGCAGAATTTTAGCCAAATAATACCCTGATTGCTTTGCATACCCAACAAAATTGCAACCCAAATCTGCTAGCTATAGGTAAGGTAAGACCTGTGCCATGAAGACCCCAAATCACTATTTCCTTCAAGAGTTTCTGACTCAGAGACAGCCTGTCCTGCTGCCAGGTGACATTGCTTACATATGTAAGACCCCTTCTTGGTCCCTCTCTCCCCAGAATTCCCTTGCCCTGCTCACCTTCTAGATGGTGGCCCTTTGGTCCCTTCTGGACAGTCTAGTGCTATGAGGAACTTTCTCCATGCAAACCAGTTCCAATATCATCACCCAAGAAAGTTTTTGTGTGGTACTGCCACCTGGTGGTCATATCTTTTTCCTTGATCAGCTCTAAAATACCTTCAAAAGCCCTTAGAGATGTCACTAGAGTTAACCAGATTATGTAATTTTCTTCTAACTGGATATCTATTTTTTTTCCTTAAAAAATAGCATTCATTGACTTCCCCCTTTTTTTCTGATAATTAGTGCAATATACATTGCCAGTCTATGTAATTTAGAAATTCTAAAAAGTAAGAACAAAAATAATATATTATTCATTCCATTATTAAGATTAAACCACCATGCTAATCACTAGACATAAAAAATAACTGATGCATTAAAAACCTCACTTTGACACATTTAGCAAATACTTCCCCAAAACATTAGAGCAACTTAATCTACCGCATTCAAGGAAGCAAACATTCATTTTCCAAACCTTTGCCATATTGAACATTGTAAACTTAAAAAAAAAAAAGAATTTCAAGTTTTATAGTTGAAAATGGCATATTGTTTTAATGTGCATTTCATTATTAACCAGTGAAACTTAGAAAATTTTGTTTAATCTTAAGAAATTGATATCATCATATATCTATTTTTAATCATGATCTTAAGCATTATTCACATAGATTAATAGAGTTTTACATATTTGGTATTATGAATCTTCATTTTTAAAAATTTTGATCGATTTATATTTAATATTCCTGTTTTTTTCTTGGAGAATTTTTTATTGTTTCAGAAATGATTTCCACATAAAAAATAAGATTTTTTTCACTATATCATGCTTTATAAAGGTTTATGCACCTTTATTCTACTAGACTTTGTATTCTGGTCATTTTTTAAAATTTTGTGGTGAGTATACATAAAACAAATTGACCATTTTCACTTTTTTTGAGTGTACAGTTCAGTGGCTTTATGTACATTCACACTGCTATGGAACTATTATCACACTCCACCTCCAGAATTTTTCGTCTTCCCAAACTGAAACTCTGTACCCATTAAAAAACAAAACAAAAAAACCTTCCCCATTACCTATTTCCTTCAGCCTCTGGCAACCATCTTTCTACTCTCTCTATGAATTCTAATACTCCAGGTACCTCATATGAGTGCATCACATTGACAAAAACATCTCTCAGTCCTACTTCAGTCCACATGACTTACTCCCTGACAATG
This sequence comes from Grampus griseus, assembly GCF_964374135.1. Taxonomy (NCBI): domain Eukaryota; kingdom Metazoa; phylum Chordata; class Mammalia; order Artiodactyla; family Delphinidae; genus Grampus; species Grampus griseus. The sequence goes on from NC_139019.1 coordinate 21,239,663, forward strand.
ACCATTAGGCCCATTCCAGCCATCATTTTATATCTGCCAGTATGAAGGTGGTATCTAGCACAGATTGGAAGCTTGATACTTTAAAATCTCCATGAAAAATCCTTCAACAAATTGCTGAATTTAACCAACCTGGTAGAGTTTTAAGATGGTAGCTCTGGTCACAAGTCCTATTTTATTATACTGTACGTGATAAAAGGTTTGGACCCCAGCTTTTTAACACACCAGGGGGTGGGCTAATGTTCTAATGTTCTGCAGCTGAAAAGCCCATGGCCCAAGAGTCAATTTTTCTTTACAATGTGTGAGATGTAGCCTAATGGATATAATATAAAGTCTCAATGAAAGGAAAACTGGATGCTCACACAACTGTGATTGCTCTGGGCCCCATGAGTTTCCCCCAATAACTATTGATCCAATAGGTCTGGTTTATGTCCTGTCAAACCATTTGTCTTTGACTTCTCCAAAAGTGTCTTGACTATCTTCAAATGACCTGTAGTCTGTAATATCTTTACAAAAAATATTTAAAAAGTGAATTATGTATCCTATACACACATATTATATATGAAATAATTGTTGTAAAATGTTTCCATTAAAATATCTATAGAAATTCAAATAAAGTAGATTTTTAAGTTCCCTTCTAATAAATATCAATTTTATAATTTAAAAAGTCTTCTCTTTATTTTAGAGAATAGCCATAGAATTGTTACTGTAAAAATCACTTCTCTATTTCTCTTCTTACGTATTAAATGGAGTTTCTGAAGCAAAAGATTTCTTTTTCTGTCAATAACTGACTTCCAGTTAAATTCAAAGCTCAAAGTGTCTGGATTGACTGTCAGAGTATAAGATTCCCAGCAACCTTATCTTTTTTTAACTTCCTATCTTTCTGTGGAAAAGCAATACACCACAGTGAGAAGGAAGCCCTCTGGGTCTAATGTTTATGTTCTTTTGAAGGGTATACATTCACTACTTACGTAGCATTATAATATCTTCTATTCCTTGTAACCATTAACCATATTAGACTTAAATATCATTAACTTAAAAATAGATATCTTTAAAATTATGTGCTTCTTATGGAATTGAGCTTTTCTATAGTTCACTATATAGTTGAATACATGATATTTCAGAAAGTAAAATAATATACAATCACATAATACTGATAGAATGATAAAATTACTTTCCAATAAATATTTCCCTCTTTAAACTTCACATTTTTACATGATACCTAAAGTTAGATAAAATGTTAAAGCTTTCTAGTATAATTGATCCATTCAAAATGTTACCTTTTAACTGAAACTATTCAACAAATACCAATTTAAAATAGCTAAAATGTGTGATAGAGAAAGAATAGTTACATATAGGATTTTTAACTTTGAATACATACTTTATAACTACAAGTACCAATTAACATGTAAATCATAGACAACTTTCATATACCTTGAAATTTAACTGAGTGTAAATGAACAAGCAGAGAAAAATACTGGCAGATCCATTAACTTTCACTAAAAAGTCATGACATTGGAGCTTAAATAATAATTTTAAAAAGACCTGTTACTAACTTTGTATTCCTAGACCATTTATTTAAAGATGTGGACTAGACTGGAAGAAATATAGAAAACACAAATTGACATATAAAATGTGTAGGTGGATTTTATCTAGGAGGAATGAATGTCTGTCTAACGGAGTGCTTAAAAAAAACAAAATAATATTTAAATTATTCAGTAAGACAAGATGCATATATTAAAAATTTCACATGAGAATACAGTTAGTAGTTTTAAGAAAAAATAAATTTGTTCAATTTGATTAGAAAATTTGGTGGCAAGTTTTTATAAAGTAAGGATAGAAGGAATATTTCAATTCATAGAGAGTCACAGAGGTTAAAGTTATGCTATATGAGAAATATACTCTTTTTTTATTCTAACTCTAAATTAGGGAGAGGGAATATTAAACATTATTTAAAAGTAAACAGATTAATAAAAATACACCACTTTTTATTGGTGTAACTTAGGAGAAAGAGAGGGAGATCAGGGAGAAAAAAAGACTAAGAGTCATAGATGGTGACTCTGAGGCTAAAAGATGAGAGACCATCAATTCAGTAAATAAAATAATTCAGAAATAGAAACACAATGATACATTCAATATGACCATACAAAAAATAAGAGAGAACATTCTGGTTTTCATTTTTGAATCAAGGAACAATTTCTACAAATAAACATGGCAGGTACCTCCTCTATGGAAACTCTCACAGAAGCAGAAGGAATGCAGGGGTCAGGTTAGACCAAGCATCAGTGCCAGTTAGTTGTGAACAACAGCAGTACATGGAAGCAATGAAATTAAGTGAACATTAATCTAAGAATGTATGTAATGACTAGATTAAGTTATTCACAAAGGATCACACAAGCAGTGAAATTCAGAGATTAGGCAGAATGTCTGCCAGACACCAAGCTGTTATTAGAAGTAGCAGACATATAGTGTGTGATTAAAGAAACTGCAATAGTTGAAATAATTTACTGTGTAAATGTCAGTTACCCGCATTTTCTTCCAGTCTCTCGGTAACTATTTCTATCAGAATAAGGTCTTAGAATTGGGGACCTCTAAAATATGCTGGATCTTAACAGTCAGGCAAAATAAAGATGTAAGAGAGTCTCAGACACTTGACACAAAACAAGTGTAACCTTTCACAAATTGACACTGCTATGTTGTGCACTTTTTCCATTTATACTACTAAAAACTTTTAAGTCTGTGTCAGTTGAAATGACTATCAACTTTCATATGTCTTTTCTCTTGTTTCACAATGCACATAAATCTGGTTTTGTGTGGCATACAGGACAGAACTTTATGACCAATAATTTCAACTATCTCAGAAAAATAAAAGGAAAATGAAATTGGTCAAATGATCAAACCCAGACCTCAAAGTAAATTACATATTTCAAAATCTTGAGGTGCTATCTTATACCATAAATATTTATAATTTAGGGTGAATAAATCACTATAACCTATAAAATATTATTTAGTAATATCAAAACATATCTGAGACTTCAATGATTCAAAATAATACAGAGCACCAAAGTCATTCAGTGGGGAAATGTCAGCCTTTTCAACAAATAATGTTGGTAAAATTGGATATACACATACAAAAGAATGAAGCTGGATGCTTACCTTACCCAATATAGAAAAATTAATTCAGAATGAAGCTAAAACTCTAAGACTCTTGAAGAAAACATAGATGAAAAGCTTCATGACATTGGATTTGGCAGTAACATCTAGGATATGAAATCAATAGCGTAGGCAGCAAAAGAAAATATAGGTAAATTGGACTTTATCAAAATTAAGACATTAGTGCAGAACTTCATGGTGCATGATAGTAACACTGTAATGAGATAATACAAATATTGTCAGTGTTTAAAAACTGGTAGTAATCTAGTTTATTGGTCCATAAAGGGTAAATATAGAAAAAAAATAAAGAAAAGGAAGGATGGAAGAAAGTGTTAAAGGCAAAGGAAAGGAAAGAAATATGAAAGAAAGGCAATAAGGGAAAGTAGGAAGGAAGGAAGGAAAAAAGAAGGAAGAAAGTTGAGTTTGGATGGAGAGAAGGTAGGAAGGAAAATGGATAAATGCAAAATATTCAAAGATTTTTGGTTTGGTTTTGGTTTTGGTTTTTAGTTCAGGTCAAAGTTTTTCTCTGATTACAATAGATTATGTAGGTGTTTGAAGAACTCATTAAAGAAAGAACGCACAAGTGAAAAAGTCAAGTTAGCGAAAAGCCAGATTTTTTGCAGAGCCATAAAATTACAAGCTTTGAATTATCATTTCTTATAAAAATACACTTCAACATATTAAATAATCAGTTATCATTTTGCCTTATTTTCATGTTTGGGTAAATTATTTCTTTGTGAGTAAAAAAAAACATGAAGGGAAGAAAGAAAAAAAGGAGAGGAAAAGAAATAACTGTCTGGAAGCTTTGGAGGAATAGTCAAATTTTCAGTTGCACAATGCACAGCTTGCTAGGGAAGCATAGGGTTTCTGAACACTTTTTCCGTGATTTAATCTTCAATAAAATAGGCAAGCCTAACATTTATCCTGCTTCTGTGAATACATTTTTTCCTTAAATGAATAGAGTTTATTATCATTTTTTTGCTAATATGATTTATATAAGTATGAAGAACATTCTAATATACATAGGTTTTTTCCTTAGTCTGGTAGAGATAATTTAAAGTAGTTGACTTGGATCAGTTGAATCTCTATATTATCAGAAGTTGACACCATAAATTTTAATCAGTATGCATTTATATAACTTTCACTGTTTAACAGCATATGTACTCACCTGTTAATAACTGAAAAATATAATCTTACTGATTGAAAAATAGTAAAATGCTAACTCTAGAATATTAGGGGATTTTGTATAGTGATGAGGTTTATGATAGGATGAATTTAATATACAATTTAAATAACAGGTCTTTCATTTCACTAATTTCATAAATGAGAATATAATTTCAGAGTCAGATGAACCCAAATATTCAGAATTTGGCCAAGAGTTAATTTTTTAGATTTATTCTGAGGGTCAGGTATATGTCTCCAACTCCAAAAGTTTTATTGTCTTCTGGGTAAATACACTACACTTTCAGTTGTATCTTGTCTTCCTTGAGTCACAAACATATTTGGATGTATATTGAGGCAGCCAGATGAATTTAAAGCAAGATTTACATGAACACAAATCTGTTAATTTTTTTCATAGTTATGGCTTCATCTCCAAAAATAGCTGCAAATCTGATTCCAATGAGCTCAGAGTTTGGCGTTAGGAAATAAATGGTTTCTTCACTTGCCAACTGCATAACTTATTTGTTCAATTTGAGTCTGAAATTTCTAGTTCATGTGTCCATAAATCTTGTCGTATGTTTATCAGTTTATTATACAGAATATGATAAAGGATATAGATGAATAGTCAGATGAAGAGTTACATAGACAAGCTCCAGAAGGGTCTTGAGTGCATGAGCTTCTGTTCCCACGGCTCTGGGTGTGCCACCCTCCTGACAAATGGACGCTTTCACCAACTAGGAAGCTCCTGTGAATACTTTTTGTGAGAGAAATGTTGCTTTCTTCTATAGTTTAGGATTTTTTTCTTGTGATTTCTTAATTTAACCTAAATGCTTTGCATATATGTTTGACCCTTGTACGGTACAGGGGTTGAGGGGTTCGACCCTCAACTCAGTTGAAAATCTGCATATAATTTGTAGTCTGCCTTCCTTATCCATGGTTCCACATCCCTGGATTCAACCAACCATTGATCTTGTAGTACTGTAGTATGTACTACTGAAAAAAATCCTTGTGTAAATGGACTCACACAGTTCAAACCCATGTTGTTAAAGTGTCGCCTGAATTATAAATTTAATGCTTAAGCATTATTATGAAATAGTTATTCCTATCTTGCTTTATGGATATGAAAACTGAGGCTCAGAGAATTTAAGATATTGGCAATGATTCAAGACTATAATGCCTTTAATTGATATCACACTGCTCCTTGAACAGAAGTTTGTTCCTGGTAATTCCCATTTAGGCCAAACAAACAAACAAAAAAATATAAGCAGTTACATATGTGGCAATCTGTAACTATATAAGGAAAATGTCTTCCTCTCTTCTTCAGAAACATCTTGAGAAAAATATGTGCATATAGAGGAATATACACTTGAATTGTATTCTAAGTAAAAATTTTGTATGTCATATAGCAATAATGCATTGTATTTATTTAACTAATATAAAGTTTTAAGTTATGTCAGATTTTGAAAATTATATACCCTGCTTGTTCACAAAAGTGTTGTAAGACTTTTCTGCCTTTGGAGGCTGGTTGCTGTATGTTTGTTCTGCCCTAGTGCAGTTATTCTCTATAATTGGTGAATATTTTGTATCAGAATCAAGCTGAAATATCCAGTTTTCCCTTATCTTCCCTCATAAAAAGACTGATCTCACTCCTGTTGATACTGCTGCTAGGTTAGGAAAAAGGCCTGTGAGATCAAAAAGGAGTCTTTTTCCCTACAGTATGGGTCCTTAACATTTCTCAGTTTGTACTTGTGCATCCGGCTTAGCAATTTTAAATACTGTTAATCTTCAAAGTCCTAAGTGTCTACAAATGAACAGTAGCTTATTTCACTACTCAAAGGCAAGTATTTAACCTCTCCGAGTAATAGCAAGCATTTATTGAACACTGTCTTAAAACTGCTCTACGTGCTTTTGTGAAATTGTTTCCCTAAAGTTCATTACTCTAGGAGGCAAAGTAGTCACCACAAGAATGTACCGCATAGACCCCCAACTACAGGGAGAATATTTGACCCAGGGACCTAGCAGCAATACTCTGAAACCCATCTCAGCATTTGTGCTAAATCCACACTTTCACTTAAGCAGCTCGCAGACAGTAAGTAAGCTCATCAGAGCTACTTTTGTAGACTCATTCCTGAGTCTACATACCTCTGACAGTTGTTTTTGGCTTAAAGGCTTTCCAGTGCCTTGCTGAAATTTCCTACATTGCACAGCAGTTTACAGATCTTCCACCAAATCTATCTTCTTTTTAATATTTTTTTTCTCCTTCTTACCAGGTCAGATTTCAATTGTATTTATATGGCTGACCTAATCTTATGAAGTTCTCTCCAATTTCTCTCTAACATCCTTGCATGTTTAAATAATCTTGGAACCTGTTTCTCAGATGATTCAACCAGCACAGGTATATATTACTTTCATGCAATTTTAATACCGTAATAGAAATTAAGGTAAGTAATTTATCCAAGATTGCCTACTGGGGAAGGTACAAATCTGGGACTACACTGAGTTCCCCAAAGAGGAATCACCAGACAATCAACTTATTGCAAGAGTTGTAGGAAAGAGTACTTGTGAGTTGGAACTCAGGATCTCCATATAGATTGAAATATATCCCAACTATGTTATACTTAGTGGAAACTTTGTGTTCTGTAAAATGTTATTCTTCCACAATTTTTAGAACTGATGCAGTGAGTCTTATACTCCCATTTCTTTCTTCATGTTATTTTATTTTACAGTGTCCACATGTGGACAGGAAGACAACATCTTTGTAAAAGTGGGTTTGTAATTTTAATGTACAGAATAAAGTATACAAATATTTGTTTAGATTTATTTAACATAGGTGTGTCTCTAGATATTTATTTATTTAAACATTCTTTTAAGCTGTATTTGAGTTTCTATCCCTAATTATTTAGCTAAAGTATCTTTTTAACAAATGAGAAAACTAAAGGTCATTTTATACATATAATGAGCTTCTGACCTGTAGCTAACTTATATAATATTTAAAACTTCTACAAAGTAATGATATTTCCTTTTTAAATGAAACAATAGCATCTGTTTTGTTTTTTCACCTAATTAAAAGGAAGATGAGCTCCTTTGGGTCTATACCCAATGCATGCTGAGGATGTCTACATGGTTGTAATATAATATATACTTTCCTTATTCAAGATAATCAACTTCAAAAGAAAAAAGTTTATGCTTAATCGAACATGTTTAGAATTCCATAAGAACTACAATTGTCATTGTATGTAACCATTCATTGTATGAAACCATATATGTAGTATTATGTCTTTATTGAAATCTTGTTTAGTACAATTATGTTCGTACCTCATTCTAAACCCCTCACCAAAAGTATTTATAATAAAAGTATTATACAATAAAAACATTTTTATAGATGACTTCTGACCAGTACTCTTCTAAACAACTTGAGAAATACTGCTCTGGATGATCACACACATTTCAAATAAGAATTCATGTTAACTGAAAAGAAATATATAACTTTTAATTATTAATGTTGTCAATAATTCTGAATACTAAGCTATCATATTGACTATTAAATCAATACTATTGGTTTGATATAAATAAAATTGTTCCCAGATTAAAGGTTTGAGGATCTGGAGACTACACTAAATATTTAGCAGATAGGTAAGGATTCTAACAAGGATAATAGGAGTCATCAATCATTGAGCTGGTGAAATTTGATTGAAGCATGAAAATAAATAATAAGGTTTTCCTTTCTTTCATTTCTTACCTTTAATCACTTTTACAAATTTTGTAATTCTCTTAAGTATTAATCCTAGAAAACAAAAACAAGTAAGGAGATAAAACAAATTGTCAGCAGATGATCAGAGATTTCATTTGAACCAAGACTACCAACATTCACACAAAGCTAGGGAATTATTAGGAATCATTATGGAGTGAATAATACATAGTGAACAAACATTTTCCCATTCAGTAACACTGAGTGCAGGTTATACTAGATGGTATTGTTCCTTTGGAAAAAATTATTCTTATATTTATTTACAGCTGATTATCATTTTATTGCTTTGATGAATTTTTGTCTACATTCATGGATGAATGATCTGAGTCACCTGTGGTCCAAGAGAATTTGCATTTCTTCTCCTCAGTGTTTAAAAAATATATACATCTGAATCCATTAGCAAGCTTCAATTTATGGCTTGTAAGATTGTATTACTCTGAACAAATGATGTTGGATAAAAATCTAATGAATTTACATAATGGAATCTATAAATGTAATGGATTAACAGCATTAGTGTATTTGTTGCAGTAATTTACTTTTTCTTTGTAGATGGAAAAGAATGTTTTTAATTTTCCTTTAACAGATATTATTAATCTTGTTGACTTTGTAGCTAAACATGTTGTCAGATCTATTTACCACTAAAGATAAAAATGTCTTACATCTGAGCCTCTAGGGAAAAAAAATGCCACATAAATTTCTCAAAGATTGTTTTGAATATAAACAGATATATGAAAATATCTAAAACATAGCAATGAGAAATTTAAAAAATATTATATTGCACTATTTCTAGGACTTAAGCAAAAAATAATATAGTGTCAAAACAAAATGAAAAACATTTATACATAGTCATACAAGAGCATTATTGGCCTCACATGTTTTAAATATATAAACATAATTTTAAAAATGGCAGTCTTTGTTTTTAATAAGTGAGGTTGAGAATAATTATTTTATGCCCTTATTGCTATCCAGTCATGCAATAGTATGTCTATGTTATAATCATATATATTAGAAACTATATTAATTTAATTTTAATTTTCTGAATTCTGAGAAACACACATTTCTCTATTAAATAGTTACAGGTATCTGAAAATAATTAGGAAACTGAAAAAAATACATATATATATATATATATATATATATATATATATATATATATATATATATATATATATATATATATATATATGACTGAGTTCTAAATGGCTGATTAAAAACAAATGTTACCTCTCTGAGAATCAAGATTTAAATTATGAAATAAATGTTATTTAAAATAATTAAATAAATAAAATGCAGCAGTTTAGGAATGCATATACAAATAGTGAGGACATTTGAATGACATAAAAAGAAGAATGATTTTTACAATACAATACAATAGAGCTGAGAAAAACAAAACCACATACAGATGAAAATGAGGATCACCAAAAATATCAGCTCCTTCTCATGGTGACCTAAAATATGGAGGCATTGGAAGTTAGGATTGGTAGACTGCACAGATAATTAATTAGAGGACAGTAGAACAGCTTTAATAAAGCTAAAATATATTTTAGCTTTAATACATATACAACTCCTTCAAGTAGATTTATGACAAAGTGATCTTATGAGTAGAGAATGTAATAATGCCCCAGGTAACTTAAAGAGTTAAAGAGAAGGAACTTCTATTCCTAATCCTATACGCAAAAATAAACAAATAGATACACAATCTGTATTTGTTTATTTTGCTGCAAAATCAATCACCACAATTTTACTGACTTAAAATAACATCCATTTATTTTTTCACATTTCTGTAGGTCAGAAGTCTAGGTGGCTCTGCTCAACTCAGGCTCTTCCAGGGCAAAATCAGGGTGTTGGTCAGCCTGGGCTCTTTTCTGGAGGTTCTGGAGCACAATCCACATGCACTTTTAATCATTTTATGTCAGAGTTCATTCCCATAATTGTAGGATATAGGTCTTTTATTGTTTTCTGACTGCAGTTGAGTCCCTATTTCCTTTCTTGCTGTCAGTCATCAACTCTTAGAGGCTGTCCGCATCCTAGATGCATGGCTCCCTCATAATTTTTGTCCCTTAGATAATCTCTTCTGCCTTAATTCTCTTGCTCCCTTTTCTGTCTCTGTTATTAAGGGCTCATGTGATTTTAGGGAGTCCACCAGGATAATCTTCTTATTTTAAGGTTACTGATTAGTAATATTCATTACATCAGTGAAACTCCTTTACCATGTAAGCACGTGTATTAACTGTCTCACATATTCTTGTATAGCATCTTCTTGGGGGCCATCCCTATCAAATCCCTATCAAAATACCAATGATATTTTCTTTTCAAGAAATAGGAAAAGCAATCCTGAAATTCATATGAACCACAGAGGACACCAAATAGCCAAAACAATCTTGAGAAGGAAGAACAAAACTGGAGTCATCATACTTCCTGATTTCAAAACATATTACAAAGCTAAAGTAATGAAAACAGTATAGTAGTGACAAAAAACAAAGAAACAAACAAAAAAAACAGACATATAGACTGAAAGAACAGAATAGGAAGCCCAGAAATAAATCCACATATAAATGGTGGAACGATCTTCTACAAGGGTACAAATACTACACCATGGGGAAAGTATAGTCTCTTCAACAAATGATGTTGGAAAAACTGGGTATCCACAGGGAAGGCATAAAATTGGACCCTTATACCATACACAAAAATAAACTAAAAAAAACTAAAGATTCAAATGTAACACATGAAACTCTAAAACTCCTAGAAGAAAACATTCAAAGGATTCATAACATTAATCTTACCAAAGATTTCATGGATATGACAAAAAAAAACACAGTCAAGAAAAGCAAAAATAGACAAGTGGCTACTGCACAGTAAAGGAAATAATCAACAAAGTGAAAACTAACCTATGCAAATGAAAATATTTGCAAAACACTCTGCTTCAAAGTAAACTTCTTCATCACAGAGGTCCTGCTGATGGGGAAATCAAACTGGCAGTTATTTGAAGCTTTGCCACACTACCATTTTAACAGGGCTGAGAGATAGAAACATAGAACAATGTGTTAACCTTGTGATAGAGGCAATTAGTGATGTTCTATCATGGACTAAAACTTACTGTTCCTACATAGGAACATAATTTTAATGCAGAGAAGAAAGATTTCATACAGATTCTTAAAAGGAAACATTCAAAATTGTAGATATTATGAAATAGCCCTTCTGGTCTCCATCTTGACAAACTCTCATTGTGAGCATGTTATGACAGCTTGAGGGAGCGTAGGCTATTTTATGCAAACATCACAAGTACTGAAAAATGCCCTGAGGCAAGATGTGCTATAATTTTTTTCAATTTTAATGTTTTATTGAAGTGTAAATATACATATAGAAAAGTATATACAAGTATCTAGCTGATGAATTTTCACAAACTGAATACACCTGTATAAGCACCCAGATCAAGATACAGAACTTCACCAGCACTCCAGAAGCCCTCTTATTTCCCAAGACCCCAACAAGGAAAACCATATCCCTGACATATTCCAAGTCTTGGATTTGTGAGTTTATTGTTTTGATCAAATTTAGACTATTTTTATCATTATTTCCTCAAATATTTTTTCTGTCTCCCCCTCTGTCTTCTCCTTTTAGAACTCCAATTACACATGTATATTAGGACATTTGAAGAAATCCCACTGTTAACTGATTCTCTGTTCATTATTTTCCATTCTCCTTTCTGTTATTAATTTTGAATTGGTTTCTATTGCTACATCTTCACAGTAATCCATCTTTTCTTCTGCAGTGTCTAATCTTCTGTTAATCTCAAACAGTATATTTTTTATCTCAATTATTATAATTTTTATCTTCAGCAATTTGATTTGTTTTTATATATTTCATACCTATGCTGAACATGTTCAATCCTTTGTTTAGCTTTTTGAACATATGGAATAAGTTTATAACAATTTTAACATCTGTTTTAGTCTTGGTCTGTTTCAATTTATTTCCTTTTTCCTCACATGGGTTTTATTTTCCTGCTGTTTTTGCATGTCTGATTACACTGCAGTTGTGAATTTGGCACCTTGTTAGTTGAAGGATATTTTTGTACTCCTCTAATTGCTGTTGCACCTTGTTCTGAAAGGTAGTTAAGTTACTTGGAAATTGGTTCTTTTGAGATTTGCTTTTAAAGTTTGCCCAGTGGGACTAGAACAGGCAGTTGTCTAGGGCTAATTATTCACTTCTACTGAGGCAGGATCATTCTGAGTACTCTACCTTCAGGCCATGAGTCATGACATTTTCTAAATCCTCTGTAATTCTTATGGGTGGTCCTTTCCGCAGACCAGGGTAGTTGCCTCACATGCCTGCATTGATCTATATACTGTTAAATACTTGAGGGGACCCGCTATAGATCTTGACTTTTCTCTCACTGCATCTCTCTCCTCTGGCACTCTGCCTTGCAAGCTCAAGTATCTTTGTCTCCCTGTTTACTCTGTGACATTGCCTTACTTAAGGAATCTGTTGTGATCTGGAAGCACCCACTGGGCAATAGGCTGGGGTAATTTCAGGGCTCACCTTGTTTTCCATCTCTAAGAGATTACTGCCCTCCGTTGCCTGATTGCCAATGTCGTGAAAATGTTGTTTTTATATATTTTCATCCTGTTTTATTTTATTTTTATTATTTTTAAAATTAAACTAGATTATCCTGGAAGCCTACTACCATGGGCTACATATTTTAACCTCTAATGGAAATGCTTTTACTGAAAATGTATTTGATTGTTATTTCATTGCCCTGTGTTAATACAGAAAACTCTTAAAGGTGAATTGTTTTTCAATAGAATAATGTTGTCAATGTCATTGTTATCACAATTTTTAGTCTTTTTATGATGATCCATATAAAAATATCACAAAATCTCTTTAAAAATCTCAGTATAATGAATAGTTAGATTACTTTCTATAACTGGACTGGTATTGATATAAACAGTATTTGTGACTTTTTTTCCTTACATAAAAGTACAGACCTAAATGCGTAATTTGACAGATCCAAATGTATAATTTGTGAATGAACTCCTCATTTTATTCTGTTTTTCTGATGACTACTTTTCCCTTGTCAAAATCCTCTCAGTGACTTTTGCTCAAACTAAATACACAAACTAAAACAGAGCAATGCATACACAGATTGGTAGTTGTTTGACCTTCCCTGAATTTTCTAAACTGAATTTCTTGCTTGCCTAGTTCAACGTACCCCTCCTGATACTTTTAGACATATTCAGCTCTACATAATTAATTTCTTGTATGCCCACCAGTGGAATCTGCCAGAACTCTTTTACTCTAATCAATTCTTGGATTTGGTTTCTTTTCCCCAGCCATATCCTGCTGCTCCTCATCCCTTTGTATGACAGTGGCAGTACCCTGAAGGGTTGTGCCAGATGATACACTGATGAGAAAATAAAGTCATTCAATTATCAAGTGTTTATGGAAGATCAAATTTGTGCCAGCAACTGTGCTATGTTATGGAGATATGACACTGAACCGGACAGATATCAATCAGTTTTCACAAAAATCTAACAACAAAATGTACCCCTTGAATTTCCTCCTTAAGTGTTTAGCTATGGGCAATGCAGTAGTTTGTTCTGACACAGGAAAAAGTAGGACATGGTCTTTAATTTAATGGTTTACTTTCTAAGTATTTAGAAGGAAGCAATCACAGGAGTTATTTATAAGAAAATAGATCGATGTTTCACACACGATGATTATAAAATATTATTTTATCAGTGTAAACTTGAGGAACAAGGCTCCTATTCAAAGGGAGAGTATTGATGGTTATTCAGGTTAAATCTAAATATTAGTGTCACGGCTACAATAGAGTCACTAATTGTCATATTATAATTTATAGAAATACTGGGTATATTAAATGGAAATTGAAATAGATAGGTTGTAGGGTGGAGGAAGGAAGAAAGAGGTAGAAATTTAGACATGCTATTATCAAGTTCTGAGTTGTCTAAGAGTTGCCTAGGTCAGAAAATAATTTTTAAACTTTAGAATCCTGATAATTTATTACAGTCCTACAAATAAGACTAATAACAATATTACCTTTTTTTTTTTTTAGTTAAAGATGCTCCAGTTATCTTTGTGGTTGTGAGACTGAGTAGTGAACAAGAATGAATCATCTCTACCCTCATACATCATGCATTATAGTAGCAGTAGAGCTATGTCTCTCTCTCTCTCTCTCTCTCTCTCTCTGTCTCTCTGACACACATAAACACACACACACAAACATACCAACAGATAACAGTTTATTTTGAATGAATATGTAGAATGGACAAAAACAATTTTCTCATTTTCTTTTGAATTTGTGAACATTTTGTTTAAATTTTTAAGGACTTGAAAGGAAAGAATTTTTAAGAAAATTGACTGTTTGACACTAAGGTTGATGATAGTCTTTGAAAAAATTATTTTATTCATGTATTAACTTAATATATATTGGTTTGCGTCAAGACATGCTTTCATTTCCTAGTTTATATTTTGTTCTAAACATTTATCACATGATATTAAATAATAAACTTTTATTTCTCTAAGGTTATTTTATGTTTATCCTGCCATGGTAATTCAGGATTGAATGTTTTCTACGGAGTTCCCAACTACCATCACAGAATACCTTAAACAAGATAGAGAAATACAACATTGAACTATGGCTATCTGACAGACATAACAGCATAGACTTATTCAAATAAGATGGTTCTTCTATAATGTTTTCTTAGTGCTTTTGTGTTTTTAAGGAAATGGGTACTCAGCATTGAGAAGGAAATGCCTTCCAAAAATATATATTTCATTGAATTCCTTGAAATAAGCACATGTTTTGAACCACTAAAGGTCTGCATGAGAAAGTAATTGTTCTTCATGTTTAAACAATTTCATGCTGTCTTTTGTAGCACTCAAAATATATTTCAGAAGTTTGATTTTCTGGGGGGAAAATAGGGCTGGCAACAGAAAATGTGGTGTCAACTAATAGGAATAAAGTGACAAAAATAGTGTTGGATGGCACTGGAGGTTGGGATCAGATTGGAATGGAAAGGGAAAAATATGATAGAAAAAATACTTAATGAAAAGTCTTTAAATAGTCTAACAAAAAGGAAAATGTTGATTGCATTATTTTTTCTTTGCTTTTTTTGTTTTGTTTTGTTTTCCTGTTCTTAATTTAGAGAACAAGAAATATGGAGATATTAGGAATTAATACCTTTGTTAAAATCAATGATTTCCATGCCTAAATTTTCCTACATTATTCCTTTATCTAATTTTCCAAAATCTCCATAGAAAGAAGAATCAAATGATGCAAGTAATGGAAATAAATTAGATTTCTGTGTTAATAATAATAAAAACAGATATCTTTATGAGGCATTGATTTCACTCCCTCTGGGTATATATGCATAAGAGAGATTGCTGGATCGTGTGATAGTTCAATTTTTAGATTTTTGAGGACTCTGCATACTGTTTTCCATAATGGCTGTACCAGTTTATATTCCCACCAACAGGGGTTCCATTTTCTCCACATCCTGGCCAACACTTGTCATCTTTTATTTATTTATTTTTGATAATATCCATTATGGCAGGTATGGAGTGATATCTCACTGTGGTTTTGATTTGTATTTCTCTGCAGTGACATTGAGCATCTTTCTTGTACCTGTTGGCCATTTGTCTGTATCTATGTGAAAGGGTATGTTAGTTAACTTGACTAATAATTTCACTATGTATATGTATAATAATTCATTATGTTTTACACTTTAAATAAAATTTTATTTTTAAAATTAAATTAAACTAAAAAATAATTTAAATAAAATAACGAAAACACTAGTGATATGGTGCATCATTGTGGTTACTATTTATTGAGGAGTTACTATATGCCAAGCAATCTACTGTGGCTTTTATCTACATTATTATTTCATTTATTTTTCAAAATAACTGCATGAAGTAAGCCTTAATGTTATATCATGTATCAGAGAATAAGAGGTAAGGACATTTAAAAAACTTGATGTAGATTCAGGAAAATTCAAGACAATAGCATAGTTTTTTTGCCAGTGGTTATTAGATGGGATAAAATGACTGAACCCTTTTTCTGTTGTTTTTAAGTAAGGTATTCCATGATCTGTGTTCTTGTGTTAAAGATCCTCTGATTAGATATCATGCTTATTTTTCTTTTCCTGGAAAATAAATTAGAAATATTCCCTGAACTATATTATTATTGATTTTATTAGGTATTACATCAGGCCTCAAATTTCTTGCAGGGATAACAAATGGATTAATAATAGATGGATTGAGTCATAAATAGGTTTTTCTCACAATGTGAGCAGGGAATCCAACCAACACTGGCTGTGACATACATCTCTTCCCTGAGTGCAAAACAAGAGCTGATGCTCTGGACTTTTATAAAAATGTGGAGATCTCCTTTTCAGTCAGCAAGGGTAGTGGTGTGAAATGTTACTTGGCCTGTCATCTAGTAAGTCATTTAGAGACAAGTAGGGCTTTATATGAATATTGGCTGGTCTCTGCCTCTTAGGTTCCTGCAGACACTAAACACATTGCCTAATGTCACATAGATAACAATTTACTTTAAGAAATGATTCAAATCACTGTCTCTACCTAAGTGACAAAGAAAAATAAAGCTTCCTAATATGGAATTAATTAGATAGTAGATATCTGATAACAGGAGAGGAAGTGGCAAAGTAGGGAAGGCAATTTTATTTCTTCAGTTTTATTTAAAACTGTAATCTTCAATTTAATGTACTTATAAATCACACTATATAACAAATGGTAGAATTTTTATAATAGATTTTTTAGAACAAACTTTTACAGAATTTGAATTATGATTTCATCTGGC
Organism: Grampus griseus; assembly: GCF_964374135.1. Lineage (NCBI taxonomy): Eukaryota > Metazoa > Chordata > Mammalia > Artiodactyla > Delphinidae > Grampus > Grampus griseus. The sequence continues at coordinate 21,256,561 of NC_139019.1, forward strand.
TTCTTGGATATTTCCATCAGGAAAAAAAAGTTGATATGCCCAGCTACAATTCATAAAAATGCACTATTGCTTTCTGGCAGTAGAGATTGAAATGACAAAACCAATATCCAGACAGGTAATAGTAATAACCAGACTCTGGATTAAAAATCCCTGATATGATTTATTTTCCAAAAGCATTGGCATAGTGCATTCTTGATTTCAGAGTAGTAATAGCACCAGTGATGTCCCTGAAATGGGTAAGAAGAACAAGAGGAAAGAAATTAAATGTTTGCAAACCATGGAATGGAAGATGGGCAGAGAAAAGACTACAACAACAAGCTTACTCAAAGATTTGGTAGGAAACTTTGTTCAGTAATGCAAAAGCAAGGAAGGGAGAGCTGGGAAAAGATCTAAAATGCATAAGTTTATGTCTTTAAATGTCTTTAGTTTAGGATTTTAATCCTTATTGGACAAAGAAAGTCACTTCTTGGTAAGTATTATCTCCTAAACCATCATTTACCAAGTTTAGTGTAAAGGACTTGAAGATCTTGGTAAAATATAGAATCCTGGATCTTACCCTGAGAGATTCTGAATGAGTGGGGCTTGAATAGGTTGCAATAATTTTCATTTCTAGCCAACTCATAACTGATGTTTATACTATCTATTAATAGGTACAGTAGGCAAAATGATCCCTCAAAAATGCCCATGTACTAATCCCTGGGATCTGTGAAAATGTTTTGTTACATGGCAAAAGGACATTTAGGTTACAAGTGGAATTAAATTTGCTCACCATCTGGCTATAAATCAAGGAGATTATCTGGATTTATCCATATTGACACAATGTGACTAAAAGTTCCTTAAATGGGGAAGAGGGAGGTAGAAGAGTCAGAATAAGAAAGAGATGGCATCATGAGAAAAACAAGACCGGCCATTGCTGACTTTAAAGATGGAAGGGTTAATGAGCAAAGGAATGTGGGCAGTGTCTAGAAGCTGGAAAAGGCAAGGAAATGAATTCTTCTCTAGAACCTCCAGAAAGGAATGCATCTCTGCAGATACTTTGATTTTAGCCCAGTAAGACCCATATCTGACTTCTGACCTCCAGAAGTTTATCATAATTTTTTATATCAGCAAGGGGAAACTAATAGATCATGCTTTGAACAGCAAGGTTCTAAACATTGCAAATTTTCTGTGCATGTACTTATGAATTGGAACATTGGAGAGAATTCAAGAATGTTGGTGACACTAATTTATCAGTAGTCTTTCCTGGAAACTATTTAATATATTCAATATTATAATTTGCTAATTAAAAGAGTGATACTGAACATATAAACCACAATGATCAATTATGCTATTCCAAGTGTATCTGTTCAACCACAGAAAACTGTTGAAAATGAGTTAAAAACAAAAACAAAAGAAAGAGAAAACAAAACCACCTTTTATATCTTCCTCCTAGAGAAATATTAAAAGACATTTTAATATTGGAAGGCTTCCAATCTATTATACATCATTTGAACAAACTCTCTGTTTTTATCACATTATATCCCATGTTAAAATGTAAGATGATTAAATTAAAAAGAACTTTTTTGACCTGGGATTAGTGCCATAGATCCACACAGTGCCTTTCACAGCTAGGGAATTTACAATATGCTAGTTAATGACAAATAATAAAAAGTCTATATTTTTGGACATTCTGTCAGTATTTAATGAATTTTCATCATTTTAGGAAAAGGAAATGTGTTATATGTTCAAGATTTCCCACCAATTGCATCTTGTTACCTTGTCGATTCTCCCTGACATTGTCAGTGAAATGTACACATTGTGCAAAGAATTTGATGGAGGTAAATCTCACAGATATGTGCTTACAGCTATGTGCAGAATTTAAGCAATCAGAGCTACAAACCTTAAACTCTGATATGCCCAGTGTTATAGTTGTAATTTGATATCATATACTTAAAAATTAAAAAAGAAAAGCAGAAATGTGTAGGATGGCACTTGGAGAGTGCTGGCTAGAGGTGACTGACATGATCTCTTCTTTTTTTTTTTCCATTCTGAACATGCCTTGTTTCAGATGAGTGTATAGCTAGTGAGTATAATCAGAGTCATGAAGTTTTGGTCACTCTATGAGTATGTAAATCCTGAGAATAAACTTCATTATAGCATATATCCAAATAATAAATTTCTTCTAGGAAAGAGGCATCATCATCCTCCTGACTTTTTATAGTATATTTTCATAATTTGTCCACTTGTATTCCATGCTTATCTTCATTAATGTGTGAATGTGTATAATAGATATAAGCAAAAGATAAAATAGGTTCCAGAAAAAGTAGGAAAAATTGGTTTTGTGTACACTGTCTTATCACTTTTTCTTTTATTATCTCATTGGTTATCCTTAGGAGACTCCTCCTTTAAGGAAATGTGTGCTGTTATTTTCTTCCCTGAGTTACCAAACTTCCTTCTTTCAACTTCCATTTGCTCTTTTCCCACAATCGTAGAAAAGTCTAATACTCTTATCCACTATATTAATATGTACTGACATTCTGTAGAATAATGATGCTTTCATTTTTTTGTCTGTTTTTAATGAAAGGGGGTGTAAAAGTTCCTAACTAATTCTGGAACCAGAGGTATTATTTATATCACCCAAGCTTTAGATACTTCAGATCACCTTAAAAAATCCATATCTTCTGTCTTCCTGAGCATGTTCCTTAAAAGAAAATAAAAGACTTTAGAATCCATAGTAGGTTCTCCTACTTTTCTAGTAGTATCAATCATTCAGGCAAAATATTAGAGTATTTTAGATGACATTATTGGAGAATAATTTCTTTAGATTCATGTCATTGAAGAACTGTTAGGCATATAAATGTCAGTGAGAATAATGAAAGTAATTTGCAGTGGGGGATTATTGTATGCATCTTTCTCAGATCCACTGTCATCCTGGTCTTGGAAAGTTAGAAAAATATTAAGACTCTAAGAATCATAGAAAGGCAGATTTGGTTTGGAATGAAGGGGCAAAAAAAAAAGAGAACATTATCCAATAATCATTTATTACTTATTGACTCAGATGCTATTCATTGTTGATTAACTTAGTGAACACGTGTACCTAATGCCTATGATATGCAAAGCACTCAGGCACTCTTCTGTGAGACTGAGATGGGAGAGTCAAAAATAAAGGAAATTTCTTCACTCAGACATTTTGTTTTCACATAACAGAGATAGGTATTAAAACATATTGACTAAAATGTATAGGATGTGAATGGTGATTAATGGAGAAAAAAATAAACCAGAAGAAAAGGGTATAGGAAGTGGAAATGCTTCTTTTGGATAGAGTGTTGTCAAGCAAGGCCTCTCCAAAAGAGGTAATATTTGAATAAATACATAAATTAAGTGAGGGAGTGAGCCATGCAAGTAACTGGGGACATAGAATTTCATTAAAGGGAAAATCAAATAATAATAACTTCAGTTGGGTTAATTTTTGCAATTTCCTAGTAAATACCAGAAGACTGATATGGTAGGATGATGGAGCAAGTAAGAGTCAGAGAGGTAGGAGACAGACTCCAGATAATGAAAGGCCAGTCCATGTAAAGTCTTATCAACCGTTGTAAAGACTCAGAGTGACATGGAAATTTAGTAAAGGACTTTGAACAGGGAAATGACAGTTTATATGTAGACAAGCCTCTCTGGCTGCCTCTAGAGAATAAATTAAAGGGGGAAACAAGGAGTTACTTTAAGATACTATTGAATAATCTAATAGGAATGTTATGGTAGCTTGGGCAATATTCTACTATTGAAGTTGATAATACGTGGTTGGATTCTGGAAATAGAACCAAAGATTTTCTGGTACATTAAGTACAGGTTACAAGAAAGAAAAAGAAAAGTCAAAAATGATAAATTATTTTGGCTGAGCCACTAAAAGAATATGCTTGTTATCAATTAAGATGGAGGTAATGACAAGGGGGACAGAAATGGAAGATGTAGAGCTCCATGTTGGACTTGCCATGTTTCAGCTGCTGGTTTGACATGGGATTGAAGACCTTGAGTAAGCATTTGAATATATGAGACTGAAGTTCAGGGGAAAGATTCAGGCTGAAAATATAAAATTTGAGTCAGCTTATTGATATTCTTGTAAGAGTGAGCCCTCCAGCTCTCCTAATTAACAAGTCAGGAAGATAGGAAGAATTAGCAAAAGAAACTAAGAGGAGAAGCGAGACTGAAGGTAAGCTAGAAGAATGTTGCATCCTAGAAGTCAAGCAGGTAAAGTATTTCAGGTAAGATGAAAACTGAGAAATGGATTGTGTATTTCACAATTTATACATTATTTGTGACTCTGGAAAGAGCAATTTCAGTGGAGAGGAGATGAAACCTCACTAGATGCAATTCAAGGAAAAAATATAAGAAAATCATTGGAACAAGCTACAAAGACATTATTTTCATAGATTATTTTTTCTCAAGGGAAGAAGGCAAACAGATTCATAGTTGGAGTTAAAGTTGCATCAATTTTTTTTTAGGAAATGAAAAGAAAGATATAATCTCATGCTTGTATGCAATGAGAATAAAAAGGAGGGAAGAAACAATATGGAAGATAATGTACATAGAGTATTTGCATGGATATTTTTGAGTACATAACAAAGGGTGTGATCTAGGTCACAGGTGAAAGAGTTGGGCTTCATTTGAAGCAGGGGGCGATTCTTTCATAGTATCTGTAGTGAAAGAAGAGTAAATGCATAGATAGATGCACGAAGTGGTGTAGATAGTTGGTTGGAAGCTTGTAGATTTTTAAATTATTATTACAATTTTATCAGGTGAGAGTGAGGGAGGTGGAGTAGGTATCAAAAATTTTGTTTGAAGATTTATGTATAAAACCTCATTTTATATATATTTTGGTTACAGAACCAACTACCAATTTAATGTTTGCTTTCCTTCTAATATATTTCTGCTTAACTGTTGCCCAACATCTAGGGATGGGTTCAGAAGGAAATGGTTATAATAGAAAGAAAATAAATTTGCAAATAGAGTAGACTGACCTTCATTAATATCCAGTATTTTCTACTTATTTACTTTAAGATTTTTTGTATAATTACTTAGACATTTTTGAGCTTTGGTATTTTCATATGTAAAATGAAGATAACTGTATTCAAATATATGTCTCATATTTTTTTGTAAAGATTGAAAGTGTCAGAAAAAATATACTGAACTTGAAAATTGGCAAAAGAGATTACTGAGTGTTCTTTCAGTGTAGTATAGGGCTTTCATCTTTAATTGGCTTTCTATAGATGAGACTTTTAGGTTTTTCACCTTTTACTTCAAGAAAAGAAAACTTTAAAAGTCACACTTATTGCTCTTAAGATATTAATCAGTTTTGTTTCTAACCCCACAATCTTAGCTCAACATTCCTTTATTAAACTACTGATAAAGGTCTAGTTCCTCAAATGCTCATTGAACTGATTTTAAATTATTTCTAGTTCCCTTATTAATTAATCAGGTAAAAAAATTGATACTTCTTTATTTTATATTTGCACGAGTGTCATGTTTAAATACATAAAATGTATACTTTAACAAATATAATATTATAATCCCTAGCAGAGTGTCTGCATATGTTACTTTAACTCCCTTGCAGCCCACTCTCATATCTATCCCAATCATATTTTTTTGTTCCTTTCACTGGAACAAAAAATTCCAATTTTTCAAATTTATTATAAACATATAGTAGAGTATTTCTTCCTACTATTATATCTTCTTACTGTCTTAATATTTGGATATATTTAGTTTGTACTTTAAATATGTTGGTAATTTCTCTTGGCTGAATATTACACATCTTTAAAATGCCCCTACAATGTGAACTGCGGTTTGGTAGAAATGTTACTAGATTTGGTGAATGATAGAATTGTGTCATAATTCTGGCTAGATTATTTAGATGGCTTGAATATCAATGTCTTTATCCATAAAATAATGAAAATAAACCCCCTAGATTTTTTTTTCCAAATTAAGGTACAGTTTTCTGCCTCTTAATAAGTGCACTGACATGTTATTTGAATTTTACTCTTAATGTTCTAAAAATGTCATAATAACCCTAGCATTTATATATGCTACTAAAATTGGGTACCCATACTGGAATTAAGCATCCTAGTGAAAAACTCCTAGACTTTTATTTGAGCCTGAAGAAAACCCAAACTCACCAGCTTTACAATGTCAACAGCTCAACAACTGGCATATCTATCTATCTTATTTCATCTCAACTTCTCCTTCTTCTATTTAATCTTTCCAATTCAGTGCTTTCATCAGCTTCCATTTCAGAAACCTGAGTCAGTCTACAGTTCTGCCTCTCTTAATGAATAATATCTTATGGTGCAAGGCTTGAAATTTTAAGATCCAATATTATGTGCTGCCTTGAAAATTTGGTAAAATTTGGAGGTCCTTAAAGGGTCTAACCACAAGATTCCTCCCTTCTCTTCTCTTCTGATTAAGGTCCCCTAGCTAAACAGCCCTCCTAAGTCAGGCCCACAGACTACTCATTTCTTGGTATCAGACATTAGTTCCCTGTCAGCTAGCCGAATTGTTCAAATAAGTCCATCAATCCCCCTCCTCATTCCAACAAAGCCTGCTTCCTGCAAGACCTGCTTGTTCACCCTGTTCTCAGTGCAGTCCCCATGTGGCCCTGTGTGTGTAGTGTCCTTCTCCCCCTGGCTGTGAGCATATGTGACTAATAACCAGCTGTTGATCTCATCTGTCTGATGTTGGGTGTTGTATGGACCGCCATCCCCATAACCCAGGGCAAAAATCTTCTCCTTACCAATGAGATGAAAAAGAGAAAAAACACATCTGTTCAAAATCAAGTTTTTCTTCATCTTCCTCCTTTTCTCCTTTATTCATCCATCCATCTCTTGAGTTCATTTATACATGCAATAAATACTTATTAGTTAGATGCATGACTATATGCACCTTAAAAAGTATATATTAGTAACTCATCAATGCTGGACATTATGATGTGGCAATTTCCTGAAATTGCCTTCTGAAATATTTCCTAAATGTATTTTTTCTAATTTTCTTGCAACTCTATGTTAATGTGGTCCCTATATGTTTTTAAAATGCATTTTTCCCAAATATATGGACAAGACTAGAGGGAAAATGCTTAATACTCATGAAATTATTATCTATCTTAATCACATAACATGCATTAGCTCAATTTGTTTTATTGAAATGCTACTTATTGCCATGAATTGTTATAACTCTTGAAGAAAGTGCAGCAAAAATCAAAGTAAAACAACACACAACATAACAAAAAAACCAAAAAACCAAATAAAACTAACAAAGAAAATGACCATTTTGTGACACATTGTACTGAGGATAAAGAGATGGAAGGTAAAGAGCAAACAAAAGAAAGATATAATCCATCATTTCCTTCTTTGAAGGAAGATAAACTAGGATGAGAAGATACATAGTAAAATGAAGACAAAATTTGATTTAGGGAGGTTGATAAGTCTTTTAAGTTATATTTGGGCTGAACATTTTTAAGTTGTAAGAGAATGACTGTAGAAAATATACAAGGAAAGAGTTGAGCCAGCACTTTAAAAAACTGCATTCTTGGCATGACCACAGAACAAGCCAGAAGTCAGTATGTCTGGTCATCCAGCAGCCAGAGTTAACAAATAATGAGGTCAGAGAAAGAGCCAGGGGCAAAAACACATTTGATGCTGAGAACAGACTTAAGGTCTTTGGTCCTAAGAAGGGGATAAATCCATTACAGGGTTTCAGCAAGGAATTGGAGAATTTTTTTCTCCACATTTTCATTTAATAAGGAACTCTTTGCTTACTCATAGAGAATAGGCTGTAGGAGCAAAGACAAAAAAGTAGGGGGACAAATTAGGTGGCTACTGTAATGGTCCAGGTGAAACATGATGGCAACTTGAAATGTGGTGATAATTATTGAATTATTCTGACACAAATGAGGCCTGAATCTAACAAAAATGATTCAATTTCATAAATGCATTTAAGATTTTCCTCTTTTTGAAAGCATTGGGAGAATTGCTCTATTATTCAGCTACATGTGATACACAAACACACATACACACAAGCATATATATTTAAAATATTTAACACCATTTAGCAATAAACAAGGAATATGTTACTGAACAATTAAATACTTTTACTCAGAGAAGTTTAAGATTTTATACTAAGCATGAGTTTAAAATATTATAATTCAAATACTCGTGTTTGTTTCAACTACTTTGGAATTTTAAGAGGCTTGTTAGCATAAATACTTATGATCCCTGAAGGCCTTCCCTATTAACTGCCATTAAAATATTCATTGTATTTATTTTCAAATTTAGAAAACAAACTACTACAGTGAAAGCTCTGTTCATAGATACACAATAATGATACAAACAATTAATGACCGTGAGATGAGCTCAAGAGTCAGAAAATTGTCTAGATCATCTCTCTATTATCCTTTAATAAGATATGAGTAAAATCATTGACCAACCTCCCTTGACCAATATACATGAAAAAAGAATGGATGTTATCCCAAGACTTGAATTGCAAGTAATCTACAATCTATTTCCTGAACAATGAAACACATTTTAGACTTGTACATCTTCTTTTGGGATTATATACATGATATATTCATAAGAAATATTATAAGTACTTTAGCTAATAATATGATTTTTAAATAAAAATGATATTTTAATAATACTTATAATTTTAGCATTATGATAAGCAGCTGTTTATTCATGGGACCATTCTGAAAATACATACACACTCTGCTTTATAAGAATTAGCCTAGTCATGTTAACAAGCATGCCCTATAAATGTACATTCAATATCACAATGCAGTATCTTGGGGCACCTTGGGTTTGGAACTGAAATACTTGCCCTTGGATGAATATAAATTTCTAGTGTTTATTTCATAGTACAAAATTTTATGTTGCACTGTGTAATTAAAAGTCATATTTAAAGTACACACTAAGTAAGTTTATTACCAGTCACAAACTCACATATGAATTTTGGGAATTAGCAGAGTATAAATAACAGGCACACAAGGCACTGCAGAACATCTTAAATGCCAATTTTTATCAAAGATTACAAATTGTTTATTTAGTCCTTTTCATCTCTGACTCGGGCATCTCCAAAATAAAAAAAAAATAAGATAAAGAATGTTGAGAGAAAAGTAATAATAATAAAAAAAAAGAGTCTGGAAAATTCTAAGGGAAGAAACTGAAATGACATAATTAGTTATATTTGTGACTTTTTTTTAAATCATTTAAAATTATTACATAAATATGCTACAGTAATGTTACTGTCTTATAAACAAAATTCTGAATTAGTATTTCTTAAGCTGTGCTATCCAAAACAAAGGATGAAATTTAACTAAAATTTTAATATTGAAGCATTCCAACATTTATCATTGACTATACACCATTTTCTTAGTGCATGTTAATTTTGTATCCTTTATATTTGAATGCCACATGATAGAAAATAAAAATAAGACAAAAAGGAGACCTTCAAGATGGTGGAGAAGGAAAATGTGGAGATTACCTTCCTCCTCACAAATACATCAAAAATACATGTACATGTGTAACAACTCCTACAGAACACCTACTGAACACTGGCAGAAGACCTCAGACTTCTCAAAAGGCAAGAAACTCCCCACATACCTGGCCATGTGGCTGACAGGGTCTTGGTGGTCCAGCCAGGTGTCAGGCCTGAGCCTCTGAATGTGGGAGAGCTGAGTTCAGGACATTGGATGACCAGAGACCTCCCAGCCCCACGTAATATCAATCAGCGAGAGCTATCCCAGAGATCTCCATCTCAAAGCTAAGACCCAGCTCCACTCAATGACCAGCAAGCTGCAGTGCTGCACACCCCATGACATACAACTAGCAAGACAGGAATACAACCCCACCCATTAGCAGAGAGGCTGCCTAAAATAATAATAAGGTCACAGAAACCCCCCAAAAACACCACCAGACATGGTCCTGCCCACCAGAAAGTGCATCCACAAGAACACATGCACAAGTCCCCTCCACCAGGAAGGCTACACAACCCACTGAACCAACTTTAGCCACTGGGGGCAGACACCAAAAATAACAGGAACTACGAACCTGCAGCCTACAAAAAGGAGACCCCAAACACAGCAAGTTAAGCAAAATGAGAAAACACAGAAACACACAGCACATGAAGAAGCAAGGTAAATAACCACCAAACCAAATAAATGAAAAGGGAATAGGCAGTCTACCTGAAAAAGAATTCAGAGTAATGATAGTGAAGATGATCCAAAATCTTGGAAATAGAACAGAGAAAATACAAGAAACGTTTAACAAGGACCTAGAAGAACTAAAGAGCAAACAAACAATGATGAATAACACAATAAATGAAATTAAAAATTCTCTAGAAGGAATCAATAGCAGAATAACTGAGGCAGAAGAATGGATAAGTGACCTGGAAGATAAAATAGTGAAAGTAACTACCACAGGGCAGAAGAAAAAAAAGAAGAATGAAAAGAACTGAAGACAGTCTCAGAGACATTCTGGGCCAACATTAAACACACCAACATTTGAATTATAGGGGTCCCAGAAGAGGAAGAGAATAAAAAAGGGACTGAGAAAATATTTGAAGAGATTATAGTTGAAAACTTCCCTAATATGGGAAAGGAAATAGTCAATCAAGTCCAGGAAGTGCAGAGAGTCCCATATAGGATAAATTCAAGGAGAAACACGCCTACATGTATTAATCAAAGTATTAAAAAATAAATACAAAGAAAAAAGTATTAAAAGGAGCAAGTGAAAAGCAACAAATAACATACAAGGAAATCCCTATAAGGTTAAGAGCTGATCTTTCAGCAGAAATTCTGCAAATGAGAAGGTAGTGGCGGGACATATTTAAAGTGATGAAAGGGAGAAACTTACAACAAAGATTATTCTACCCAACAAGGATCTCATTCATATTCAACAGAGAAATTAAAACCTTTAAAGACAAGCAAAAGCTAAGAGAATTCAGCACAACCAAACCAGCTTTACAAAAAAATGCTAAAGGAACTTCTCTAGGCAGGACACAAGAGAAGGAGAAGACCTACAATAACAAAGCCAAAACAATTAAGAAAATGGTAATAGGAACATACATATCGATAATTACCCTAAATGTAAATGGATTAAATGCTCCAACCAAAAGACATAGACTGGCTGAATGGATACAAAAACAAGACCCATATATATGCTGTCTACCAGGGACCCACTTCAGACCTAGGGACACATACAGACTGAAAGTGAGGGGATGGAAAAAGATATACCATGCAAATGTAAATCAAAAAAAAGCTGGAGTAGCAATTCTCATATCAGAAAAAAAAAGACTTAAAAGATAGACTATTACAAGAGACAAAGAAGGACACTACATAATGATCAAGGGATCAATCCAAGAAGAAGGTAGAACAATTATAAATATTTATGCACCCAACATAGAAGCAACTCAATAAATTAGACAAATGCTAACAGCTATAAAAGGGGAAATCAAACAAGAGTAACACAATAATAGTAGGGGACTTTAACACCACATTTTCACCAATGGACAAATTAAACAAAAGGAAAATAAATAAGGGAACACAAGCTTTAAATGATACATTAAACAAGATAGAGTTAATTGATATTTATAGGACATTCCATACAAAAACAACAGAATACACTTTCTTCTCAAGTGCTCATGGAACATTCTCCAGGATAGATCATATCTTGGGTCACAAATCATGCCTTGGGAAATTTAAGAAAATTGAAGTCATATCAAGTATCTTTTCAGACTACAACTCTATGAGACTAGATATCAATTACAGGAAAAGACTGTAAAACATTCAAACACATGAAGGCTAAACAATACACTAATAAATAACCAAGAGATCATTGAAGAAATCAAAGAGGAAATGAAAAAATACCTAGAAACAAATGACAATGAAAACATGATGACCCAAAACCTATGGGATGCAGCAAAAGCAGGTCTAAGAGGGAAGTTTATAGCAATACAATCCCACCTCAAGAAACAAGAAACAACTCAAATAAACAACCTAACCTTGAACCTAAAGCAACTAGAGAAAGAAGAACAAAAAAACCCCAAAGTTAAGAGAAGGAAAGAAATCATAAAGATTAGATCAGAAATAAATGAAAAAGAAATGAAGTAAATGATAGCAAAGATCAATACATCTAAAAGCTGGTTCTCTTAGAAGATAAACAAAAATGATAAACTATTAGCTAGACTCATCAAGTAAAAAGGGAAGAAGATTCAAAACAACAGATTTATAAATGCGAAAGGAGAAGTAAAAATTGACAGTGAGAAATACAAACGATCGTGAGAGATTACTATATGCCAATAAAATGGACAACCTGGAAGAAATGGACAAATTCTTAAAAAAGAGCAACCTTCTGAGACTGAACCAGGAAGAAGTAGAAAATATAAACAGACCAATCACAAGCACTGAAATTGAAACTGTGACTAAAAATCTTTCAACAAACAAAAGCCCAGGAACAGAGGAATTCACGGATGAATTCTATCAAACATTTAGAGAGCTAACACCTATCGTTTTGAAACTCTTCCAAAATATAGCAGAGGGAAGACACTTCCAAACTCATACTACAAGGCCACCATCACCCTGATAACAAAACCAGACAAAGATGTTACAAAAAAAGAAAACTATAAGCCAATATCACTTATGAACATAGATGCAAAAATCCTCACTAAAATACTAGCAAACAGAATCCAGCAACACATTAAAAGGATCATACACCATGATCAAGTGGGGATTACCCAAGGAATGCAAGGATTCTTCAATATACGCAAATCAATCACTGTGATACACTATAATAACAAATTGAAGGATAAAACCATATGATCATCTCAATAGATGTAGGAAAAGCTTTTGACAAAATTCAACACCTTTTTATGATAAAAACCCTCCAGAAAGTAGGCATAGAGGGAACTTACCTCAACATAATAAAATCCATATATGAAAAATCCACAGTCAACATCATTCTCAATGGTGAAAAACTGACACCATTTCCACTAAGATCAAGAACAAGTTGCCCACTTTCACCACTCTTATTCAACATAGTTTTGGAAGTTTTAACCACAGCAATCAGAGAGGAAAAAGAAATAAAAGGAATCCAAATTGGAAAGAAGAAGTAAAACTGTCACTGTTTGCAGATGACAGGATACTATACATAGAGAACCCTAAAGATGCTACCAGAAAACTACTAGAGTTAATCAATGAATTTGGCAAAGTAGCAGGATGCAAAATTAATACACAGAAATCTCCTGCATTCCTATACACTAATGATGAAAAATCTGAAAGAGGAATTAAGTAAACACTCCCATTTACCATTGTAACAAAATGAATAAAATACCTAGGAATAAACCTACCTAAGGAGACAAGAGACCTGTATGCAGAAAACTATAAGACACTGACGAAAGAAATTAAAGATGACACAGTCATGTGGAGCGATATACCATGTTCTTGGATTGGAAGAATCAGCATTGTGAAAATGACTACCCAAAGCAATCTACAGATTCAATGCACTCCTTATCAAACTACCAATGACATTTTTCACAGAACTAGAGCAAAAAATTTCACAATTTGTATGGAAACACAAACGACCCCAAATAGCCAAAGCAGTCTTGAGAAAGAAAAACAAAGCTGGAGGGATCAGGCTCCCTGACTTCAAACTATATTACAAAGCTGCAGTAATCAAGACAGTATGGTACTGGCACAGAAACAGAAATATAGATCAATGGAACAGAATAGAAAGCTCAGAGATAAACCCACACACATATGGTCACCTTATTTTGATAAAGGAGGCAAGAATATACAATGGAGAAAAGACAGCCTCTTCAATAAGTGGTGCTTGGAAAACTGGACAGCTACACTTCAAAGAATGAAATTAGAACACTCCCTAACACCATATACAAAAAAAACCTAAAAATTGATTAAAGACCTAAATATAAGGCCAGACACTATAAAACTCTTAGAGGAAAACATAGGTAGCACACTCTATAACATAAATCTCAGCAAGGTCTTTTTTGACCCACCTCCTAGAGAAATGAAAATAAAAACAAAAATAAACAAATGGGACCTAATGATACTTCAAAGCTTTTGCACAGCAAAGGAAACCATAAAGAAGACGAAGAGACAACCCTCAGAATGGAAGAAAATATTTGCAAACGAAGCAACTGACAAAGGATTAATCTCCAAAATATACAAAGAGCTCAAGGAGCTCAATATCAAAAAAAAAGCCCAAACCAAAAATAGGCAGAGGACCTAAATAGACATTTCTCCAAAAAAGATATCCAGATTGCCAAAAAACACATGAAAGGATGCTCAACGTCACTAATTATTAGAGAAATGCAAATCAAAACTACAATGAGGTATCACCTCACACCCATGAGAATGACTATCATCAAAAACTCTACGAGCAATAATGCTGGAGAGGGTGTGGAGAAAAGGGAACTCTCTTGCACTGTTGGTGGGAATGTAAATTGATACAGCCACTATGGAGAACAGTATGGAGATTCCTTAAAAAACTATATATAGAACTACCATATGACCCAGCAATCCCCCTACTGGGGATATACCCTGAGAAAACCATAATTCAAAAAGAGTCATATAGCACTATTTACAATAGCCCGAACATGGAAGCAACCTAAGTGTCTGTCGACAGATGAATGAATAAAGAAGATATGGCACATATATACAATGGAATGTTAGTCAGCCATAAAAATAAACGAAATTGAGTTATTTGTAGTGAGGTTGATGGACCTAGAGTCTGTCCTGCAGAGTGAAGTAAGTCAGAAAGAGAAAAACAAATACCGTATGCTAACACATATATATGGAATCTAAAAAAAAAAAAAAAAGATGTTCTGAAGAAACTAGCAGCAGGACAGGAATAAAGACGCAGCTGTAGAGAATGGACTTGAGGACACCGGGAGGGGGAAGGGTAAGCTGGAAAGAAGTGAGAGAGTGACATGGGCATATATACACTACCAAATGTAAAATAGATAGCAAGTGGGAAGCAGCCACATAGCACAGGTGGATCAGCTCGGTGCTTTGTGACCACCTAGAGGGGTGGGATAGAGAGGTTGGGAGGGAGACGCAAGAGGGCGGGGTTATGGGGATATATGTATACGTATAGCTGATTCACTTTGTTATATAACAGCAACTAATACAACGATGTAAAGCAATTATACTCCAATAAAGATGTTTAAAAAAAAGACAAAGTGTAGAAAAGACTATTTTAAAAAATATGAAAATAAATAATTTTGAAAACAAAATAGATAAATTAATATTTAGCTGCTATTTGTCACCCAAGTGTATAGCTCTGATCAATGTTTCTATGGCCATCCCAACACCCACTCAATTAAAAAAGAAAAAAATCGAAACAAGTTTTGTTTTCAACAAACAAAGGAAACAAGTAGTATTGTTTAGCTTACTATTCATTATACCTTAAAATCTTATATGGACTTTCAAGGTGCATCTCCAACATATCAACTCCTATTTATCCCATGTTTAAATGCTAAATCCAATGTAAAGTTTAGAGGATGTGGTTGGTCTTTACCTTTTACAATACTCCTACCTTGGAAAACCTTTGCATACTTTGCCTGTTGTAATTCTGCTCTTTGAATTCACTAAAACACCCCATTTAAACATCATTCAAGAAGAATTAACTTTTTCTGTTTCTGTGCTCTGAAATTATTATTTTCCTATCTCTAGTAGAACATTGGTCTTTATACCAATGTGGAATCTATATTGTTTGTGTACATTTTCACCACTTGCTTTAGATTATAAACTATTCGGTAGTTTGTTCGGTATTGTATGTAAACTTTGGATTATCCCTATCACCTCAACTATAATTACTATTTAGTAATACAAAAACAAAGAGTTAAAGTATAACATGTCTCTTGCATCACACTAAAAGGTGGACATGTCCCTTGTCCCAGTGACATTTATAAACCTCAAGAAAGACATACTTTTGTACAAGTGTTTTTTTTTTTAGTGTGCAGGGTATAACATGAAATAGTCATTAATTTTATTAAGGCATATAAAGGGAAGCTGTAACATAGCAAAGAGTTAGTTTTTAATAAAGTTCTGTTGATTCTAAGGCTCAACGATTTTTCTTTTAAATATGATATAAATATTGTCACATTGTATTCACAATCAAAAATTGAAAATTCTCTATTTTAATGAAAATTTTGTCACATAGGAAAATAAAGCAAATATAAGGTGTCCTTTATCTAAAACATTCCAGTTTTTAAACAATTGACTAGTGCGATTTGTTGCAAAGACCAGGATTAGGATTCTTTCTATTCCCTCATGTAGTAGAATTCCATGAAATTTATAAGCACTGAATATGTGGATCCATGCTGACATTCAAACGTCTGGCAATTTAAAAAAAATGTTTTAGTAAACATTAATCTGGCCCTATTTTAGATATATATGATGTAAAGATGAAAGACATAAATTTTGTTTTATAGGAGTTTATATAATAATGAGAAGACAACCACAAACAGAAGTAACCATAATACAGTGAGATTAAGTGTATGATAAATGAGTAAACTGTCTGCTGGAGTAGAGAGTTTGAATACCAAATCCCCAGTGGACATACTGCTTAAGTTACCTTTTAAGTGGAATGGGCAAGGTGACCATGGGATAAAATCTGGGGCAAAGTAGGCTGGAGAGGTCAGCAGTTGATCTGATTCCACAAGCCCTGTGTTCTAAGCCAACGAGCAGAATGTCCTACTCTGGTGAATTATTAATAAATTTAAAGTAAGGGACTGGCAAAATAAGCTTTGAATTTTCGGACAGTTCTTAGAGAAGCTACTAAAAAGGTGTGATAGTAAAAACCAAGGAATAAGTATCCAGTGCTTCAGTTTAGGAAATAGTATTGAATGGCTGAAGATATGATGTTAAGAATATGTTGGGGCTTGTATTGAAAGAAATTGGATAGCCTTTCTCTCACATGCAAGCACACACTGGAAGAGTCTATAAGTTTGAAGTTGGTTGTGCAATTTTAAGGCATTAAGAAGAGATTATCTATTCTGCTATTCTCTACTGTAATATCCTATGTGAGTCTCAAATTTGTTTACTTTTCGTGCCTTGTCATTATCTGTGTGTATCTCCATATCACTGCTTTTACACAGTTGACCCTTGAACAATGCAGGGGTTAGGGTGCTGGCCTTCCACACAATCAAAATCCAAGTACAACTTATAGTGGGCCTTCCATATCCATGGTTCTGCATCCATGGAGTCAACAAGCTGAGGCTTGTGTAGTACTCTAATATCTGCTATTGAAAAAAACCCACGTAGAAGTGGACTTGTGCAAACTCATTTTGTTCAAGGGTCAGCTGTATAACATGTCCCTATGATGCAGTGAGATTAAAAGTACATGTTTTTTCACTAAAATTTTAAGATACAGTAATCTCCCCTTATCTGCGGTTTCACTTTCTGCAGTTTTAGCTACCCGGTCAAACATAATCCTAAAATATTAAGTGGAAAATTCCAGAAATAAACAATTCATAAGTTTTAAATTATGCCCCTTTCTGAGTAGCTGGATGAAATCTCACACAGTCTGCTCCTTCCCACCCGGGGAGTGAGTGATTCCTTTTTGCAGCATATTCTGCCCATTCGTCACTTAGTAGCTGCCTCGGTCATAGGATCAACTGTCTCAGTATTGCAGTGCTTGTGTTCAAGTAACCCTTATTTTACTTAATGGACCCCAAGTGCAAGAGTAGTTATGCTGGCAATTCAGATATGCCAAAGAGAAGCCGTAAAGTTTTTCCTTTTAGTGAATGGTGAAATTTCTCCACTTATTAAAGAAAGAAAAAAATCGTATGGTGAGGTTGCTAAGACCTAAGGTAAGAACAAATCTTCTATGTGTGAAATTATAAAGAAGGAAAAAGAAATGTGTGCTAGTTTTGCTGTCAAACCTCAGATTGCAAAAGTTATAGCACAGTGCATGATAGTGCTTAGTTAAGATGGAAAGGCATTAGATTTGTGCAAGATACTTTGAGAGAGAGAGAGAGAGCACATTCACATAACTTTTGTAACAGTATATTGTTATAATTGTTCTATTTTATTATTAGTTATTTTTGTTAATATCTTACTGTGTCTAATTTATAAATTAAACTTTAGCATACTTATGTATATATAGTAAAAACCAGAATATATAGGGTTCGGTACAGTCTGCAGTTTCAGGCTTCCACTGAGGGTCTTGAAACATATCCCCTCTGGATAAAGGAGTACTATGGTAACTCATCTGTCCCTTGACATTCTGTTGAATATAAATATCTGGGTCATCTGTCTCATTATACAGCTCCTGTATTGATGCCTGACCATGTTGGTGAGGTGGGAAAAATATGGGACCATTCTAATTTCTTTAGCACGCAGTTGTCTTTTTCCCACAGAACCCTAACTCCCTGGTAAAAGTGAGAGTTCTTTCTCAGAGTATTTCTTTAATCTCTTACTTTTTCCTTCCTTTCTTCTAATCTAGCACGTAATATCTTATGTCTTTTGGGCCATGAATTTGGTCCTTCTGAAACCTATAATCACCCACTACCCCACACACAAATGTCTTATGACTCTACTACTGCTTTTGTAATCAAAAGTCAGAATTTTAGATGCCTTTTCTGGTTCCCTTGTGACAGTCTGTTATGTGGGGACATGACAGATCTTAGTGTTGTGGTCAAAATAGGAGAATATAAAAACTTGCATAAGTTGATATTTTATATTTACAGTGCATAATACCAAAATCATTAATTAGTTTTTATTTCTAGTCAGATAACAAATTTGAAGTCATATTTTTCATGTCCCCAAATGCTTGCTTTGCATTTAATTCCCCAGAGTCACACAGTCAATAAACTGTAGAAGTTAGAAACAGAACAATCAATATTAACCAAGGAGTGAAACTGAAGATGGAAAAATATACACCTTTCCATGCAAATGACTGAAGACCACTAAAATACCTTCTTTTTATTCTATGCCACGCTATCCCTCAAAAATCAATGGTGCAGTGCTGTCTGGATACCAAAATCACCCTCTACTACCAAGCATCTTGATGAAGTCTTCATGATTCCACTGATAGGCTTAACATTCTGCTCTTTTATTAAACATCACAATAACTGCATATATTATGTTGTCTCTTTTCAGTCATTTTCTTTAGCTCACTCAATTCTCACTCCTCTTTCCCCCAAGATTCCCAGTTTGACTTATGGAAATTTGGCCTAAAGATCAATAAAAACTTTCCCCAATCTCTCTCTCTACCCACTTATCTTAACTGAAAAATGATTCTACCCAGAGGACAATATTGCCCCTGTAAATCCCAGTTAAAATTTTCTTTTTTGTTTTATAGTTGCTTTGTAGTTCTGATAAGCCTTGAGTTTGAAGTTAGTGTAGGGCTCCTTCTTTCTCCTTAATGTTATTTACATAACATTCTTTCTCTTTCTAATTATACAATTATACAAACGGAGAGTGAGAAACACAGCACAAACAAAACACCACAGCTTTAAATTGCATGCCATGGAAGGCCCTGATCTTCTCCCTCATCCTTTTATTTTTTAATATACCAAACTCTTATCTCTATCAGTCTTGGACAATAATAACAATTGACTTACAGATTTCTTCTATGTCTAAAATCATGCCATTATTCCCAGACAATTACGTAGGTATATTCATATGGATGGACATTGAGATATCCACCCAACCTGCTTCTTGAACTGCATACCACTAACGATATTTTCTCTGTTCACTATAAACACAGATTCCTATGAGTATGCCCTACTCTTGCTGATGTTAGAAATATCACTTAAAAATTAGTAATTAAAACATCTTCTCAACTGTTCTCCTCGGACCATCCAACCATTCTCATGGCACTCTTTTAATCATTAATTCTTCCTATTGTTTTCACATTCCTTCTGGTCTGGCAGAGATCCTTTGGTCCACAAATATTATGACAAATTTCCAAATACCCTGAACTGACTTCCTTTTTTTTTCCTTCTCCTATATTTTACAAAACAAAACAAAACAGTTATTAGGACTCTCCTTACTTGCAATTTTCCAATGGTATCACCATATTTTGAGTGTGAGAAACAAGGACCTTTTTCTTTCTTAGAATAATATGACACTTATAAATGAACTTGGACTAAAAAATTTCAGTTGGGTTTTACAGAATTTTGATTCAAGATATTGTATTTTAGACACACACACATATATGTGTGTGTGTGAATAAATAAATATATATATATTAGTTTAAATTAATATAAAAATTATACCTAAATAGGAAAGAAAATTCTGGACTTGCACCAATTGTAAACTTACTGGCTATTACAATATGTAATGTCAGTAAACAGAACAAGATAGATCTTTAAATTACTTAGTAAATAATTATTACCAGTATAGACTTTAGAAGCATTAAGCAAACAAATCATCTGCATTTTAGATAAAATTGTTGAGTATATGATGTCAAGAAATATTAGTATTTCAAATGAAGAGCTTCTTATGTAAACATGATCAATCTTGATGATTTTTGCTTGTTTTCTGGAAACGTTTTGTTTTACTGCTTCATATATGTCATGAAACTATGTTGTTTTATGGTTAATGCCCCCTCCCAATTTTCTTTCCTCTATAGCCAATTCTCTCATTCATACACATAATTATATATTGAAAAATTCCAAGCCATAACGAGTGTAAGATTATTAGACTATGCATATGAGGTTTAAAAGATACTCTAGATTGGCCAATTTGTCAAACAGTCACCACTACTTTCCCATTTGCAGATCTCAGCAAAACCATATGCAAATAAGAAATCATCCATTTTCATGAGTAAATAACAAATGCAATGTAATCTCTTAGTTTTATTACTCAATCCCCTCCTCATCACCTCAGTGTTATCCTTCAGTATTTCAAAGTTTGAAAAATAAATTTATTTTGGATCACATAGCTTGCATCACAGAAAAATAGCTAAAGTCTAGAGCAGAATATAAATGAGCCACAGTCAATGCCAAAGCTGGTCTGTAAGCATTGTTTTCAGGTTTCACTACCTGCCATTCTCCATTTAAAAAAAAAAACTTTTTTGAATTGAGGCACTGTCTCCAGAGGTTGCTACTAAAATACACAAATGACACCTAGACTGCCTAGATAATATTACATGTTTTAAACACATATTAATTGACTTAATATATGCAAAACACTAAAGAGCACATATGTATAAATAAAGCCTGATATACTAGTCGGAGATTTTCAAATTTTCAAATAATCAACTTGTTCATTCTTTAAAAAAGTTTTGTATAAATATACATGCTTGCCATTACTCTCTGCTGTGCTGACACCAAAATAAACAAGCCATGAATTCTACCTTCAAGGAGTTGACAATCTGGAGAGAGAGATGGGCACAGAGACAGATATTCATGGCACAAATAATAATCACAACAAAATAAGCATGGATGCTTTCCTTTAGTCAATCATTGTTTGCTTTATCTTTACAACAGTCCTTTAATTTAGGTTCAATTCTCATTGTCATATATCATAAAATGAAATTGAGGAATAAAGATTTATCTTGCCCTAGGTCATACAACTGTAGAATAAAAATGTGTGATTGCAATGCAATTCATGTAGAATTTTTAAAATGCACACACAGTCAATACCTATATATATAATAACAAGGTGGTATTGGAATGTATGAAGAACTACCTACCTGGAGAGCTTGTGGTGAATGAGGTTAAGTTAGGACATATCCTCTGAAATGTCATAAAGTTAGACAGTTAAGTAAGGGAAGAGGGTGGGAGAAGGGCTCCCAAATTGTAGAAACGGCATGAGGAATGCTGTTGTAGAGAATGTCAAGCAGTTCAGAATTCTGGAGTATGAAAGTAGAGCAGTGGAATGAAGGGATAAGAAAGGGGAAAATTCTGCAGAAGCAGATCTTGGAGGTTCCATCTGCCAGATCAAAGAGGTCATATTCAACCTTGAAGAACATAGGGAGCCCTGAGGTGTTTTGTCTCAAGGGGTGACACTGTCACATTAGTGTTTTAGATGTTCAACCTGGCATCTTTTGTGAGATATTTTGAGGAGGCCAAGATGAGAGAATAAAGGAAAACCTTTTGTACGTTGTTGTGGTAGCACTGTTGAATTGCAATACAGCATGAATGTGCGAACTGGTAATAGAATATAGTGAAAAGAATGAAATGTAGATAAATTTGTGGGCGGAAATTGGAAAATTTAATTGAACATATGCGTTCATGTTCAAAGACTAGTGCTTAAGGATAATTTCTAGGGTTTTTTTTCCCATGAGTCATTGCTAAATCCTCCAACTGAAATTAAGAGAGGTATGTAATATGGAGTTATGAGAAGGAAAAATATTTCCTTCTGATATGGAAAAGTAATGAAAGTAGTGGCATTTAAGGAAAAGAATAAATAACCTGCAGGAAGAAATGGTGATATTCTTTTGGGCAAAGGGAATACCATATTTGAACAAACACTGGAAAACGCCATCTTTATTCAGGCAAGAGCAAGTAAACAAGGTTAGAGTAATGGAAAAGAGAAATGAGGAAGTGGTGGAAATAATGCTATAAAGATAATTTGAGTAGGAGTAATGAAGATTTACATAGCTGTGTAGGAAATGTTTATATTTAGTTGTTTTTTTTCCCCAGAGTGTGTATTTTCTAATAACTAGTGGTTAGTCTTTGGAAATGTTTAACTTTTAAGCCTAACTATAACATGAAAGTAGTAATCTAAAGTTTCTTAGAATGGATAGAATTTAAGGATAACCACAGTAAGGATAACCAAAATATTATTTGCATTCTATGTGGCAAGCTTCATGTTTACTATTGATGAAATAAAATACTGAACAATAGAGAGTATATAAATCAAGGAAAATTAGGGCTTAGACTGTAAACAAGTAGGCAAATTTTTGTTTATGTACATCTATCTATATCTGTAGGTATAAAAGCACAGTTTGTGATAGAAATGTGTAATACACACACTGATGGGAACAGGCTGTTATGATAGAGAATAACAAAATGTAAGGGGCCTTCAGATTTTGGCAGCCAGGGAACCCACTGAGATACATTGTTAACTAATTGTCTAACTAAGAATGTGACATATAAACTGAACAATGGAGAATAAGAAGGTTTCAGTCACATGAAAAGTAGAGAGTACCTTCAAGAAGCCATAAAAGCATGTGCAAAGGCACTAAAGTAGGAAAGAAGGAGATTAGTTTGCTTATGGGATAGCAAGCAGCCAACTGAACCTGGAGCACAGTACCAGGCAAGGTCAGAAAAATGGGCAGGGTAGGGATGATGTAAAACCTATATCTTATGTAATAGTCAAGTTTATGACATAAGATATGAGGGAAAGTAAGGCTCCCAGGAATAATATCTTAGACTTGGAAATAGTAAAAGACAGAATAAGGATGTCTACAGACACAAAGGGCCTAAGAAATATAGCCATATCATGAAAGTGCTAAAGGCAGACATTTTCAACATGATCTGTACTTTTTACTTTGAAAGCATTATCCTTTTTACTTTTAAAAGATTATTTTTCTTTATTTTTAGGAATTGCATGTCACATTATCTCCCAAGGTGTGACCATTACCCATCACTGGCCTCCGGCAGGTAACATTTAAATGCATTGCTGCAACAATGATTCTTGGCAGGGAAATTCAAAAACAATGAGCTTCAGCTGAAAAATATGATGGAGATATATATCATTTTCACTTCTTGAAATTACTGAATGGTACTTCTACTGAAACCAAAGATGAATGAACATTATAGATATTGCCATTATTCCTCCAAAGTAATATTTTCTCAAAATATTGTTTTAAAGTTGGATGGGCTCCGTTAAATTTGCTGAAAGCTACATTTCAAAATCAATATACGCTCATAATCTAAAACTTAATAATAACATATTCTCTTCATCAAATTTCTCTTTACAAATGATGAGCTTTTTGCAGTTTAAAACAGCTCTAATTAAATCTCACATCTCTACTGTGTATTGGCTCTATGAAATTCTACTGCTGGGTATGACAGCTAAGAAATAATTTTAATTTCTTAAAATAGTTTAAATATAATGTTTTCTGTGTTTTATTGGAGCTCCAAGCTTGCAAAACTGGAGTGAATATTTTCTTTAAATAAAATTGCATTAAGATAACACTTTACGTTTTAATGACACAATCTTAAATACATTTTATGCTCATCAATAATGGTCCTTTTTTCTTTAACGAAAACATATTTCATATAGTTGGGTATAATCAATGTGAAAGGCTTATTATGTATGTGCCAATTACATTAAGTTTAATTCTAAGTGTGATGAGATAACAAATTCTACCAAGCAAGCACAGGTTGAGGGCAGTCAGCTAGCTTTATAAGAGAAAAAGCCATGTTGTATATTTGGCTATTATATATTCTTCTGTTAGCCATATTTCATTCAACCATCAGCACTTTTCTAATTAGCATACTGGATAAAAAATTTTATATCGGTTAAACAATGTCTTATTGATTAGCAAAACAAATATTAGAATTGGGCTTAAGGTTCAATTAAAAGTATTCAGGAGTTTGGATTAGCTAAAATAGTTTAAAGATACTCTTCCCTCTAACTTTCAAGAATAGAATATAAAAATCCACCCAGATCTACTTCCTGAACTTTTAAGGCAAGTACCTTCACTGGTTCTTTTTTTTTTTTTTTTTTTAACATCTTTATTGGGGTATAATTGCTTTACAATGGTGTGTTAGTTTCTGCTTTATAACAAAGTGAATCAGTCATACATAAACATATGTTCCCATATGTCTTCCCTGTTGCCTTCACTGGTTCTTTAACAAATATTTTGTTTAAAAAGATTTCAGATTCTTGCATTAAGAGTTTGAAACCATACTTTCATGCTAGAATTCTAATCTGAACACCTAGTTATCCAAACTTGAGGAAATCACTCATTAAAGAATTTAGAACAGCTATTGGCAAAGCAATAAATATTAAAGTTCTCCTTTGATATTATAATAAATTCTTTGTAGTAATAGTTAAAACTAAAGTGAATATCACCATGAACTGTCATTATATAGTGACAGTCTTACTAAAAATAATTTGAATTTTAATGCAAAAACCAGTAATCGAGTATTCAAATTATGAAAACACATATAACCTACATTGAAACTTCTCTTTCCTACCTGTACAATTTTGCATTTATCACATGCCTTTAATTTGCTTTATATTCTACTCTCATTCTGCTTTTTTAACTTACTGTTTTCAAGGAAATAATCAGCTGTATGCTTAACACAGCATGAGCCAAAATGTTGTAGGATGGAATTATTTGACTTACCTATACTAAATTTAAAAGCTGCAAACAATGTATAACAAGAAACATTAAAACTCAGCACACTGTTTTGTTTTGCTTTGTTTTTGCCACATATATAAATTTGAAAAAACAGCAAGACTAATCTAGGCTGTTAGAAGTCAGAATAGTAGTTACCCTTGAGGCAGTGGGTTACGAATGAAAGGTGACCTCGGGGGCTTCTGGATTTCAGTTAATGTTCTGTGTCTTGATTTGGTGCTGGTTACATGTGTGTGTTCTTTTTGTGAAAATTCACTAATTTGTATCCTTAGGATTTTTTATATGTACTTAACATTCAATCAATGTTTTAAATTGAGAAAAAATGATGAAGATAGAAAATTAATTTCAGAAAAAGATAAGAATGAATTCTAAAATATGGGAAAAATAGAGTTGTTTGCAGTAGAACAAAATGGAAATCTTTAGGAAAAACAAGCAGAGGGGTGTGTGTGTGTGTGTGTGTGTGTGTGTGTGTGTGTGTGTGTATGTGCGTGCACATATAGGACAATGATCCCAAAAGTCCCAGAAATCTAAATTTTAGTTTTTACCTCCTTTGCCATTACCTTTCTTAACCAATCTACATACAAGTTTCTCTTATTTTCATCCTTAATATCTCTATATATCTCTGCCCACTTTCCCCTACCCCATATCATTTCTCGAGTATGCTACTGCAACTGTATAAGAATCGGATTTGGAATTGTCTGGGAATAGAAATATTTCTAACCATTTCCTTTTTTTGCCTCCTGCTGACTCATTCTGAATACCCAAACCACAATGACAACCACAAAGTGGAAGTCTGATCACACTGCTAAAATATATTCAGTCATACTTACAGCTGTTAGCGTAAAGCCATAGTCCTAATGCTAAGCCACAGGTCCTTCTCCCATTTCACAAAACCATTTTCTTTCTGTGTTCCAGTAACACTGTCCTTGTTTCATTCTCTAGAAGTTACTGCTTTACCAATTGCTGTTCCAAATTCTTTAATGAGTGATTTCCTCCAGGTTGGATACCTCCTATTACTTGTCTTGCCCATACTCTGATTGGGAAATGCGATGCTCCCTGACCTTTTCACTTCAAAACTCCTACTCACTCCTCATATGGGAACTCAGTCACTTCTTCAATGGATTATCTTCCTAACTTCCCTGACTCTTGGACTGAAGCAGAGAGAAAGAGAGCAGATCTTGATGGTTTCTGACCCAGAATATTCTAATTTCATACTCAGAAATTGGGGAACTAATCAGAATGGGCTTTGGCTTCTCTTGGGTAACCATTAATGTGACTGAGATCAAAACGTTATTAGTCATCAGAATGCAATGTCTCCTTTAAATCATTGGGCTGCAAAGATATTGTAGGATTCTGGAAATTAATGATGATTTACAGTTAGTATATAAGAATTCCAGAAAATTTTGAGTTTTTCTTTCTTCAGTATATATTTAAATGGCATCGTGGGAGATCCTTTTAGATAAGGCTATAATAAATATAGCCTTAAATATTTTCTGAGTTGTTACTGCATATCCCTTTCTCAAATATACTTGAACTTATTTCTGAATCCATCAAACTTTACTAGGTTATGCTTCGTTAACATACAAATCCAAAAGCTAAGCAATATTCACAACTAAAATTTATTTTATTTTTCTCATATTACATGTTGGCTGTGTCTCTGCTTCATCTGTTTTCTTCATTTTGGGATGCATCTTAAAGAAACAACCCATTTTGAGAATATGCCATTTTTAGGGCCAGGAAAAAAGAGCCATAATCATAATGCCTTTTAAACCTTTTACTTGGAAATGGAAAATATCACTTCTGTCAATATGTCACTGGCCAAGCCTCTATAGTCTTCCCACAGAGAAGGTAGATGAGAGAGGCCATATAGACACAGGGTGAATTAGAGAGAAACAGCAAATATATTGACAGAATAATGCAACCTAACATATGTTATTCCTCAAGCTTTGCATTCTGATTTGACTCAGAGATGATTGGAGGAGGAAATCACAATTCTCTATCCTTTTGCTCAGTCATAACCTTTGGTTTCTGCCCTGAATTGATTGACTGATTGATTGTTAGATTTTTAAAGAGAGATACAAATTTAGTGAAATGCTAATCTATTTAATTCTAAGGAAAGTCATGACCACGCAACCACCCAAAATGTTTATATTACCACCACAGATCCATTGTAATTATTGCAGTTCATACTAGATTCTCCGTCAAAGTGACATGCCAGTAAGAGATTTCCATGGATGTTGAAACTTCCCTCAATGGAAGTATGTATCAAACCTTTGGTAATGAGTACCTTTTCTATTCTATCTTTAAAATCATAATTATGGGTTATTTGAACCCAACAAACATGATCCACCATTCCCATCTTCCCAAATATTTATATTCCTTTCCCTCAACATGGGGTGTTGTACTTGTCATACAGGTGTGCTTATATTTTGGTCCCCTTCGTCCTTGTGTAGCTAGGAAGTGCCTGAGCCCTGGATTGGTCTTTCAGAGCTATGAGTAGTCTTTTCTACTTAGTGTGAGATGCCATATAAATACTAATAATTATTTTTTGACATGAATTCAAAGTTATTGAGAAACATTGTTCTTGATTATGCCAAGGCATAATCATCTTTATTTATTTAGACTGCATATATTAAAACCAGGCTTGGATTAACAAATAGAAGTTCTAATTTGACAACCTACCATGCCAAAGTCTGAGTGTGGCTTCCAGTTATCTCAGTCCTGAAGAAGTTAGAAGTATTGAATTTGTTTCTCTACTGCCATAGAATATTTCTCAGTTTAGTTCTGATTTAAGTTAAGAAAGTTGAAGTATGTGTGTGTGTGTGTGTGTGTGCACGTGTATGCGCATGCATGTGTGCGTTTGGTCTTGAGTTTTCTCTAGCCTGTCAAACACTGTTAAAAGCAAACACTTCCATTCAGAACTCTTGAATTCTTCCTACAATGCACTCTGCAAAATATTTCCTCAGTGAGCACTTGGTTCCAAATGATCACAGTCAATAAGTTAAAATTTCTTTCACTCTTGTGTGCCATGGTCAGCTAATTTACCATCTAGGCATAACAATATGTTTTTATAGCCTTCCGCCTTGTCTGAGCCATTTAATTATTCTGAAATCCCCACATTTTCCTACAGTTCTCTTGCCTACAGCCCACTGTTTAATAGCAATTCATCTATCAGACAGGATTATGGATTACAAGTGATAAAAAGTGATCTCTAATATTTTTAAAGGCATAGAGAGAATTGATTAAAGCAATTGAAAGTAAGTTGAAAGCCCTATTTGGAAATAAGAGTAGGGGAATGGGAAACGAACCAAGAATATTCCAGAGATAGAGACAGTAGCACCACAATAAAATCAGTCAGCCAAATAGGATCAGTGTATCCACATGAAATAGGATTTCATGAATTTGCTGATCATGTGCTGAATTTAACTCATCTTCCTAAATTCTCTATATGATGGCTCCAAAGATACCCCAAATTAAAATTCCTAAAGAGAAAGGTTGGATTGGCAAGGCCACTTGCTCCTAGTTCACCATGGGGTGAAGAAAAGAATGATCTAACCACTATGAGCTTATGTAGAGAAAGACTTAGATATGCCTTATGAGAAGAAACACAAAATGAGTATGTAAATAAAAATAGGATGGGAAGAAGAATTGAATTCCCAAAAGCATGAATATTAAATGTATGCTAAAAAGATTTTTAAGCTATGATTCTTTTAGTGTTTTGGTGTATAAAGCATGTAAAATTCATTGGAAATCATTGTTTTTTAAGGAAAATGTTGAAAAATAGTCAAAGATGAACAATTCATCTAAATCAAGACTGAGTTTATTAGTCTGTTTTGCCAAGAGAGCCCATGTTATGCTAGAATAAATAGAGCAGATCTTTCTGAATGTGCGTTCTGAGGGGTAGTTATAATGCAGGAAGGAGGAATTTTATTCTAAATTAGGTTTGTTTCATAGAAGCAGAATTTGATTAGTTACAGAAGGTGATTGAAAGCTCTCTTTTGTGATTGGTCATTATAGTAGCATGATGTTATTTTTTGGAGAATAAAGCCAGGCCTAGTTCTCCCAGAGATGAGTCCTTTAGACTTAAGCAGATTTAAGGTCCTCTTGCAGTCAAGCTTTTGCACATATGTATAAGGTTTAAGCAGAAATTTCCTTTATCTCATATGACAAATCAATAGAAAACTAACATATATGTATCTAGGCTTTTCGTTCTATAAGATATCAAACCATTTTTGAAAATCCATATTTCTCTGTTTTGTTTTTGTGGAAGATATTATGTACATAGAAAATGAGGAGTAGGTGCCCCTATTTCAATTCTGGAAGTTGGATATTATTGGAAAAATGATTTACATGGAATCCATCCACTCTGAAATGCATTTCATGTTCCTAAATGTGTTTCTGTTAACAATCTTAAAATAAGATTATTAGTGCAATATTGCTTAGTAATATCAGTTTAATAGACAAAATTAGAATGTGTAAGTAAGCAAACATAAAAATCGAATTTTCCACCACCTATACCCATCATGACCTGCTTTTGTTTAGAGGTATAAGTGTGTATGTGTGTGTTGTATGAATGTGTGTGCATTGGGAGTGTGTGTATGGATTTATATCTATGAACTGTCTAGGACCAGAGAGCTAAGACTGTAAGGGACAAAATTCTTGTCTGAGAAGTATGGCTCCTTGTTAAAAACCTACGGGTTGATATTTCAGGCTCAAACATAGGTAAGCACAAAGGCTTTACTTGGCAGGCCTCACCAGGAAAGTTGCCCTCCCCACAACAGACTTGGCCCACAGCCTCCAAAAGGAGATGCAGTCAAGGACTCAGACACCTATGACTGATCATGTTCTTCGCATGTTTGCATTCCTAATACAGGTGGCTCCATACCTAGGTAGCTTTTTCTGAGGCCTTAGGCAGAGGTCTTCACGCAAACCTGTAGGGTCTGGAATGGGGAGAAGAGGGAAACTTTGAAGACATATTAATCCACTGTGACTCAGTACCCAGTGCTTTTCTACTCTTAGCACTCTCCCCTCCCCCTTCACCCAGGCCTGGGTCCAATAAACTGCCAGAGACTTTTGTTTAGCGCTCCCTCAATAGTGAGAAACCCCACAACTCTGCAGATACACCTGACTTGCGACCAGGGGACACTGTTTCATGGGGAAAAATGAAGCAGCGGGGAGGTTGGAACCTTCTCTGTGTTTAGCCTCTTGCTTATACGATCATGATAAGTGATTAAAAGCTTCTTTGTCCGCTGTTACTTTCATTTTGACTCAGTTTCATCTATTGGTGTTCCAGTACGAGGAAGCTCAGCTCTCTCCTAGCTCAACTGAGTTCCTGACATAGACAAATTCAGGTTTCTTGGCTAATTGCAACAAGGGAGACTATATATCAGAAAAACGATGTATGTCTCACTCAACAAAGAAAAACAATAGAAATTACAGTAATTGGAGGAAAAAAAAATTTTTGTGAAGTTTAGCTGAAGCAATGTTTTGATGACCAAAGTAACACAAAGCTATATTTAAAGGAGCCAACATCAGGTCTAGATTGTGAAGTGAATTCAGGGTTCTATATACTTGGAAACTACGAAGTTAAAATAGATGTATAATGTTGTGTCCAGGAACCACTGATTTACATCTGGGATTAAATGGAGGCTGGATCTTAATATTGGTATGACCAAGATCCTTCAAGCAAGAGTAGAATGTTTCAGTCATGCTGGTAGAAGTCCAAACATCATAAATATATAGAACAAAGTTTCTCAGTGGCTAAGAAATAAGTAATCACTCAAAGTCTGGACTTGTTATGACCCCTTATAGCTACAATGTGTCCTGGGAAGTATAGTGTGTGTGTGTGTGTGTGTGTGTGTGTGTGTGTGTGTGTGTGTATGTGTGTGTGTGTGTTACTGTCATGTATATTTGATATAATCAGGAACATCTTTCCATGCCAATACATCACCATCACTGTACATTTTCACAGAGTATAACAGTTTATAGATGTCATAATTCTTAAGGTAATTTTCATATTTTTATCTTTGGTTAAGATTTCTTCCATAAAAATATTTTATTCTTTCCAATTATTGTCTTAGGTGATATTTCTAGAACTAGAATTGGTGGAGAAAGCATTAGAAAGTACTTTTATCTTATGATATACATAATAAAGCATGTACCAATTCATATTTCTTTCAGCACTTTATGAGTATTATTGTTTCCTGTTTTTGAAATATAATAGTAATTTTATTATTGGTTTGATTATTCATAATCCAAATAATCTATTATATCCAGTATTTATTTTATATCTTTTTTTTAACATCTTTATTGGAGTATAATTGCTTTACAATGGTGTGTTAGTTTCTGCTTTACAACAAAGTGAATCAGTTATACATATACATATTTTCCCATATCTCTTCCCTCTTGCATTTCCCTACCTCCCACTCTCCCTATCCCACCCCTCTAGGTGATCACAAACCACCTAGCTGATCTCCCTGTGCTATGTGGCTGCTTCCCACTAGCTATCTATTTTACATTTGGTAGTGTATATATGTCCATGCCACTCTCTCACTTTGTCACATCTTACCATTCCCCCTCCCCATATCCTCAAGTCCATTCTCTAGTAGGTCTGTGTCTTTATTCCTGTCTTACCCCTAGGTTCTTCATGACATTTTTTTTTCTTAGATTCCATATATATGTGTTACCATATGGTATTTGTTTTTCTCTTTCTGACTTACTTCACTCTGTATGACAGACTCTAGGTCCATCGACCTCACTACAAATAACTCAATTTTGTTTCTTTTTATGGCTGAGTAATATTCCATTGTATATATGTGCCACATCTTCTTTACCCATTTATCTGTTGATGGACATTTAGGTTGCTTCCATGTCCTGGCTATTGTAAATAGAGCTGCAGTGAACATTGTGGTACATGACTCTTTTTGAATTATGGTTTTCTCAGGGTATATGCCCAGTAGTGGAATTGCTGGGTCATATGGTAGTTCTATTTGTAGTTTTTTAAGAAACCTCCATACTGTTCTCCATAGTGGCTGTACCAATTTACATTACCACCAACAGTGCAAGAGTGTTCCCTTTTCTCCACACCCTCTCCAGCATTTATTGTTTCTAGATTTTTTGATGATGGCCATTCTGACCAGTGTGAGATATCTCATTGTAGTTTTGATTTGCATTTCTCTAATGATTAATGATGTTGAGCATTCTTTCATGTGTTTGTTGGCCATCTATATATCTTCTTTGGAGAAACGTCTATTTAGGTCTTCTGCCCATTTTTGGATTGGGTTTTTTGTTTTTTTGTTATTGAGCTTCATGAACTGCTTGTAAATTTTGGAGATAATCCTTTGTCAATTGCTTCATTTGCAAATATTTTCTCCCATTCTGAGGGTTGTCTTTTGGTCTTGTTTATGGTTTCCTTTGCTGTGCAAAAGCTTTGAAGTTTCATTAGGTCCCATTTGTTTATTTTTGTTTTTATTTCCATTTCTCTGGGAGGTGGGTCAAAAAGGATCTTGCTGTGATTTATGTCATAGGGTGTTCTGCCTATGTTTTCCTCTAAGAGTTTGATAGTGTCTGGACTTACATTTAGGTCCTTAAAATAATCTATTATATCCAGTATTTATTTTATACCTTTTTTTTTTTTTTTTTTTTGTGGTACGCTGGCTTCTCACTGCTGTGGCCTCTCCCATTGCGGAGCACAGGCTCCGGACGCGCAGGCTCAGCGGCCATGGCTCATGGGCCCAGTCGCTCCACGGCATGTGGGATCCTCCCGGACCAGGGCATGAACCCATGTCCCCTGCATCGGCAGGCAGACTCTCAACCACTGCACCACCAGGGAAGCCCCCTATATCTTTTTGATGAAGTCGTTTTTTCATAGATTGAGGACATTTTCCTATTGGGTTAAGAATTTGATCATAAGAATCACATTTTTCAGATTTCGTGTAATCAAAAACCTATATTTCTTGAATATGGTTTATGTTTGTGTCTTCCAACACAATATTTGTATCCATCTGAAGAATATAAATGCATACCTATTCTGTCTTCTTCCACGGTGTCTTAGTTTGGTCTTTTTGCTTATTTGTTTTTATATGCCCGCCCCTGCCCCTGCAAAAGATGTCCACATTCTATTTCCCAAAACCTGTGAATATGGTTACCTTACATGGTGAAAGGGATATTGTGGATGTGACTAAGTTAATGATTTTGAGATGGGAATATTATCCTGAATCATCTGGGTAGGCCTGATGTAATCAAAAGGGTATCTGAAAGAGGGAAGCAGGAATTTCAGAGTCAGAAGAGGTGATATGATGACCAAAGTAGATGTCAGAGTGATGCAGACCCAGGAGTCAAAGAACGTTGACAACCTCTAGAACCTGGTAAAATGCTAAGAAACAAGATTCTTCCCTGCTGCTCCCTGAAGTGACATAGCCCTGCCCACTCATTTTAGATTCCTGAAAGCTAACACTCTAAAATAATAAATGTGTGTTCTTTGAAGTCACTATTTGTCGTATTTTTTTATAGCAGCAATAGGAAGTTGACATGATATGTAAATTTACAATATAACTAGAAATTATTTTGTTTCTGGCTTTTAAAAATTACTTTGCCAACTGAGTTTATGTCAGTTATTTTACCTGTGTAGTTAATTCTGAGTGCATGATATGCCATCTAGAAATGTGGGTATATGTGCACATTTTGACATGCTTTTCTACTTTCCCACCATATTTTGTAATAAATCCTACAATGTAACCTGTATTTCACACTCTTTCTTCTTTTCTCATGGAAAAATACATACTTCTTATTGGGTAAGGTCATCTTTCTAACTGCATTCACAATCATCTCCCCTCTGGATCAACTTTGGACCTTGTATTATCACTCATTTTTTGCCCACTGTCACTATCTCATCAGAGTATAAACTTCTGTAACTCTATTTTATGTTCCTAATGGCTATTAAAATCAGATATATTTAAAATGTTATTTTTGAATTTTTATTTACTCAAATAATAATTAGAAATGATTATAGGAGAATTAATGATGTAATATTAAATCTTACTCTAGAAATGATTCTCTTGGATTTTAGGGAAAAATCATATTGTACTTGGATATGGCATTATCACCTCCTTTTTGATATTTCTCTTGTATTCAATTTTGTAATCTGCATGGCATTGAATAATAAGATGGCAGTAACTTTGATCTTTGCTTTGATCTTCATTTAATGGGAATATTCCTATCAACAGTGTGATTTGGCTGTTGGCTTCAGTTGAAGATGTGATAAAGCATATATTCTTGTATCGTGATTTACTTTTAGGAAAAGAATTTTATTCAGTTCGGAAATAACTTTTTCACATCTATATATTGTCTCATTATTGTATTTTTTTTCAAATTTAAACTATTAATGTGAAGACATTTTAAAGAGATTAAGTATTTGTTTTTCAACATCAGGAATAAAGCATATTTAGTCCTTGTATAATATTCTTTTAATGTATTTATAGGTTATATTTGTTTTCTTTACTTAACATCTATATTTATGAGTGAGATTGTTTAATTTTGATAAGCAGCATACTGTTTTCATCTTTTCTAAAAGGCCAAATATTATTTATCTTGTTTAGACACAAAAAGATTGTGCCACAGATATATCAATCTTTTAATCAATTATTTTAGTTAAATGCAGTATAATCTTTAAAATGTGATCGAAATTTAATTATTAAGTTTGCATTTTGTGAGGTGGCTTCATTATCAGTGTACTATAAAATTTTAATCTATTTAGGTTGTCTTGGTGATGTAAAAGCTAATCATGTTCAAATGTTCCACTTTGTATTTCATGGTGTGTAATATGTATAATGTGTCAAATTAACTTTATTAAGCATACAAACTGTTTCTGACTTATTTTGGGGGGCACATCTACTTTGTCAAATATTGAGAATTTTTAAAAAATTCTCTGGCTGTTGTATTTTTATAATTAAATTTCCATTCAATTTTAATTTTTTTGAAAGAAAATTTATATAGTGATTCAGAACATATACTCTTGAGCTGAGTGTTGGAATGTTAACACCACCACCAATATTCACCAGCTGTAAGAATTTGGGGCCTTTTTTTAACTCTTTGGTATTGTTTCTCAAATTTGTACTAGAAGTGTATACACACACACATATACTCTGAAATATATGTGTGTGTATATATATAGTATATATACAAAATACATAATTCCAATAGATATGTGTATCAGAAATAGTGTTTATGTGAATATATATGTATGTATAATATATTCACATTTACGAACATACATCAGGAGTTATATTGATACTTTTATTAGTCTAATTTAATCCAGTATTGTTCTTCCTTGCCTTTGGCCATTCGATATTGATATTTCCCTCCTTCAGTGAGAAACCCAGCTCTAAACAAAAATATATTTACTGGGCTTCCCTGGTGGTGCAGTGGTTGAGAGTCCGCCTGCCGATGCAGGGGACACGGGTTTGTGCCCCGGTCCAGGAAGATCCCACACGCCGCGGAGCGGCTAGGCCCGTGAGCCATGGCCGCTGAGCCTGCGCGTCCGGAGCCTGTGCTCCGCAACGGGAGAGGCCACAACAGTGAAAAATAAATTATTTATTGTGTTACGGAACTCAGGTTCAGCTACTTGCCACTCACAAGCGAATAATTTGAGAGGCAAGTGTCAGTAGACAGGAATGGTGCTTTAATCAGAAAAACCAGCAATCCAGGGAGATGGTAGATTCGTGTCCAAAGACCAACTCCTAAAATTCTGCTCAGCCATGACAGTTTAAAAAAAAAAAAATGGGGGAAGAATCTCAGTGAATCATCGAGTCAGAAGGTTGGGTTCTGCATCATTCTTCATCACATGCAGACTGGCTGACTCTGTCTTCAAATGTCTTCTTGCCCGCATGATCTGCCTGCAGGATTCTTTAGGGGCTTTGGGAGGTAGAGAGCTAATAATCATTCTTCAACAACTTAATTCGTCATTCTTCTTTTTATCCAGAAAAAGAATCAACAGGTTAGACAAGACATAGTGTGCATTCAGGAGAGCAGAAGTCAGGAGTTAGTTTCAATTGCTTAGTGATCTCATTCCTATAATTAGGTTTTTATGGTTAGAGGGGGACAGAAATGGGTAAACAAGGAAGGGGCAAAAGAGCTACTTTCAATTGCTCAACCCTAAAAAGTATATAGTTATGTTTCAAAAAAGTCCTAAACAACCATCATTACCACTAAAAAGAATACCAAGCGTTCAGTAGATGTGTGCACTCCTGTGTATGTGTCTGTGTGTGTTTTTGTGTATGTGTTTTACCTGAGGGTGTATAAAAAAGTATTATGTTCAAATTTCACTTGGAGAAATTATATTTGTTATTATTGTTACATTTGATTATATTTTTCATCTGAAATACACTTTGATTCTTTTGCACAGTTTGCTTTCTATTTGGGATTATTTTTTCTTATCCTTTTTATCACATGCCACTCAACCCATGTCAATTACTGATTTCATTTGTATCTGGCTTATTCTTTTTGAAGAAAAAAATAGGTTGACACAAAATCTTTCTTACACAAAATCTAGAATGTTTTCCAGGTTCCCAATATTTTCTAATTATTTTCAAAGCATAGCTTTCTGTATAAGTATTTTCATAATATTAGACGGGTATTTCTAAGGTAAATTCCTTGAATTAAAATTGCTGTGTGAAAGGATAAAGGTAAAACGTAAGGTTTTTAGACGTACTAAAGTAATCTCTCTAGAGACTGGGTATTTTTCCCCTCCTTCCAGTAATGCATGCAAATGTCTGTTTCCCAATAGTTTCATTAAGAGTATACACAGCTTTCATGTTGACAATTTAATGCATTAGGAAAGCTTTCTTGTAGTATGTATTTTATGGAAATTTTCTAATCAGATTTTTTTATAGAAAAGTTTGTGGAAAATTCTGTAAATAACAATGTTGTATACCATGGAAAGACATGCATTTTAAACATACAAAATCTCTGAATGACAGAACAGCAAAATACACCTCTGGAGGAGGCATGCTCTTTAAGCTGTAGGAATTATGTTGCAAAATAAACTAACAGAAAAAGAAAATATAGAATATTGAAGATTTTGGCAATCTGATGATTAAGAAATTATATCTCGGTGTATATTTACATATGCATTTATTTTATTAAAACTGAATTTGAGTTCATTTTTCTATATTTAAGAGCCATTTTGTATTTTTTGTGAAATATGTGCTCATATATTTCACCTATTTTTCTCTCATGCTTTAGGTCTTTATATTCTTCATTTCTAAGAGTCATTTTTTAGGCATCTAATTTTTTATATCTGATGATATATTTGGTAACTATGTTCTTCCACATATATTTTAGTCAGATTTATTAATCTTTTCTATTACTGCATCTGGATTTTCAGTCATAATTAGAAAACCTTCTTCTACACCAAGGTTATAGAGGAATCTACCCTTGTTTTCCTCTAGTGCTTATTTGATTACATTTTACATCTATATTTATGATCAATTTAAAGTTTATTATTTTGTATTGTATGAGGAATGGCTCTGTTTTTTTTCTTCACATCATTATCCAGTTGTCCCAAGGCAATTTAGTTAAAAGTTGATGTTTTTGTTAGTGATTTAAGATATCATCTTTCACAAGTACTAATTTCTTAAGTTCTTATTTCTGGATCTTTTATCTTGTACCATCAGTTTATCTATTTATGTGTCAATACTGCAGGTTTTAAAAAAAAGTAGTTAAATTGTAGTATGCTGAAATATCTCATAAGACTGGTTATACTTTCAGTTCTGTGTCTTCCTACCAATTCCTTGCAGGTTTATTTCCCAACATGAAATTTAGTATTACATTGTTTATCACCAGAATAAGTACGTTGTTAATTTTATTGCAATCACATTACTTTAATAAATTTATTTAAAGGCAACTGACATGTTGATGAGGTTGAGACATGCTATCCAAGAGCAAGGAATGTCTTTCCATTTGTTCAACTTTACTCTCAAGTCTTTTAAGAGTGTATTATGTATTATAAATATGTTTATAGGTCTACCCTACTGATTATGTTGTTAAATCATTTAAAATCATACTTATTCTTTGTTGACATGTCCTATTTTTAACTTGAGTGTAGTGTGTTAATGTGTTCTATTTTCAGTGCTTTTTAAAAATATATTACTACATAATTTCTATAGGTTACCCTTTACGTAGGTGTTTACTATGTTATTAGAATAATAGATATTAATATTTTTTGCCTTTTAGCATTAAAAAATGTTTCTTGTTAATGTTTTTGATAAGAATTCTACTTTTTATATCCATATTAAAACCCTTACTTTATTGATATTTTTATTCTATTAATATTTCCTTTTCCCTAAGTGTGTGTGTGTGTGTGTGTGTGTGTGTGTATTTGGCCATCCTTTTATTTTCAACTTCTATTAATCAAAATGTCTCTTTTCAGAGAATAGAGCTGAGTATTACTTTATGATTCAATATGAAGGTTTCTTTTTTATTAGTGAGTAAAACCCACTCAGATTTCTGATATGCTTGGTATATTACACAGCGACAGTCATATTATTTTATTTTTAGAATTATTGTGTTTATATGTTATAATTACTATACTTCTTTCTCATTGTATGCATCTTTATTTTTTAATGCTCGTGGTATTTAGAATGATTAGCATATTTATTTTACCTTTTGTTTGTATTTTTATAATGTTCTTAATCTTTAACTATTCTTTAAAAACCTAGTTTGTCAAGTTTAGATGATATACTTTGCTTTCTTCCTATTACCTACACAACCATGAACGACATTATTTAATTCTCTCCTTTGTTTCTCCATTATCCTTTCCACCTTGTCCGAACACTACTCTTCCTCCCTGATCCCTCACCGGCAGTCCTTTTGCCGGTTTCTTCAATCATTTCTTGGTTGAATGAAGTTCATTCTTTACTTAAGAGATTCATGGAAAGTGTTTGTGAGAACAGTTTTTCCTGCGTAGTCAGAATTTGTGCATATTTACAGCTCTGTCTTGTTAATTGAAGGCTACTTTGACTGAATATAAAATCAATTTTTTCCATCCATTAAAAAAAGTCTCAACACTTGTTTTCTGTTACATGTTGCTCTAGAAAAGCCAGATGTAGATACTATCCTTTTTTCATATCCTTATTACCAAGTTGGTCTTTTTCCTGGGTGACCTGAGGCTTTTTTCCCATCCATTGGCTTTAAAACCTAATAACTTTTCTAAATTAATTGGTCTCAGTTATTTTTCCCAAGCATACATTGGATACTTTCACTATAATGATTTTGGTTTTGTGTATTATAATTTTAATATTAATTTGGTTCTATTATTTTGTTTTTATTCTCTAAGACCCCCATTTATATGCATACATATAGAGATTGGTTCTTCTTTGCCTGTCTTTTATGTGAAACATTTTCCTTTGATCCTTTTTATTATCTCATTTTTATTCTCTTGGTTTTTGATCATGCCATTTTTCAATGGCCCTTTTAAAATTATCATTTTAATATTTTTAATTAAATTAATTTAATATTTAATTAATATTTTTAATTTAATATTTGTTTGTTAAAATTTATTATAAATTAAACATTAAATTTAAGTGTATTTTAATTTAAACTTGTAGCTTAGTCTTCATTTCTGATATGGCTTCTTTTTTTCTATATCTTTCTTAAGTTCAGGTAAGTTTCACTGCATTTTTTTCTTGGGTTTGGTCTACATATTTTAAATTAAAACAAATTGTATTGAAGTATAGTTGATTTACAATGTTGTATTAATTTCTGCTGCACAGCAAAGAGACTCAATTATACATATATATTCTTTTTCATATTCTTTTTCATTATGGTTTACCACAGGATATCGAATATAATTCCCTGTGCTATACAGTAGGACCTTGTTGTCTATCCATTATATATATAATAGTTTGCATCTGCTAATCCCAAACTCCCAATACTTCCCACCCCCACCCTCTCCCCCTTGGCAACTACAGTCTGTTCTCTATGTCTGTAAGTCTCTTTCTGTTTCATAGATATGTTCATTTGTGTTGTATTTTAGATTCCACATGTAAGTGATATCATGTGGTATTTGTCAGGTTTAGTTCATTTCTATTCTTAGGTTTTATTTTACTTTTTAGGTGTATTTTTTAATAAAATTTCCAAATACTTATTTGTTGATATTGACTTTATCTTGGATTATTGCACAAAATTTCAAATTAGAAAATTTCTAGAAACTGAAATATTTTAATTTCAAATTTTCTATTTTTCAAAGTGGATCTGATTTTTCCTATTCTAAGGAATTTCTTAGATGTGTTTCTAGTTAAAGATTATTGTTTTTTTCTGTCATGTTAAAATATAAACTGAGGCATGTTAAAAAAAAATTAAGAGTTTTTGAGAAAAAATCAGTTTGAATTGGGCAGCACCAAACTGGAAGCGATTAGGACCTTTCCACCTGACAGTAGCTCAGGAAGACACTTGCATAAAGAAAGGCAGAAGCAAAGAAGGAAATAATTGATTGCCTTTAGCTTAAAGCCAAGTTGCTCTTTGTGATTGGTTGTCCTTGGGTTTCAGTATCATAACCTTGAGGCATTTATAGGCTTCGATTTTGCTTTGCTTACATAGGCCACCTCAGCATTGTAGCCACTTCAGCCTAATGGCCTCTGTTTAATTAATTTAACAGTCAGCATAGTGAGGTGCAGTTTTTGTTTGTTTGTTTGTTTTTAATGGATACAGTCTTTATGGGTGATATCCATGGGGAAAAGGGAAGAGTTGATATGTCCCGAAGATCTCTTTCAATTTGCAGAACCTTACATTTTCACTAGTCACTTCCTTCCACTCAGTGTCATGGTAACTCCAGTTCTCCATCTTCTTTTCTTCCAGAAGTAATTGTTTCCCAATGCTGCTACCTCTGGTCTTACTCCTTTTCCAACACCTTCTTTGCTGGGGGCAGTGAACTATAAAGTCCTGACTTGTGCTCAAAATTGTTGCACTTAAAGTTGAACTTTTTTCTCAAAGTCATTTTGCCAGTTTTGTCTGTCTTCTGCTTTGCTATCTTCTTTTTCACTGACATTTTTTTTTTTTTTTTTTTGGTGGTACGCGGGCCTCTCACTGTTGTGGCCTCTCCAGTTGCAGAGCACAGGCTCCGGATGCGCAGGCTCAGCGGCCATGGTTCACGGGCCCAGCCACTCCGCACCATGTGGGATCTTCCTGGACCAGGGTACGAACCCATGTCCCCTGCATCGGCAGGCGGACTCTCAACCACTGCGCCACCAGGGAAGCCCTTCACTGACTTTTAAAGATTATCTTCCCCTACTCTCAATATCCACAGACTTACAGAAATGGCTTAAGTTTCAATGGTGTTTGTGTTGGAATTTGGTATGTACTTTTATGCTTATTAGTAATTTGAAAGTCAGGGTATTCCCTGTCCCCAAGTAATGATGAAAGTTTGGATAATGTTTGATTATATTTGTATGCTCTGTTGATCTTACACTTTTTTTTTTTAATTTTAGAGGTCACATGGAGGGATTTAAATCAAGTGGTCTCCATTTTCCTGGAGCAATAGGAACTCTCAATTTTAGAAGATTCAAGTTTTCTTTTTTTTTTAGACTAACAGTGCATAAATTTCCAAGATATTAATATTCTCTAGTTTTTTATGTCTCAAAATTAAGTATGAATTTTCTATCTATACCCCTGATTAAAGCAATAACTATAGCGTATTATACTTAATTCCTTTTACTTTAACTCCACCCAAACACAGTTATTCCCATGTTTAATCCAACATACATAATGGCTTTCGATTTTTGTTCAGGGAAGTAAAATTTTAGAATTAAGTATTGTACTTTTAAAACAACTTATCTTCTCTTTTTGGATTTGCTTGTTTTACTTTAAAACATCTACACTTTTTTTTTATGTAAGATTGAAGAATATATTAGTTCATTTTTGGATAAATTGAATTTGATGTACCTACAATTTTCATGTCACTAAATTTAATTAATAGAATTAAGTCTTTATAATGCTTGACATCTTCAGATCATTTGAAATTGCTTAGCATTATCAAGCTTTTATATTTTTATGGCTTCCTTGATACCCAACTATGCCATCTCCACTCTATGTTTTGATCAATAATACAATAGTCTTTTGCAGTCTTACCTTTCTGCTGACATCAAAATGTCTAAATTATACAAGGATCAATTTCCAAGCTGTCAGCTCTTCTCTAGTACTTTCTTCTCCTTGAATAATTCCATACTCTTTCATGACATTAATTACAATGGATGTGGTAAGGACTTCACATCTCTACTGAAGTTGGATCTATTTTCCAAGTTCCATACGAATACATCTTACAACTTAATTGATAATTGCTACACTATCTTGAATAATTTGTGGAAGATATCAATTTTTGGTTAATTAAAAATGAAATAGGGCTTCCCTGGTGGCGCAGTAGTTGAGAGTCCGCCTGCCGATGCAAGGGACACGGGTTTGTGCCCCGGTCCGGGAGAGAGGCCCGTGTACCACAAAAAAAAAAAAAAAAAAGAAATAATATCTGATCTGTTATATTGATATAACAATAGATTAAATTATGTACTTCAAGCATCTGCTAATAGTAGGTGATATGATTTACCGCTGGTAATAGAAATTTAATAGACATGTTTGGAAAGGAAAGGAAAGGCAATTGAGAGATAATAGATTAAGGGAAGAGACATAGTTGAGAACATGCAAGGCATAGTTGAAGAAAACATAAGCAATGTTTTGTGTGGAGAGAACTCAACTCCAAGCTTTGCCTCTAGCTTTCTCTCTGGTCTTTAAATGTGTTACACTAATGATTTCTAATATTACACTAATGAACAGTGGAGTCTCAACAGTAGTAACTTGAAGACACATAGATTAAAGGAACCACCATAGCCTATTCTGGGTAAGAGACTCGTAATATTTAATCATATTCTTAGATGCTTCCAAGATTTCTAGGTTCCCTCCCTACTGTCACATGAGAATTCTTGAACTGAAGTCTTAAATCCAGCTGTGGAAAACAGGAGACGACTGACTTGAAAACTCCTCCCTTTGGATTGTGTTGTTCTTACCACGTAACATTACAGAAACTGAGAAGCTCACTAAGTCATGGGTC
This sequence comes from Grampus griseus, assembly GCF_964374135.1. Taxonomy (NCBI): domain Eukaryota; kingdom Metazoa; phylum Chordata; class Mammalia; order Artiodactyla; family Delphinidae; genus Grampus; species Grampus griseus. Next base: position 21,299,959 of record NC_139019.1, read on the forward strand.
AGTTAATTTGTGCTCGACCAGGAGGATGATGAGATAGGAATGTCCCTCATTATCCCAGGGTAGCTAGAATGTGTAGTGGTTTTATTTCTAAGGAAGCTATTCCATATGATCTAGTTATATCCTTTCTGATTTTGTTGCTCTAGTTATCTCTAAAGTATATTAGAGATCATTTGCACCCTTAGTTCTCACTTATTCAAAAGTCATTTGAAATGAAACAGTGCCTATGTTGGATTTCCATTAGATCATTGTATTTATTTTTATGAAAATATATTGGAATTTGGACACTGTATGGGTGAGTTCTTGAGATTTTCAAATAGGTGATTAATGTGATCTCAAAATCATTCAGAACAATTGAAAATGCACCAATCCAAGTTGGTAATATGAATCAAAGATCAATTATAATACCCATAATAAAATAGTACAAAAATGAATAAATAAAATATAGAAATAGTTTTGACCATAGAAGTCAATATGATATGATAGTTAAGATAGTAATTTGGGAGTGAAACTATGGTTTCACTTTGGTGAAACCATAGTGAAATCACACTTTGGTGATTCTTTGAGCAGAAGTAGTGATGTTTAAATCAGGACTGATTCACCATAGTGAATCACACTTTGGTGATTCTTTGAGTAGAAGTAGTGATGTTTAAATCAGGACTGAAACCGAGATTTCATTTTAGAGATATAGAAACATGATTGTGGATTTAACAATAAGACAGAGATTAAGAGGAAGTATATTCAAGTTCTTTAATTGGGAGAAAAATAATGTCACCAAAAAATCTTTTATTTCATAGCATACCAGGTAAAATAATGGAAGTTAAAAACACATTTTGTTTTAGAGATGCCTGAGAGTTTAAAAATGAGGATAAAATGCAATATGCTTTCTATTTTTCCAAACCTCAAAGGCTTTCTGTAAGGGAGAAGGCTGGCAATTGGTTCCCAACAATGTGTCAGGGAAGTAATTAATTCATAGGACCTTTGGACCACATAGTATTACCATCTACAACAAGAGCAACAGGAGACCTTCTGTTGAGAAGATCTGTGTTGTTTTCTTGTGCCTCTTGATTTTATCTCAAGGTTTAAAATTTTATTTAAACCTGACCATTTGTTGTCCTTGCACTCCTATATGCATTCTCCACAGGAAAATAAAACAAATGGTAGCATAGTATCAAACCACTATTGCTCTTTTTTTTTTCCTATTTTCCTTCAAAAGTGTGAATTCTGTATTCACTCTATATGCATGTTGCAGGTGTTAATTAATTTTCCTAAGAAATCACTAGCAAAAAATTTTGTAGATTTATAAAATTTATAATTGAATATTCATAAGGATAATAGAGTTTATCTAACCCAAATAAGCAAAAAGAAATAAAGTTGAGAAATGAAGATAAAGAAGAAAAGACATTTCATCAAAAATAAGAAGCAAGAATTAAAAATTGGCTTAAGTAGCAATATAGTTCATGTTACCTAAGTAACCTATTCTTGATTAGAATCACTGAATTTGTCAACTAAGAACATGGTGTCATTAGGGGGAAGTAAAATGATTAATGCTACTTCAAAAAATTCTTAAATCTGTAATTTAACTTGATTTCTGGGCAAAAGAGGCTATTGAAAATCATCAAATCATTAATTAACAAAATAGCCTGGGACAAATAAAATTTATATAAAACTTGACCACACGTGATACTGAAATTTTCTTTGTTTTCTGTCAAAACACGGTTAAGTGGTGATATTGAGAGAGTGTTTCTCCAGGAAGCCTATGATGATGGGAATTCTTTCTACTCCCAGCCACCACATCCAAAAAGTTTCCAAATACCATGTATGAGAAGTACAGAATGACTGGGAAGCTAATTACCTTTATTATTATGATGGTTTGCATCAAAATGCCAATATTAATTTAAGCTAAATGAAATCATCACCTTTTCTTTTTCTGGACTGAATGCCAGACTAGGCCCCAAAAGCAGTCAGACTTCCTTTGTATCCTTTTAAAAGACTAACATGTTAATATATTACTTGACTACTGATAATAAGTAATAAAAATGAACTAAGAAATACTTTTTGATGAAATTCCTATATGTTGATCTTGTCTAGGACTCTTACTCAAGTATTCTTCAGGTAGAGTCTCCAGTCCCTGTGTCAGTTAACCTCTGTACTTTGAAACAACACATGCAACGAATGGGGAAAAGAACTTGACTGGGTCTTCTTCCTATGGGAAACACCTTCAATTCCCATACCCCTCGGGCTGTGTGGAACACATAGAATGAAAAGAACCCAGTACAGACTATGTTTAGTCTTCCTACTAAATCTTACTCTAAAAACAAAAAACAAAAAACAAAAATCATGGCTGTATCTATGTCACCAATTCCTACTTTCACTCCTCATTCCTGGGAGATAATTAAATAGGAGACTAGAAATCATGGTAGATTCCAGGAGCACCTAATACCTGAAAGGCATCATGAAGGATGCCTGGTAAACTTACTATATTTCCCAAGTGCATTTTTTTCTTTCATTTTTCAAGTTACTTTAAAGTTTCCCATACTCCTTTAACTTAGGAAGAATTGACTATGTTCCAGGCAAAGGTAAATTCTTCCTCTTGGTAAATAAAACCTACCCACTACCCATACTACAACTGCACTGTCAATTCTATCCATATCTGTTGAATCAGTCCCATTTCTTCTCAAAAAGCTGTAGTTTCATTAAACCCTATGTTGATGCCACTTTCTCCTCCAACTATTGCACAATTTTTATCTTCTATTTAGAATTAAATATCTTGAAAAAAAAGTATCATCTATACTCAACTTTTCCTCATCCCATGCACTTTGAACCCATTCCAAATAGACTTTTACTCTCTCAATATTCCCTCAGCAAGCATGCTAATGCCCTACTTGTTGCAAAACATATTAGTCATTTCTCAGTCCTTCTTGTATTTGCCCACTTTTCTTTTTTTCCATATGTATATATATTTTAACTTAGATTTCAGGACAGTATACCTTAAATTTTTTTTGAATAATGTTTAACATTATACCTGGGCACCCCACACTCCACACCCCAGTTAATGCATCAAATTTACCATCACAGACATTAAAGTAAAATGTTATATCAGCACTATGATTAATTTATAATTAAATAGCTCATTGAAATACTTTATCTTTTCTCTAACTCTTTAAAGGCAATTGTGATATTCTTCAAAGCATTGGAAAGACATTTTGCAAAACTTTATTCATGTTTTATTTTCTACTTTGTGAAAATTTTTGTGTTAAATGAATGACATTTTGTAGAGTTTCAACAACAAAAGGAAAACAAATACACACAGAATATTTTCCCTTGTTGGGCTCATCACTAAGAAAAAAATGAAATGGTAATTGTGCTTTCTTAATACAAAAAACACCTTAAAAATTAAGAGTCCTGACATTTAAAAGCAGCTGAAAATGAGTAGCTTACTGCTGGCAATATGCCTCTAATATTGTAGCATTGCACACTAAAACTATAAAAAAAACTTTATTTAGATATACATTTAAACATTTCCCAATACTTTATTTTGATAATTAATATAAATTGAGAGATAAAAAACTAATTTTCATGCCAAATTTAAAGTAAAATAAAGAATGGCATAATTTTTTTTCCCAAGTAGAGCTTTATTAGAATAAACAGTATTGTTCCAGAATTATTTCCATTGGATAATTCAAATTATCACAAATGTTAGGGCAATAATTATATTAATGAGTAGAAAATGTGTCTTCCCTTTATAAAACATTAATCTGAGCTTTTATTAACTACTTATTTCAAAGTATATTTTTCAAATCAAAATATTAAAAAGTGATAATCAGTAAAGCAATGTAAGCTAGTTTCATGACTATAGAAATATCATGCCTTAGCTTATTCCCTGAAGAAAAAAATGGAAATGGAGTCTTGGGTGACATTTAGTAATCTTTGACACCGTCCACATTCAAACCATCTAGAAGTTCTCTTGAATTCATCTTTAAAATATATACCAAATATGTTCTTTTCTCCATTTCTAATATTGGAATCTTAATTCATGCCAAAATCCTCACTGACCTCCACTCTCATAATAGTTTTCTAACTATACTCCTTGGTAACCCTCTTTCCCTGAAACACTGAGCTATTAATGAGAAACAGTCTACCCCAAAACCTGGTGGCTTAAAGAAAGAATGGTTTTTGATTGCTCATAAGTCTACAGAAGAGCTAGATGCTTCTGATGATCTAGACTGGGGTTAGCAGAGCAGTTCTGGGCTTGGCGGGGAAGTTCTGGGCTTGGCTTAGGCACACTCACATGTTTGTCAGTCATTAGTCGTTGGCTGATGCAGGATAACCTCAGCTTAGACTACTGGCTCTGTTTCATGCATCTTTTCATGCAGCAGCCTAGCCTGGGCATCTTTTCATGATGACCCCAGTGAGAGAACAGAAGTGTTCAATGCCTTGTGAGACTTAGGCTCAGATCTGAAACACTGCACTCCTGTCACATTCTATTGGCCCAAAGCGTCAAGTCCAAGACAGATTTAAAAGAGGGAGAAACAGAAATGATGAGAGTTGCTTCAAAGACACATTGCAAGGATTGCAGATGTGATCTGGGGGTTGGGAGAGTGTGGACAATTGGAGTTGCATTACAGTCAATTTACCAAAAACACTAAAATCTATTTTCAAAATAGTATCCAGATTTATACTTCCAGAATATAAGTCAATATACTGCCCCAAACCTTTAATAACTTATCATTATATTTATAATACATTCCAAACTCCTAATCACGACTTACAATACCCTGTATGGTTTCTGCCTTCTCTGATCTCATCTTCTACTCTACTCAGCAGGGAGCTTTCCTGTGAGTTCATCTGTATATTCCCAGACTGTCGATAAAAAGCCCAACGTATAGTAAAGAGTCGTTGAATATTTGCTAAATAAATGAATGGATTAATTAATATGCAAGTATTTTATACAAGGAATGATCAACACATTTGTTGAGAAAACAAGTATAGCATTGGGAGAAATCCAAGCGATAGATATCACGTTACTTCATTTTTCTTGTTTATTTTCCTGTTATCCTTGATAGATATTAGGGGAAAAATATAGCAGAGTTGAATTTAATCACATTCCACTTCATTGATTTCTGTCCCTCATGCTGCTAAGATCCATACATACCTGAATGTACAAACACCTACGCTATTGGAAAACTTTATGCCATAGCAAGAGAAAGCTCTTCCTACATCCAAGCATTTGAGCACTTCACATTGAGTTTCAAACCTCCATTTGTCTCTGTCAATATTATAGTACACTCTGCAATACAAAATTTTAGACTGAGGCCAACAATCGAAGAAAAAGTACTATAAAGAATATTGTTGATTCAAATGACAAAATTGTATGATGAAAAGTAAATTAGGTAAAATATTACTTGTAAATGTACTGAGGTTGATAACTATAGTGTAAATTTCCCTATTGTTACAAAACACTTATGTTTTATGGTTAGAGGGCCACAATATATTCAGCTTTACAAATTGTTCAAAAATCATTTTTGTGTGCCTGTGTGTATGTGTGTGTGGAGAGATATTCAGGGAGCACATGATAAAGTGCATATATGGATGGGTAAGATAATAATGAACTGGGTAAAAGCTTATATATGTTCTTTGCAATATTCTTCCTGTCTGTTCTCAAGATATTCTTTGCTCCAAAATTCTAGAATTTTTATGTATTTTTTTCAAAATAAAAGTTATTATATTATATACTACAATAATGAATCTAGACAAAATGTCTATCACTGTACATTTGGTGTCCCCCCCATTCCCCGCAATCTTTTATGCGTTGCATATCATTTTGTTTTCTTCATGCCTTTTGCAGACTGTTCACACGTATTAGAGCCTAATTAAAGAGCTATCATTTGAGCAGGACTTACTCTTTGGATTTTCTTTATATCAATGTGTATCAATAAAGACTAGGAAGGGAAAACTGAGTGATTGAGTTTTTCAGTTACTGCTACAGTAGTAATTTATAGCCAGATACTATGAGACACAAGAACTTGGTATTCAGGCACCTGGAATTGGAATTTAGATCTTTTCTTTCTTTATTCTACCATATACCAAATTGTAGCGAATGCCCTGTCTCATCTCATTGGAATACCTTGTGCTACTTCTTCCTTTGCTGCCAGAAAAACCACTTCATTTGATGTTTCCCTGGATTTTTCGCTCATTTTCCTCTTTATAATATTTTTGTTTCCCAGTGGGAGTGCATTTCCATAGTGATGCTGCAGTATATATACCTGTCCAGGTTGTAACCACTGCATTATAACAGAGTCTAAAGTGATGCAGAACATGCTTCAAAAGCTTAATAAACTCCAAGACTTGAGCTGACTTTCCTTAATAATAGAACGCCAGTATCAATATATAAGGTCAAATATAAATGTTGGAGTCTTTGAGGAAGTGCTCATTACCATTTTTGAGTGGTCTTGTTGATTTCTTACTCAAATAAAATATGTATAAAGTATGTACTTTTTGGCCCCACAAATGTAACAGCAATAGCATTCTATAATATGTGACTTTGAATCAAAACCAATCCATATAAGTTTAATTTTTCTTTAATCTTCCTGGGGAATAGAGGGTAGCTGTAGAGCACTTAAACTTTGAAGTTTTATTTGCTATTTATCATCAGACCCTTCTTTGGACCTCAATCCAGCCTCTGGCTTCTTTTTGTTTTCCTGGCCACCTGCTTCAATAACATCATTATCCATTGCTGGCTATCCTCTTTCTTCATTTTGTCCAGGTATAGCTTTGTCAGAGAATTGCTTAACCTTCATCATATTAACATCAGTTCTTTTCATCATAAGTTTTCTACTACTTGCACACTATACCCCAAGTATACCTTAACAGAAGGAAAAGTTGGAAAACACAGCTGGGAAACAGGAGCCATGTATTGTTGGCCAAGTTTTTTCTATAGATGTTTAGAGCTAACAGCATGACATAAATATCCTCTCTATAAGACAATTAAATAGAAACATTTTTTTTTTTGATCCTCAACTGAAGGAACCAGAGCAGAAAAGATGAAGTGGTTAGTTTTCATGCCAAATCAAGATGATCTATGGCTGAGTCAATAATAGAATTCCTGGTATATAACATATGTGCCCAAGGCATCTTCTGACCCATAAGAAAAGTTTCAGCCTTGTCTATGACTCTTATAGTAAAGCTAGCCATAAGGTTTGTTGAAATTACACAATTGACCTGTTTAGAACAGGAAGTGACCTTATAACTCCTTAATATATTTATTCTAGATATTCAACTGTTGAACATTGGCTAAATAGAGCTTAGATCAAAGAAAAAAGCAACTGTTTGATTCTTCCGTTGCGGAGCACAGGCTCCGGACGCGCAGGCTCAGCAGCCGTGGCTCACAGGCCTAGCCGCTCCACGGCATGTGGGATCTTCCTGGACCGGGGCACAAACCCATGTCCCTGCATCGGCAGGTGGGCTCTCAACCACTGTGCCACAAGGGAAGCCCAGTTTGATTCTTAATGGAGTGTTCTTTCAATGTTTCAATATTTTAGTGTAGAAAATGTATAATTTAATATTAGCATGTAAACATAGATTGTTTCCTCTGTAATGTTGCAGCTTTAGTAAGAAATATGTTTTTAAGAAGGCAGGTAAAATTGACAGTACATGGTTTAATTGGATTTCTTTTTTCCTATAATCTTGATGCCTTGACTTTGGATATATTTGATATATGTTTATAGCATTAAATTGAATTCAACATTCCTGTTGAATTCAATCCTGTAAATCCTGTAAATTGCATAATCAAAGGTTTTAGTTTTCCAAATGGTAAATACTTCTAAATGTTGTGATGCACAATTGCAATTATAAAAGCATTGAAAAACTAACCAGTCTCTGGAAAAAGGGAACATATGTTCTACAATTTTAACTATAATTTCAAGACACAGTGTTATATTTAATTCTTAAGCAAATAGCTACTGAGAACTCACTATATTCAAGATTATTTGGTTCTATGACATTGTGGAATTTTCCAAAGATTATTAAAAGATAATCAACATGGAGAGATGTTTCATAAAATATACTCAATGGCAATGACACTTTAACAAAAGCTAATTCTTTACGACTATTTGAACCTGAGCTAACAATTCTAGGATCCCACAAAACATACCTAGGATGCCAATGGATAAGAAAAACATAGGCCATAATAGTGAGTGTTCTGGATCCATAGTTACAAAAATGGTATTTTCTTTAGTAAGAGTTGGAGAATTTGGAATGATGTATTCATATTCTATTCTTACATTGGCTGGAACGTGACTGCTGGACTCTCTGTTGGGAGTCACGGTAGATAGCCAATTTAGTCATAAGGTTAGTCTGGGATTAGGATTGTAAACATGACAATCATCATCAATACCTGTGTGCCTCTCCTTTCAGGAAGCACAGGAGACTACGCTTCCCAGACCTCTTGTACTTAGGTAGAATCTAGTTCTTCCTAAAGAGCTTCAAACAGGAATGATATGCCTGACTCCTGGGCTGAGTTATATTTTTCTTTCTCTTTCCATGCTTATGTGTGTTAGAAGCCATATCTTGACATGATCATGCCATACACTGAAAATGGACTGGATCCATGGGTCTCTAAAGAGTCATCAGACTGCAGCAGACTTTGGCAGATCAACAAATAATCTTTTGTTGTGTTAAATCACTGGGGTTTCTGGATTTTATGGTACTTCTAGTTTAAAATAACTTATCTTGAATAATATAAAGATTTAAATTTAGTAGATAGCAGTTAAGAGGCAGGAATAAGTTATGAACTAGGGAAAATATTTGAAAGTTGGGAAGTAAGACTTTGGTCCTATGGAGACACACAAAATCAAAAGGCAGATAAGGCTAAAGTAAAAAAAAAAAATGTCAACACTTCTTGATGTTTGGACATGACAAACAGATGTTTTGTTTTTCAGAAATTAGATAAGAAAATAAAAAGTATTATTATCTGACAAAACAATGTTGCTTATTCCACAAGCATCCTGTAGATTTGATCAAAAATTATGAAAATGTGCTGTTTTTCTTCATAGGTCTGCTCACTAAAGTTCTTTTAAAAATTTCTTAAAATAAGAGTCTCTAAATCCTTTGGAAGAATTCACTTTAGATATTTACTATATACTCACTATATATGTTTACTTATATGTTTGAAAATATATACATTTCTATATTTCCCTATCTTAAAATGGGAATATTAATTTTTCCCATATTAGAGATTTGTTAATATTAAACAAATTATTACACATATTACTGGTTGGGTGCTTCTGATGGCAAACTCTTGGACAAAAGTTAGCTGGCATGATGTTTTCAGTACGTTTAGTATCAACATCTGTGCAAGGAAGGGGGAGGAAGTAAAAATGGGCCAAGGGAGTAGTTCAGCTGCAATACAGGCATGGCAACAATCTCAACTGATCATTTGAAGGAACTCTGGATTGAGAATGGTCTTTCAAAGTTTTACATAGTTGAGCTGAAATGTCCAGGCCTTTACAGTTCACAAGAATCCATCATTGGATGTGACCTACCAGGGAAGGGAAAATAGCAGGTGGGACCACATGATTTTCACTGTTCACCACAATAGGAACAGACTTAAGCATATTGTTGTAAATGCTTGTCAATTTTTTATAATATAACAGCAAAATCTATATTCCCTAGTTAATACATTAATTACATTTGAGGGTATACATTAAAATTAGACAAAATTGCTATAAAGGTAAAGTAGTTGTATTTTTTAAAGCTATCATTTATTACTGGTTCCAAAATCTGATAATTCTCGCTATGAATGAGAAGTCTATAGTGGAGAAGGTAGATGTTATAGCTGGCTTCTTTTCCCTTTGAAATTCCCCACTCCCCTGATCTCAATAATTACTTTTATGGCTCCACTTGTGTTGGGGCCAGGAAAAATGTATTTCAAAAGAAAAGAGAAAAAAAATTGTGCACAGCTTATTTACTTCAGATCTGGCTTCAGGGAGTCTGAGGCTGGTTTTGTCACCTGTGGAGTTTTGGTGCTCATTGATTGATTCAAATCTTTGGGGTTAATCACTGGCAGTGCTCAAGTCAGGATATGTCTTGTGTAGATGGCAATTCCTATTATCAATATGCCTTTACCCCTGTTTCTAGCAGCTTATATCACAGAGACTTTCTCTGAGCATTAATTTTGCACTTTCAGGCAAGCCATTATGACTTGGTACATTTAAAATTTACTCAATCCAGTGGATTTCCAAAGATTGGTCATTGGGAAAACGCAAGCATCCTTGTGCTGAAAAGCATGAAAGGACAAATCCTAATCCAGTTCTCTCTCTCTCTCTCTTGCTCTTCTATGTCAGCTCCAGTCAGCCACTCTCCTTTGGAAATTGTCAGTTGTAAGGTTTCAGAAAAGTTTCTAAGGCTTTCTTAGGTAAACCTTACCTTCTAAGGTTTTCTAAGGTAAAGTTTCTAAGGTTTCAGAGATAATGTCCCCCACAGTCATTGGAGGATGTGGCAGTGTGGTCCTGTGTTCATGTGGTCAGGTGGTCACAGTGATCACCTGGTCATGTATCAGTGGTCAAGAGACATCATCTTCACTGCGCTTATAGTTGTGGGATGCAAACTCCACCCTCCTCATAGGACCATAGTATCAGGAGGATCTTGACAACTGTAATAAAGCAAATATCTTGTTTATTGATTTCTCACCTCCTTTATATCGAGTTTGAAAATGACTTATGGGTGGTAAAATCACTTTGAAGATTCTTCATGAACAGTTTAGTTACTTATATTAAAACTGGGTGGAGGTGGGGGGGATTACAAGACATCACTTTAATTAACTCTGTGTCCTCAGCTGAAACATCAAAAGAGGAAGAATCCTACTTAACATTCTGTCATAGATTTTGTTTCATTTCATAGGCCATGTTTGAAAGACTGATAGCATAAAATATTTGGTTTATCATTCAATCTGGAAAACACACAAAGTTTCTGAGAATCAGGCATTCTTAAATCTAGTGCAAATCAAGTGAACCACATTACTGAGCACCTTATTAAATTTAAATGTATATAGACTTTGATCTAGTAATTCTATTTTTATGAGTTTATCCTATAGAAATACTCAAATTTACAGGGAATTTTCAAAATGGCATTTTTTTTTTTTGTAAAAAGGTAGAGACAAATTAATTGTTTCTCAGAATGGGAGATTTATTTATCTAATATACTCTAAATGGAACATTATTTTGTACATAAGACAATATATTAGATATCTATGATGCTGAAAAGTGATTGTTAGGTGAGGAAAGATTAAAAATTACAAGGTATAATAGAATATTTCATTTATTTATAAGTTTAGATACATATACTCATATACATGTATGTATTATACATGTATTCACATATAAATGAAAATTTTGATAAAATCAATAAGTAATTGTTAAACAGTAGATAAATCTAAGCAGATAACTCTTAATTGTAATTGAAAGGAAAATATCTTTCATGTTATATATAACAGAACTATTTTAATATAATTTAAATAATACATATGAGTATAGTGAATTATTAATATTTGCTCAATAATTTATAAAGTTATGGATATCAAATCATTCAACAAATATGAATTCAAAATTTATAGGAACATATAAATACTGATTAAATAAACAAATATAAAAACTTCCATAAGATATAACCAAAAAATATTAAGGACTGAGATTGACAGCTTGTAAAGAGCTTCCTTAGTCTTGTTTCTTTTTTTAAACATAATTGAATAAAATTTGTGATAAAATACAAACCATAAAATTTAAACATAATAAAATGTAAGTAAGCCTATATTATCTTTTGAATGAAACAATTAGAGAATTATGGAAACAAGTAATTGAAGAAAATTATCTGGTATTCCTGACGTTCAAAGTAGAAAGAAATAAATTTTGATCCCCTAATTCTGACACTCAAAAGCAAGAATGAAACATTCTTTGTGGAAAAGTGGTCAGAAAGACAAGGACAACTTAAGAGGCAAAGAAACCAAACAGACATTTTTCCAAAGAAGATACACAAATAACCAACAGGTACATGAAAAGGTGCTCAACATTACTAACCATCAGGGAAATGCAAATCAAAAGCACAATGAGATATCACCTCAACCTGTTAGAATAGCTATTACTGAAAAACACCAAATAAACAAACCAACAACAACATAAAAAACAAGAGACAATAAGTGCTGGCAAGAATATGGAGGAAAGGGAATGTTTGTGCACTGCTCATAGGAATGTAGATTACTACAGTTGCTG